>NC_134477.1:58216445-58243945 GCF_964194025.1 Convolutriloba macropyga | reverse complement strand
ACGCTGAAGATGTGAAACTACATTTGAAACGTCTGGGTTTGAATCGTTCTACATTTTGATGAAAATATTACCTAAGGTCTGAGGGATATAAATTCCGTGAAAAACTTTTGCGCAGTACCAGAAATCAGGACGTCTAATGCGAATAAACTATATATTGGTATTGTATATGCAGACTCGCGCTGAAGATGTGAAACTACATTTGAAACGTCTGGGTTTGAATCGTTCTACATTTTGATGAAAATATTACCTAAGGGCTATTTTTAGAACACAAACTCAAACTGGTCTCGTTCAGACTGTTAACAGACTTCCCTTTCACTTATTACACAACAAGCCATACGATTCAGACGTATTACGTTTTGATGAAATTCGTATCCGAAACAACAAGTTTGAACACGATAAAAGGAAGTTAATGATTCTGTAATACAGTTTATGTAAAAAAGGAACAAACAAGCATACTGAAAGAAAACAATCTACTGAAATTTTGACCTCATTAAATGTTATTTTTGCAGCAAAGATCAGTGGTTTTTGACAGGGAAGACAATCGTTGATCAGAAAGAACACAAGTTGGGGTAACTTCTACCTCCGCAATTTAAATCAGGTTAATTCATCATTTGAAAAGTACATCGTAATGAAGTGGTACTAAAAAGTCAAAACAAATCTTTTTTTTAGTTTTGAAGGATCTATCAGAAAAACGAGTGGTGTCAAGAAGAACAGTTGGTTGGAAAAACATCTTGTTATTTTGGTTGCAGAGAGCATAAAGACAGAAAAAACGGAAAAAACATCTTGTTTGAATTCCGAGCGCTTCAAAAACAAATTGGCATCAGGAAGCAAAAAAAGGAGAACATCTGGAAACCAGAGGGACAGCACTTTGTTTGTCTATCATTAGAGCGCATCAAGAATCCCTAGGCAAGTGGAGTGGTTCAAAAACGAAAACTGGTGGAAAGTAAGTTAAAAATTTTCTTTTATCTCTATGTAGCTATTCGATCATTTCAACCTATATAACTCACCCACGGATCAAAACAAGGTAGTCGGAACATAAAAATAGTTAAAAATTAACATCCCATAATCATCAGCAAGCATTTTTTCTATGTTCTAAAGTGGAAGAGCTGAGATTAGTCAATTAGAAAATAATTAAGACATATTTATTTGTTAAGATTGCATCACATAAAATTTATGACCTGTCATATGTGAAATGTGAAACTACTTTAAAAAACAAAAACAAAACTACTTTTTAAAACATCAATTTTGCTCACATAACATATATATGAGTCATCAAAGGTGAATTGTACATCATTTTTTTCCTCTTAATGTACAAGTCCTAGAGAAAGATTTCTTAAGGAAAAGTTGATCCATTAGTGAAAACTCACACAAAACTAATTTAAAAAATATCAATTTTGCTCACATAATTTATATATATGAGTCATCGAGGTTCAATTGTACATCGTTTTTTCCCTCATAATGTACAGGTCCTACAGAAAAATTTTAGGAGAAGTTGATCCATTTGTGATAACTAACACAAAACTACTTTAAAAAACATCCTTTTTGCTCATATAAAAAATATATGAGTAATCAAAGGTCAATTTTACATCATTTTCCTCCTCCTAATGTAGAAGTCTTAGAGAAAATTTCTTCTGGAAAAGTTGTTCCTTTAGGAAAAACTAACACAAAACATCAGTTTTTGCTCATATAACATATGTATGGGTCATCAAAGGTCAATTATACATCATTTTTTCCCTCATAATGTACAAGTACTATAGAAAAATTTTTAAAGAGAAGTTGTTCCATTAGTAAAAACTAACATAAAGCTACTTTAAAAAACATCAATTTTGCTCACATAACATATATATGAGTCATCAAAGGTCAATTGAACATCATTTTTTTCCTCTTAATGTACAAGACCTAGAGAAAAGTTTCTTAAGGAAAAGTTGTTCCATTAGTAAAAACTAACATAAAACTACTTAAAAAACATCAATTTTGCTCATATAACATATATATGAGTCATCAAAGGTCAATTGTACATCATTTTTCCCCTCATAATGTACAAGTCCTATAGAAAAATTTTTAGGAGAAGTTCTTCCTTTTGTGATAACTAGCACAAAACCACTTTAGAAAACATCCTTTTTGCTCATATAACATATGTATGGGTCATCAAAGGTCTATTGTACATTATTTTTTTTGCTCTTAATGTACAAGTCCTAGAGAAAAATTTCTTAAGGAAACGTTGTTCCATTAGTCAAAACTAACACAAAAACAAATTAAAAAACATCAATTTTGCTCATATAACATATGTATGAGTCATCAAATGTCAATTGTACATCATTTTTTCCTCTTAATGTACAAGTTCTAGAGAAAAAATTCTTAAGGAAAATTTGTACCATTAGTGAAAACTAACACAAAACTACTTTAAAAAATATCAATTTTGCTCGCATAATATAAATATGAGTCATCGAAGCTCAATTGTACGTCGTTTTTTTCCCTCTAAATGTACAAGTCCTAGAGAAAAGTTTCTTAAGGAAACGTTGTTCCATTAGTGAAAACTAGCACAAAAGTAGTTTAAAAAACATCAATTATGCTCATAAAACATATGTATGAGTCATCAAAGGTCAATTGTACATCATTTTTTCCCTCTAAATTTAAAAGTCCTAGAGAAAAAAGCTTTAAGGAAAAGTTGTTCCATTAGTAAAAACTAACGTAAAGCTACTTTAAAAAACATTAATTTTGCTCACATAACATATATATGAGTCATCAAAGGTCAATTGTACATCATTTTTTTCTCTTAATGTACAAGACCTAGAGAAAAGTTTCTTAAGGAAAAGTTGTTCCATTAGTAAAAACTAACAAAAAACTACTTGATAAAACACCTATTTTGCTCCCATAACATATATATGAGTCATCAAAGGTCAATTATACATCATTTTCCCCCTCATAATGTCCAAGTCCTATAGAAAAAATTTTTAGGAGAAGTTCTTCCATTTGTGATAACTAACACAAAACTACTTTAGAAAACATCCTTTTTGCTCATATAACATATGTATGGGTCATCAAAGTTCTATTGTACATTATTTTTTTTGCTCTTAATGTACAAGTCCTAGAGAAAAGTTTCTTAAGGAAACGTTGTTCCATTAGTCAAAACTAACACAAAACTAGTTTAAAAAACATCAATTTTGCTCATATAACATATGTATGAGTCATCAAATGTCAATTGTACATCATTTTTTCCTCTTAATGTACACGTTCTAGAGAAAAAATTCTTAAGGAAAATTTGTACCATTAGTGAAAACTAACACAAAACTACTTTAAAAATATCAATTTTGCTCGCATAATATAAATATGAGTCATCGAAGCTCAATTGTACGTCGTTTTTTCCCTCTAAAGGTACAAGTCCTAGAGAAAATTTTCCTCAGGAAAAGTTGCTCCATTAGTGAAAACTAACACAAAAGTAGTTTAGAAAACATCAATTATGCTCCTATAACATATGTATGAGTCATCAAAGGTCAATTGTACATCATTTTTTCCCTCTAAATTTAAAAGTCCTAGAGAAAAAAGCTTTAAGGAAAAGTTGTTCCATCATAAAAAACTATCATAAAGCTACTTTGAAAAACATCAATTTTGCTCACATAACACATATTTGAGTCATCAAAGGTCAATTGTACATCATTTTTTTCCTCTTAATGTACAAGACCTAGAGAAAAGTTTCTTGAGGAAACGTTGTTCCATTAGTAAAAACTAACAAAAAAACTACTTGATAAAACACCAATTTTGCTCCCATAACATATATATGAGTCATCAAAGGTCAATTGTACATTATTTTTTTCCTCCTAATGTACAAGACCTAGAGAAAAGTTTCTTGAGGAAACGTTGTTCCATTAGTAAAAACTAACAAAAAACTACTTGATAAAACACAATTTTGCTCCCATAACATATATATGAGTCATCAAAGGTCAATTAAACATCATTTTTCGCCTCATAATGTAAAAGTCCTATAGAAAAATTTTTTAAGAGAAGTTCTTCCATTTGTAATAACTAACACAAAACTACTTTAGAAAACATCCTTTTTGCTCATATAACATATGTATGGGTCATCAAATGTCTATTGTACATTATTTTTTTTGCTCTTAATGTACAAGTCCTAGAGAAAAGTTTCTTAAGGAAACGTTGTTCTATTAGTCAAAACTAACACAAAACTAGTTTAAAAACATCAATTTTGCTCATATAACATATGTATGAGTCATCAAATGTCAATTGTACATCATTTTTCCTCTTAAAGTACAAATTCTAGAGAAAAAATTCTTAAGGAAAAGTTGTACCATTAGAGAAAACTAAGACAAAACGTCTTTAATAAATATCAATTTTGCTCGCATAATATAAATATAAGTCATCGAAGCTCAAATGTACGTCGTTCTTTCCCTCTAAATGTACAAGTCCCAGAGAAAAATTTCTTCAGGAAAAGTTGTTCCATTAGTAAAAACTAACAAAAAACTACTTGATAAAACACCAATTTTGCTCCCATAACATATATATATGAGTCATCAAAGGTCAATTATACATCATTTTTTCCTCTAAATTTAAAAGTCCTAGAGAAAAAAGTTTTAACGAAAAGTTGTTCCATTAGTAAAAACTAACAAAAAACTACTTGATAAAACACCAATTTTGCTCCCATAACATATATATGAGTCATCAAAGGTCAATTGTACATCATTTTTCCCTCTAAATTTAAAAGTTCTAGAGAAAAAAGTTTTAACGAAAAGTTGTTCCATTAGTAAAAACTAACAAAAAACTACTTGATAAAACACCAATTTTGCTCCCATAACATATATATGAGTCATCAAAGGTCAATTGTACATTATTTTTTTCCTCCTAATGTACAAGACCTAGAGAAAAGTTTCTTGAGGAAACGTTGTTCCATTAGTAAAAACTAACAAAAAACTACTTGATAAAACACCAATTTTGCTCCCATAACATATATATGAGTCATCAAAGGTCAATTAAACATCATTTTTCGCCTCATAATGTACAAGTCCTATAGAAAAATTTTTTAAGAGAAGTTCTTCCATTTGTGATAACTAACACAAAACTACTTTAGAAAACATCCTTTTTGCTCATATAACATATGTATGGGTCATCAAATGTCTATTGTACATTATTTTTTTTGCTCTTAATGTACAAGTCCTAGAGAAAAGTTTCTTAAGGAAACGTTGTTCTATTAGTCAAAACTAACACAAAACTAGTTTAAAAACATCAATTTTGCTCATATAACATATGTATGAGTCATCAAATGTCAATTGTACATCATTTTTTCCTCTTAAAGTACAAATTCTAGAGAAAAAATTCTTAAGGAAAAATTGTACCATTAGAGAAAACTAAGACAAAACGTCTTTAATAAATATCAATTTTGCTCGCATAATATAAATATAAGTCATCGAAGCTCAAATGTACGTCGTTCTTTCCCTCTAAATGTACAAGTCCCAGAGAAAAATTTCTTCAGGAAAAGTTGTTCCATTAGTAAAAACTAACAAAAAACTACTTGATAAAACACCAATTTTGCTCCCATAACATATATATATGAGTCATCAAAGGTCAATTATACATCATTTTTCCCTCTAAATTTAAAAGTCCTAGAGAAAAAAGTTTTAACGAAAAGTTGTTCCATTAGTAAAAACTAACAAAAAACTACTTGATAAAACACCAATTTTGCTCCCATAACATATATATGAGTCATCAAAGGTCAATTGTACATTATTTTTTTCCTCCTAATGTACAATACCTAGAGAAAAGTTTCTTAAGGAAAAGTTGTTCCATTAGTAAAAACTAACAAAAAACTACTTGATAAAACACCAATTTTGCTCCCATAACATATATATGAGTCATCAAAGGTCAATTATACATCATTTTTCTCCTCATAATGTACAAGTCCTATAGAAAAATTTTTTAGGAGAAGTTCTTCCATTTGTGATAAATAACACAAAACTACTTAAGAAAACATCCTTTTTGCGAGAAGTCCTAGAGAAAAGTTTCTTAAGGAAACCTTGTTCCATTAGTAAAAACTAACACAAAACTAGTTTAAAAAACATCAATTTTGCTCATATGACATATGTATGAGTCATCAAATGTCAATTATACATCATTTTTTCCTCTTAATGAACAAGTCCTAAAGAAAAAATTCTTAAGAGAGAGTTGTACCATTAGTGAAAACTAACACAAAAGTAGTTTAAAAAACAACAATTATGCTCATATAACATATGTATGAGTCATCAAAGGTCAATTGTACATCACTTTTTCCCTCTAAATTTAAAAGTCCTAGAGAAAAAAGTTTTAAGGAAAAGTTGTTCCATTATTAAAAACTAACATAAAGCAACTTTAAAAAACATCAATTTTGCTCATATAACATATATATGAGTCATCAAAGGTCAATTGTACATCATTTTTTTCCTCTTAATGTACAAGACCTAGAGAAAAGTTTCTTAAGGAAAAGTTGTTCCATTAGTAAAAACTAACAAAAAACTACTTGATAAAACACCAATTTTGCTCCCATAACATATATATGAGTCATCAAAGGTCAATTATACATCATTTTTCCCCTCATAATGTACAAGTCCTATAGAAAAATTTTTTAGGAGAAGTTCTTCCATTTGTGATAAATAACACAAAACTACTTAAGAAAACATCCTTTTTGCGAGAAGTCCTAGAGAAAAGTTTCTTAAGGAAACCTTGTTCCATTAGTAAAAACTAACACAAAACTAGTTTAAAAAACATCAATTTTGCTCATATAACATATGTATGAGTCATCAAATGTCAATTGTACATCAGTTTTTCCTCTTAATGAACAAGTCCTAAAGAAAAAATTCTTAAGAGAGAGTTGTACCATTAGTGAAAACTAACACAAAAGTAGTTTAAAAAACAACAATTATGCTCATATAACATATGTATGAGTCATCAAAGGTCAATTGTACATCACTTTTTCCCTCTAAATTTAAAAGTCCTAGAGAAAAAAGTTTTAAGGAAAAGTTGTTCCATTATTAAAAACTAACATAAAGCAACTTTAAAAAACATCAATTTTGCTCATATAACATATATATGAGTCATCAAAGGTCAATTGTACATCATTTTTTTCCTCTTAATGTAGAAGACCTAGAGAAAATTTCTTAAGGAAAAGTTGTTCCATTTGTAAAAACTAACAAAAAACTACTTGATAAAACACCAATTTTGCTCCCATAACATATATATGAGTCATCAAAGGTCAATTATACATCATTTTTCCCCTCATAATGTACAAGTCCTATAGAAAAATTTTTTAAGGAGAAGTTGTTCCATTTGTGAAAACTAACACAAAACTACTTTAAAAAACATCCTTTTTGCTCATATAACATATATATGAGTAATCAAAAGTCAATTGTACATCATTTTTTTCCTCTCAACGTAGAATTCTTAGAGAAAAATTTCTTCAGGAAAAGTTATTCCATTTGTAAAAACTAACACAAAACTACATTAAAAAACATCATTTTTTGCTCATATAACATATGTATGAGTCATCAAAGGTCAATTGTACATTATTAATTTTCCTCTAAATGTACAAGTTCTAGAGAAAAAAACTTTAAGAAAAAGTTGTTCCATTAGTAAAAACTAACACAAAACTACTTTAAAAAACATCAATTTTGCTCACATAACATATATATGAGTCATCAAAGGTCAATTGTACATCATTTTTTTCCTCTTAATGTACAAGTCCTAGAGAAAAAAACTTTAAGAAAAAGTTGTTCCATTAGTAAAAACTAACATAAAACTACTTTAAAAAACATCAATTTTGCTCACATAACGTATATATGAGTAATCAAAAGTCAATTGTACATCATTTTTTTCCTCTTAGCGTAGAATTCTTAGAGAAAAATTTCTTCAGGAAAAGTTGTTCCATTAGTAAAAACTAACACAAAAGTAGTTTAAAAAACATCATTTATGCTCATATAACATATGTATGAGTCATCAAAGGTCATTTGTACATCATTTTTTCCCTCTAAATTTACGAGTGCTAGAGAAAAAAGCATTAAGAAAAAGTTGTTCCATTAGTAAAAACTAACATAAAACTACTTAAAAAACATCAATTTTGCTCATATAACATATATATGAGTCATCTAAGGTCAATTGTACATCATTTTTTCCCTCATAAAATACAAGTCCTATAGAAAAATTTTTTAAGGAGAAGTTGTTCCATTTGTGATAACTAACACAAAACTACTTTAAAAAACACCCTTTTTGCTCATATAACAAATGTATGAGTAATCAAAGGTCAATTGTACATCATTTTTTTCCTCCTAATGTAGAAGTCGTAGAGAAAAGTTTCTTCAGGAAAAGTTGTTCCTTTAGTAAAAACTTACACAAAACTATTTTAAAAACCATCAATTTTTGCTCATATAACATATGTATGGGTCATCAAAGGTCAATTGTACATTTTTTTGCTCTTAATGTACATGTCCTAGAGAAAAGTTTCTTAAGAAAAAGTTGTTGCATTAGTAAAAACTAACACAAAACTAGTTTGAAAAACATCAATTTTGCTCATATAACATATGTATGAGTCATCAAATGTCAATTGTACATCATTTTTTCCTCTTAATGTACAAGTCCTAGAGAAAAAATTCTTAAGGAAAAGTTGTAACATTAGTGAAAACTAACACAAAATAACTTTAAAGACATCAATTTTGCTCACATAACATATATATGAGTCATCAAAGGTCAATTGTACATCATTTTTTTCTTCTTATTGTACATGTCCGAGAGAAAAATTTCTTAAGGAGAAGTTGTTCCATTTGTGAAAACTAACACAAAACTACTTTAAAAAACATCCTTTTTGCTCATTTAACATATATATGAGTAATCAAATGTCAATTGTACACCATTTTTTTCCTCTTAATGTAGAATTCTTAGAGAAAAAAATTCGTCTGGAAAAGTTGTTCCATTAGTAAAAACTAACACAAAAATACTTTAAAGAACATCAATTTTTGCTCATATAACATATGTATGAGTCATCAAAGGTCAATTGTACATCATTTTTTTCCTTTAATGTACAAGTCCTACTGAAAAATTTATCGAGGAAGAATTGTCCCATTAGTAAAAACTAACACAAAAATAATTTAAAAAACATCAGTTTTGCTCGTATAACATATATATGAGTCATCAAAGGTCAATTGTGCATCATTTTTCCCTCTTAATGTACAAGTTCTAGAGAAAATTTTCTTAAGGAAAAGTTGTTCCATTAGTGAAAACTAACACAAATATTTTTTAAAAAACATCAGTTTTGCTCATATAACATATGAATGAGTCGTCAAAGGTCAATTGTACATCATTTTTTCCCTCTAAATTTACAAGTGCTAGAGAAAAAAGCTTTAAGAAAAAGTTGTTCCATTAGTAAAAACTAACACAAAAGTAGTTTAAAAAACATCATTTATGCTCATATAACATATGTATGGGTCATCAAAGGTCATTTGTACATCATTTTTTCCCTCTAAATTTACAAGTGCTAGAGAAAAAAGCTTTAAGAAAAAGTTGTTCCATTAGTAAAAACTAACATAAAACTACTTAAAAAACATCAATTTTGCTCACATAACATATATATAAGTCATCAAAGGTCAATTGTACATCATTTTTCCCTCATAATATACAAGTCCTATAGAAAAATTTTTTAAGGAGAAGTTGTTCCTTTTGTGATAACTAACACAAAACTACTTTAAAAAACACCCTTTTTGCTCATATAACAAATATATGAGTAATCAAAGGTCAATTGTACATCATTTTTTTCCTCCTAATGTAGAAGTCGTAGAGAAAAGTTTTTTCAGGAAAAGTTGTTCCTTTAGTAAAAACTTACACAAAACTATTTTAAAAACCATCAATTTTTGCTCATATAACATATGTATGGGTCATCAAAGGTCAATTGTACATTTTTTTGCTCTTAATATACAAGTCCTAGAGAAAAGTTTCTTAAGAAAAAGTTGTTGCATTAGTAAAAACTAACACAAAACTAGTTTAAAAAACATCAATTTTGCTCATATAACATTTGTATGAGTCATCAAATGTCAATTGTACATCATTTTTTCCTCTTGATGTACAAGTCCTAGAGAAAAAATTCTTAAGGAAAAGTTGTAACATTAGTGAAAACTAACACAAAATAACTTTAAAGACATCAATTTTGCTCACATAACATATATATGAGTCATCAAAGGTCAAAATTTTACATCATTTTTTTCTTCTTATTGTACATGTCCGAGAGAAAAATTTCTTAAGGAGAAGTTGTTCCACTTGTGAAAACTAACACAAAACTACTTTAAAAAACATCGTTTTTGCTCATTTAACATATATATGAGTAATCAAATGTCAATTGTACACCATTTTTTTCCTCTTAATGTAGAATTCTTAGAGAAAAAGTTCTTCTGGAAAAGTTGTTCCATTAGTAAAAACTAACACAAAAATACTTTAAAGAACATCAATTTTTGCTCATATAACATATGTATGAGTCATCAAAGGTCAATTGTACATCATTTTTTCCTTTAATGTACAAGTCCTACTGAAAAATTTCTCGAGGAAGAATTGTCCCATTAGTGAAAACTAACACAAAAATACTTTAAAAAACATCAGTTTTGCTCGTATAACATATGTATGAGTCATCAAAGGTCAATTGTGCATCATTTTTCCCTCTTAATGTACAAGTTCTAGAGAAAAATTTCTTAAGGAAAAGTTGTTACATTAGTGAAAACTAACACAAATATTTTTTAAAAAACATCAGTTTTGCTCATATAACATATGTATGAGTCATCAAAGGTCAATTGTACATTATTTTTTTCCTCTTAATGTACAAGTGCTTGAGAAAAATTTCTTATGGGAAAGTTGTTCCATTAGTGAAAACTAACACAAAACTAGTTTAAAAAACATCAATTTTACCCACATAACATATATATATATATATATATATATATATATATATATATATATATGAGTCATCAAAGGTCACTTGTACATCATTTTTTTCCTCATAATGTACAAGTCCTAGAGAAAAATTTCTTAAGGAAAAGTTGTTCCATTGGTGAAAACTAACACAAAATTACTTTAAAAACATCAATTTTGCTCACATAGCATATATATGAGTCATCAAAGGTCAATTGTACATCAATTTTTTCCTCTTATTGTGCAAGTCCTAGAGAAAAACTTCTTAAGGAAAAATTGTTCCATTATTAAAAACAAACACAAAAATACTTTTAAAAAAATCAATTTTGCTCTTATAACATATATATGAGTCATCAAAGGTCAATCGTACATCATTTTTCCTCCCTCCTAATGTAAATATATATGAGTAATCAAAAGTCAACTAAAATTTTAAACGGAAATTTCCTTAGGTAAAAAATTAAGCATTTTCAAAATTTAAGTTTAAAAAATTTAAGTCTCCAAAAATTCTCGAAAAGGTTTTTATGTTTCAATTTAAAGTCATATGTGTCAAAAATAGACTGACATCAAAACCTTCTTGCATGAGATTTACAAAGAAAATATCGAAACAAATCTAAATCTTTTAATCAAAGTTTTTCAATCATAGCAAATTTTTCATTCTTAAACTTATTTAACAGGCTATATGTCATCCTACTTGATCAAAACAAGGGTTTCAAAAAACACTAAAAACTCCCTAATAGTCCTATTTATGCATTGTTGGAGGTTTACAAATCTTAATTGCATCAGAAATTTTTGACTAAATTCCGTTAGTGCCTTACAACATAAATAATATTGTTCAGAAATAATCCAAAACGTGGAAAAATGCCCTTGGGTCATCAGAGGCTAAAAGTTCATATTAAAAACATATTTTTAGATACAAAATATAATGAATAAACTAGGAAAATTATTAGAAAAAATGTTCAAAATTCAGTAAAACCGCTATGCAAATTTCTAGAAACTTCAACTTATATTTAAACAAAACGAATTATTGTCCTGGAGGCTGTTAAATTGTTAAATTCATAGAACAAAAACGTACCAACGAGTTCATCTATTTGTCATCTAAAATAAAAAAAATTGAGATAAAAATTTGTTACAATCAGCAAAAGTTTCTTGTCATTATGAAACTACTTATTAATGTTTGTTGAGATTGTTCTTCAAAATAATCCTAAAATTTCTTAAAATTGTTTCCAACAGTCAGTAGATGCAAATTAGGTCTTAGTAGATGTCATAAGCTGTGACATAGTTTTTTTAAGTTTGTTTTTGAATGAAAAACTAAGATAAAAACGTTCAGACCATTTTGTTGAAGAAGCATTTTTTTAGCGTGCTGATTCGTTTGGCAGCACCAAAAAAGAAATTCAACGTCAAAAATTTTGTCAAAATTACAGTATGAAATATGAACGTTATGTACTACATGTGTATCTGTAGTAACATTAATTTTCAACCAATTTCTAGAACCGAAAAAAAAACTTTAGTAAGATAAAAGTTGCATATTTCGTAATCAACGGCAAATTTCAGCATCCGTTTTACATTATGTCGTTCTGAGTGAGGGGATCTGCAATGTCAAAGCTTTGTTAAACTGACAAAATAAACTGAACAGAAACAGAATGTTGATTGGTATGACAAAAATCAGCAAGGCAAAATATGCTAAGAGTTACCCAAAAAAGCCAGTTTTTTTCCCATTCTATAAAAAGCGGCGATTAAAAATCACAAAACTACAATACAGGAATCAATTGGGTAGACTCTTTCTCCTTCAGGACACTATACAGCTCTTTTACAATCTACTCAAAGCTTATGATAAACTTACCAGATGAAGCAAAACTGAAAAACATTTGTTTTCTTGGAAAAAAATTAAAAACAACTATATGGATTTTGACATTTTTTTTTAAAGTTTTTGGTTTTTGTGAACTTTAGCTAAAATTCGTGATCCTGTTTTTTGCAGGGTACGATAATAACTGTGTGTGCTATGAAATTTGATATTTAAAATGATTTGCACTTCAGTCTTAACTTTTGATTTACTGTTGAATTAATTGTGTTTTCTCAGTTGACTTGTGAGAAAATTAGTTTTGAACACCGAGATCACAATCATCAATTTTGAAAATTCAGTCATTTTTTTGTCATATTGCATCTAGAGATTGCTTTTAACAATTTTTTTATTGAAATTCAAAACATTAAATTTTTTACTGCAACCCAAATTACCAACGATTCCTTTCTGTCACACTTTATTGATAAGGTATTTGTCTGTAAGTAAAAGACTTGTCTGACAGTTTTTAAAGCAACCCAAAAAACATCAAGGAGAAAAAGTCAGTTGGAAAGTCAACTGTAGACCGGGTTTCTAATCAGAAATAAAATTCAAGTATATTAAAACAAGTTGCAAGTCAGTCATAAAAAACATTAGTTCCTTATCTTGATTTTAGCCTAGGTCCACTGGGTCGACACAAAAAGAAAAATCAATTAAACAGAAAAAAATTCAAGCAGATTTTATGGAGACAAGAGTATTCTTAAAAAAACTTTGCTTTAAAAATATTCATTTTGAAGCTTTTAACAACTACAGATCAGTCGTTCTCTTTCTTTCCCAATGAATTAGTTTTGATTTGTAAAAACTCAACAACAAAATAGTGGTTGCAATATAGTGAGTTTCCGACTTTTTTAGATCCTAAACTAAAAGGAACCACTAAATTTCGGAAAACAAAACGGAGGACTACCCATGCTTTCAATCTCCGATTATCTCATCAGTTTAAGCCCAGTATTTTGAAAGTAACTTTTTTTCGCCATATGAAACATCATTCCTATCCAATATTTGCCAGAAGTTGGGATCACCTGCAAAAAAATATAGAATAAAAGGTTTTCAAACGGTAAAGTTTCCCCTTCATTGAAGAGGTTTACGCGTAATCAAACAGAAAACAATTTGATACATGTAAGTATTTGGTGGAAAAATTAGAAAACAAACGAAAACTATAAAAGCAAGTTATTTAGTTAGATAAATCGTTTTAAAGCATCCAAGAACTGCAAATCAGTCGCTTGAATTGGAGTCAATCAAATTGTGTTCCAAACTATTTTTTTTTGCAGGCACAATATTTCAAACAAAGTTTAAGTTTCTATGTTTCTCATTTGAACCAAACTTCTCAACAGCAGTTTAAAGATAGAAAAGTACAAAGCAAAACGTCTAAATATATTCGCTTATCCTTAAATTACTGATTCTTCTCTAAAATAACTGGCTATTTTTTTCGGAATTTCTTAAATCAAATGTACACTTATTGTTTTCATGCTTACTTGTGCTAGAGTGAATTTCAATCAGGTCATTCCTTGTGAGCTCACAAAATGTTAAAATTCCAAAAGCTTATACAAGGTCAAAATCAATTAAAACACTGATTTCATAGATAGTATCTCTTAGAAAGCGAATAGGCTAAGTGATTAAATTCCTTGTATTCTGTGTATGGTTTAAGTTACTATAATTAATCCGTGGATGAGTCTTTTCAAAAGGTTTTTTCAAAGTGTTCATCAGTATTCAAATAAAATACCAATTTCTGTTTTAGATGAAGACTTTCGACTGTGACGAGTGCTCGAAGAAGTACAACAAGAAGCAGAAGCTATTGCAACAAATGGACAAGGAGCATAACATAAAATATGAAAAAAACAGCAGACTATGAGTGCGGACAATGTAATAAGAATTCACTCAGAGCAGGAACTTGATTCTGCAATTGAAAACAGTTCATAGATGTCAGACGTGTGCGAAGTGCAAGCAATGCACACAAATTATTGGCAATACTTCATCGTGTGCTAGACATGAGGAAGACGCTCATGGTACTCACACAGAGGATTCCGAGAAGATTGAATGCAGTTTGGAGCTACAAGAGAAACAAGCTATTGGAAAGATTTTTCAGTCGTTCAGGATACAAGCGAACAACCAAATTAATGTGTTCACCTTTGTTACAGAGCATCTCGAAGAACTTAAATTATTCCTGAGAAACAGTATAGCAGAGCTTGGACCTTTGAAAATTCAGCTCTCTGTTTCTGTACAGATGTTGAAACCAACAGATGATGCCAAAGTCGGCTGTCATGCAAACACAAATTCGAAAATTTTTTGAAACGGTTGACCAAAAGAACAATTCAATCCAAATTTTTCCAACGCGTGGAAGTGGATTTGTTGTTCAGAAAATTGATCACTTGGATATCAACATTAACAAATTTAAACCTATCAGAGGAAGCAGTTACATTGCTACGCCAGCTGCCCTAGTGGGAAACAACTTTCTCCTAAATATTCGAAACAATGATAACAAATGTTTTGCATACTCAGTGCTTGCAGCAATGTTACCAGAGAAGGAGCATAAACAACGGAAAAACAACACCAAGCCAAATTTGTCCAAACTTAATTTAGATATTATCGAGGTTCCCATGTCTTTGACGGATGTTCCAAAATTTGAGAAACAAAACAATTTTGGAATTAATGTTTTTGGTTTCGACAAAAACAAAATTTTACCACTTTATATGTCTAAAATAAAAACACAAAAATTTATTGCTTTGCTTTTGCTGACCGATGGATTTACTAGTCATTACTGCTTGATAACGAACTTTCACGCCTTCATGGCCCGCCAAATTAGTGGTAAGGGACACCACAGATACAAGTTTTGCGAACGTTGCCTTCACGGATTTTGAGACAACATATCACTAGAGAAACATTTGGATTTATGTGATGAGCATAAAGTTGTTCATTTTTCTATGCCAACGGAAGACTCAAAATTGAATTTACAATTTGGCACAACATTTTTTCAGTTCCTTTAGATATTTACAACGACACAGAAGCTGTCAGCCTTAAGCATGACACTTGTTGCCAGAACCTTGATACTAGCGACACCTTGAATAAAGAAACTCAGATCCCTTGCGCAATAGGTTTCTCTGCTGTTGATAAAAAGGTGGAAGTGATTATTATAGTTTTGAAGGTGAGAAATGCATCGAAGAGTTTTTTCGGTGGCTCAGAGAGGACGCCAAGTCTATTTCTGAGATAAAAAAGAAGCATAGACGTCTCATAATAACTGATGAAGAGCGCAAGCAAATGATTGATCGGGGTAAAGGATGTGTAACTAGAAAGAAAAGTTTGAACAACGAAAAAGTAGTCCACCATGATCACTTTAATGGTGAAATCTACGGCGTGGCACATAACAGCTTCAATCTTAAGCTTCGTTCGCTGAAATTCATGCCTATTTTCTTCCACAACCTAAGTAAATATGATGCCCATTATCTTTTGAAAAACATCGAAATCCGCTCGGAAGAAAAATTGACAGTAATTCCTTGAAACAGTGAGACATACATCTCATTCTCTTTCTTTGTTCCTGTCGGTAGAACAAAAGATGACAAGCTACTATATGAAGAATTTTGTTTCTTTGACAGCTATTCTTTTTTATCCGGGAGTCTTGACACTCTTGTTACAACACTCGAAACAAAGGAATATCGTCAATTATCTAAACATTTCCCAAGACATGTCGACATTTTGCAAAAGAAAGGAGTTTTCTCATATTCGTTTCTCGATAGCTTTGAGAAACTCTCTGAAAAGTCGTTGCCTCCTTATGGTAATCAGTGGATAAATTCACTGTCTGGTCAAATTGATGTTTCTGAGGAGAATGTTCAGCATGCTAACAAAGTTTGGAATATGTTTGGCTGCAAAAACTTTGGAGACTATCTCATGTTGTATCTCAAAGCTGATGTCCTCCTTCTGGACGGAGACTGTTTGATCAGGTATATGGATTAGACCCCTGTCATTATTACAGTGCACCTAATATTTCATGGGATGCAATGCTGAAAACAACTAAAGTGAAACTGGACTTGCTCTCTGATATAGATATGCTGTTGTTTTGTGAGAGAGCCATCCGTGGAGCATTGAGTGGAATTGGTGAAAAACGGTATATGAAAGCTAACAACAAGTATTTGGATGACTTTGATGAAGAAAAACCAAGTACGTTTGGAGGTTTTCTGAATGTCGTTAACTTATACGGTGGAACAATGATGAAAAAACTGCCAACCGGAGGATTTGAATGGTCAGAACTCAGTTTGGACAAGATCATTCAAACATCTGACGAAAGTGATGTTGGGTACTTTGTAATGGTTGATCTGAATTATCCTAGCAACTTACTTGACTGTCACAATGATTTCCCTCTGGCAGGTGAGAAGTTGAAAATCGAAGCTGAGATGCTTTCTCAATATCAAGTAGAATGGGGAAGCAAGACCAGTCATATCTCAAAGCTTCTGGAAACGCTTCAGTCAAAGCAGAATTATGCATGTCCATTTTTAGTTCTGAAATTTTGTTGTCAACAGTCCAAGTAACCCGACTACATAAGACTCTGAAGTTCAACCAGTGACTTTATGAAGTGCTATATTGAACACAGTACAAAGTTGCGCCAGCAACCCTATATAAGCACTTTCGAAAAGAACTTTTTCAATTTGTTGAATAATCCATGCTTTGGAAAGACAATGGAAAACCTGCGATGTCAATACGAGATGGTATTTGTTGAAAATGAGGAGAAAGCAAAATTTTATTGCAACAAGTACAGTTTTGAGAGGATCACCATATTTCGGGAGAACCTTTTTGGTATCACTCTCAGCCAGAAAAAGATCGGATGGAATAATATATCTGGGTGCTGCAATTTTGGATCTGTCAAAATTACACCTGTAAAGGTTTCATTATGAAGAAATGGGGCCTTTGTTTGACAAAAAAGCTCGAGTAATGTATCGTTACACTGATTCTCATTTTTATGAAGATGAGACGGGTGATATATGCGAAGATCTTGTACAGCTGAAACATGTACTTGATTTGAGTGATAACCACAAGGATCATCACGGAAAAACAAATCCAAGCCAAATTTGCACAAATTCAATTTAGATAAAATCGAGGTTCCCATGTCCTTGACGGATGTTCCAATGTCCTAGACGGTTCCCATGTCCTAGACGGATGTTCTTTGTTCCTGTCGGTAGAACAAAAGATGACAAGCTACTATATGAAGAATTTTGTTTCTTTGACAGCTATTCTTTTTTATCCGGGAGTCTTGACACTCTGGTTACAACACTCGAAACAAAGGAATATCGTCAATTATCTAAACATTTCCCAAGACATGTCGACATTTTGCAAAAGAAAGGAGTTTTCTCATATTCGTTTCTCGATAGCTTTGAGAAACTCTCTGAAAAGTCGTTGCCTCCTTATGGTAATCAGTGGATAAATTCACTGTCTGGTCAAATTGATGTTTCTGAGGAGAATGTTCAGCATGCTAACAAAGTTTGGAATATGTTTGGCTGCAAAAACTTTGGAGACTATCTCATGTTGTATCTCAAAGCTGATGTCCTTCTTCTGGACGGAGACTGTTTGATCAGGTATATGGATTAGACCCCTGTCATTATTACAGTGCACCTAATATTTCATGGGATGCAATGCTGAAAACAACTAAAGTGAAACTGGACTTGCTCTCTGATATAGTTTTGTGAGAGAGCCATCCGTGGAGCATTGAGTGGAATTGGTGAAAAACGGTATATGAAAGCTAACAACAAGTATTTGGATGACTTTGATGAAGAAAAACCAAGTACGTTTGGAGGTTTTCTGAATGTCGTTAACTTATACGGTGGAACAATGATGAAAAAACTGCCAACCGGAGGATTTGAATGGTCCGACATCAGTTTGGACAAGATCATTCAAACATCTGACGAAAGTGATGTTGGGTACTTTGTAATGGTTGATCTGAATTATCCTAGCAACTTACATGACTGTCACAATGATTTCCCTCTGGCAGGTGAGAAGTTGAAAATCGAAGCTGAGATGCTTTCTCAATATCAAGTAGAATGGGGAAGCAAGACCAGTCATATCTCAAAGCTTCTGGAAACGCTTCAGTCAAAGCAGAATTATGCATGTCCATTTTTAGTTCTGAAATTTTGTTGTCAACAGTCCAAGTAACCCGACTACATAAGACTCTGAAGTTCAACCAGTGACTTTATGAAGTGCTATATTGAACACAGTACAAAGTTGCGCCAGCAACCCTATATAAGCACTTTCGAAAAGAACTTTTTCAATTTGTTGAATAATCCATGCTTTGGAAAGACAATGGAAAACCTGCGATGTCAATACGAGATGGTATTTGTTGAAAATGAGGAGAAAGCAAAATTTTATTGCAACAAGTACAGTTTTGAGAGGATCACCATATTTCGGGAGAACCTTTTTGGTATCACTCTCAGCCAGAAAAAGATCGGATGGAATAATATATCTGGGTGCTGCAATTTTGGATCTGTCAAAATTACACCTGTAAAGGTTTCATTATGAAGAAATGGGGCCTTTGTTTGACAAAAAAGCTCGAGTAATGTATCGTTACACTGATTCTCATTTTTATGAAGATGAGACGGGTGATATATGCGAAGATCTTGTACAGCTGAAACATGTACTTGATTTGAGTGATAACCACAAGGATCATCACGGAAAAACAAATCCAAGCCAAATTTGCACAAATTCAATTTAGATAAAATCGAGGTTCCCATGTCCTTGACGGATGTTCCAAAATTAGGGAAACAAAACAATTTTGGAATTAATGTTTTTGATTTCGACAAAAACAAAACTTTACCACTTTATTTGTCTAAAATAAAAACACAAAAATTTATTGCTTTGCTTTTGCTGACCGATGGATTTACTAGTCATTACTGCTTGATAACGAACTTTCACGCCGTCATGGCCCGCCAAATCAGTGGTAAAGGACACCACAGATACAAGTTTTGCGAACGTTGCCTTCACGGATTTTGAGACAACATATCAATGGAGAAACATTTGGATTTATGTGGTGAGCATAAAGCTGTTCATATTTCTATGCCAACGGAAGACTCAAAAATTGAATTTATAAATTGGCATAAAACGTTTTCAGTTCCTTTAGTTATTTACGCCGACACAGAAGCTGTCAGCCTTAAGCATGACACCTGTTGCCAGAATCTTGATACTAGCGACAGCTTGAATAAAGAAGCTCAGATCCCTTGCGCAATAGGTTTCTGTGCTGTTGATAAAAAGGTGGAAGTGATTATTATAGTTTTGAAGGTGAGAAATGCATCGAAAGAGTTTTTTCGGTGATTCAGAGAGGACGCCAAGTCTATTTCTGAGATAAAACAGGAGCATAGACGTCTCATAGTAACTGATGAAGAGGGCAAGCAAATGATTGATCAGGTTACAAGATGTGTTATTTGTAAGAAAAGTTTGAACAACGAAAAAGTAGTTCCATCATGATCACTTTAATGGTGAAATCTTCGGCGTGGCACATAACAGCTGCAATCTTAAGCTTCGTTCGCAGAATTTCATGCCTATTTTCTTCCACAACCTAAGTAAATATGATGCACATCATCGTCTGAAATACATTGAAATCCGCTCGGAAGAAAAATTGATAGTAATTCCTTGAAACAGTGAGACATATATCTCATTCTCTTTCGGTCGATACCTGTCGGTAGAACAAAAGATGACAAGCTACTATATGAAGAATTTTGTTTCCTTGACAGCTATTGTTTTTTATCCGGGAGTCGTGACACTCTGGCTACAACACTCGAAACAAAGGACTATCGTCAATTATCTAAACATTTCCCAAGACATGTCGACATTTTGCAAAAGAAAAGAGTTTTCCAATATTTGTTTCTCTATAGTTTTGAGAAACTCTCTCAAAAGTCGTTGCCTCATTATGGTAATCCGTGGATAAATTCACTGTCTGGTCAAATTGATGTTTCTGAGGAGAATGTTCAGCATGCTAACAAAGTTTGGAATATGTTTGGCTGCAAAAACTTTGGAGACTATCTCATGTTGTATCTCAAAGCTGATGTCCTTCTTCTGGCCGGAGACTGTTTGATCAGGTATATGGATTAGACCCCTGTCAATATTATAGTGCACCTAATATTTCATGGGATGCAATGCTGAAAACAACTAAAGTGAAACTGGCCCCGCTCTCTGATATAGATATGCTGTTGTTCTGTGAGAGAGCCATCCGTGGAGCATTGAGTGGAATTGGTGAAAAACGGTATATGAAAGCTAACAATAAGTATTTGGATGACTTTGATGAAAAAAAACCAAGTACGTTTGGACGTTTTCTGGATGTCGTTAACTTATACGGTGGTACAATGATGAAAAAACTGCCAACCGGAGGATTTGAATAGTCAGACATCAGTTTGGACAAGATCATTCAAACATCTGACGAAAGTGATGTTGGGTACTTTGTAATGGTTGATCTGAATTATCCTAGCCACTTACATGACTGTCACAATGATTTCCCTCTGGCTGCTGAGAAGTTAAAAATCGAAGCTGAGATGCTTTCTCAGTATCAAGTAGAATTGGAAAGCAAGACCAGTCATACCTCAAAGCTTCTGGAAACGCTTCAGTCAAAGCAGAATTATGCATGTCCTTTTTAGTTCTGAAATTTTGTTGTCAACAGTCCAAGTAACCAGACTACATAAGACTCTGAAGTTCAACCAGAGTGACTTTATGAAGTGCTTTATTGAACAGAATACAAAGTTGCGCCAGCAACCCAATATAAGCACTTTTGAAATGAATTGTTTCAAGTTGTTGAATAATTCATGCTTTGGAAAGACGATGGAAAACCTGCGATGTCGATACGAGATGGTATTTGTTGAAAATGAGGAAAAAGCAAAATTTTATTGCAACAAGTACAGTTTTGAGAGGTTCACCATATTTCGGGAGAACCTTTTTGGTATCACTCTCAGCCAGAAAAAGATCGGATGGAATAATATATCTGGGTGCTGCGATTTTGGATCTGTCAAAATTGCAATGGTAAAGGTTTCATTATGAAGAAATGGGGCCTTTGTTTGACAAAAAAGCTCGAGTAATGTATCGTGACACTGATTCTCATTTTTATGAAAGTGAGATGGATGACATATGCGAAGATCTTGAAAAGCTGAAACATGTACTTGGTTTGAGTGATTACCCCAAGGATCATCACTTACATAGTGAACTGAACAAAAAAGTGCCACTTAAGTTATCAGATGAGCTGAATGGTGACATTGTGATGGAAGTAGTTTTTCTGAAACCAAAAGCTTACTCTGTTAAAACTTTGCAGAAAGTCAAACAAAGTGCCAAGGGTGTGAACAAACATGTGAAAAAGACACTTCATCATGATAAGTTCAAAGATGTGCCCAAATCAAAATCACCATTGAGAAAACTAGTAACATCTATAACTAGTGACAAACACACACTCAACATAACAGAGTCTAACAAAATTGCTTTGAGTGCATTTGACGATAAACGTTATTATCTGAGTGATGGCGTTCGCTCATATGCTTATGGACACTAAAAAATTGGTCAAAAACAGAAAAAAACAGGAAAGAACTCTAAAGTCATATATTGAGATGAATGAACGTGAAATTATTGGAGATTTAGCTGAACAGCTGGATGGTGAGATTGAGGAAACATATTCTCCACCTGATCCTGGGTTCTGGAAAACTTCTCAAATTCAATCCGATGATGAAGAAATAATGGATTTTGATGTAGCTCTCAAAGAAAAGCCGTTTTCAAGATGTCCGTATATCAATTTTGAAGCAGAGGAAGAGCCGCCTGCAAGGAAACAACGCTTGTCCGGTAAGCGCTAAAAAATTGATGATGCTGCCCAACTCCACCCCGGTTGGGAGTCTTAAGAAGTATTGACGAGGAGATACAAAAACCTGCCACTGCTCCGCAGAGGAGCTTCTTGTGACAAAAACAGCTCTAATAGGGGATAGCTGCCCAACTTCACCCCAGTTGGGAGTCTCAACAAGTATTGACGAGGAGGTACAAAAACCTGCGACTGCTCTGCGCAGGAGCTTCTTTTGACAATAATAGCTCTAATAGGGGATAGCCGCCCAACTCTACCGCGGTTGGGAGTCTCAAGAAGTATTGACGAGGAAATCCAAAAACCTGCGACTGCTCCGCGCAGGAGCTTTTTACGACAATAACAGCTCTAACAGTGGATTACAATGACTTCTTTTTCTAATCGAGCATTTCCTGAAACATCCAGATGTCCAGACAACAGAAATACATGTTGCTGACGGAGAAGCAATTTTAAACGGGTTCATTTATAAAACTTAAAACAATGACTTTAAACAGAATGTGCCAGCTTTATATTTTTTTAGATGTTTGTTTATAATAGTTTATTGTTTTTTCTTAACATTGCTTCATTAATTCAATATCCTTTTGTACTCCTCTTTTACAAGTAATAAGAAATTCTAACGTTCCAATCCGTCATTCAAAAAAATATGTTAGTTTCATATCCTCTGATTCACAAAATAACCGTCAAGAGACTTGATAACCGTCAGGCCGTGGAGTTTTAGTAAATATCCCTTATAAATTTATAAACCTGCCACGTTCAAAATGGAATTAGGGTAAGTCTTTTACATATTCAGGCAAAAATCCTAACATACAGGGAATAATTGCCAAGAACTTTTCATCCGCGCGCATGCTCGAACATGTTTGGATAAAATCAGCCAAAAAGTGCCTAGGGTGTACACATTTCTTACTACTCATGTAAATATATATATATATATATATATATATATATATATATATATATATATATATATATATAAAATATATATAATATATATATATATATATATATATATATATATATATGTATATATATATATATATATATAAATTTAAATATATATATATATATATATATATATATATTCTTAAAATGATCTATTAACCAATTTGTTCATAAACTGGTTGTAAGTAATAATTCCTATATATTGTTCAACAGGAAAACTCCGTTTTACCCAGGTCCTGTTCGAGGTCGACGAAAAATTCAACCTTATGAAGTGCAGAGACAATTTCATTTGCACTAAACCAATTCATCCAGACGCCGTCATATCAGGTAATATGTTTCTAATTAGGAAGAATTGTTAAAAAGTATAGAAAATTGAATATCTTTTATTTGTTTTATTAAGAAATTTCAGCAGACGTGGGACACAGAATGAAAGGGACGTGTAAAATTTTGTCATTTAAACGCTGCCCGGCGTAAATACTAGTTAAAGAAATATTTTTAATCCTTTAATGCAGAGCGTCGTCATCATTGTGTGTTTAAGTAAGAGGTGAAAGTTTGTAAAAAAATTTGTTCAGAGTTGAGAGTTCAGAGTTGATTTCTCGAGATTTACAAAATTATCAGTGAATTTTTTTTCCAACGCGTCTCTGATAGCGGTTAAAGTACAAATCTTACAAATCTTTCAACATTTTCTTGGCAAATTTGTCAAAAATCGAAAAGTCAACGCTTTCGTTGCGTTCACTGCCGAAAAGATTCAGGCCGTTGAATTTTTTATAAATCATTCTTCACCGCAAAATCATACAAAAAACCAAATCAGAAAACCAAAAATCAAACAAAAGATTTTTGGCTCACTGAACATTGATTTCATTTATTTCAATCTCTGATAAATATTTTTAAAATTGTATTGGCTTTGACTGTACCTTAAACAAAGTTCTGACCTGAATAAGCGCCCAGTTTGATTTTTATCAAGGTGTTTTCAGGCGCCCTATATCCGCTCTCTCTCTGTAAATTGCAAAAAACGTTGTTAGTTAATTATCAGGCAGTGTTTCACTGGGAACTTAGCGTTATATTTTTTTTTACAAAGGCTGTTGTTTCTAGTGCCGATTTCCCCCAATTTCAGCGCATTGAAGCAACAAGTCACCACTAAAAACTGCAGTTCTTAAATTTATTACTGCATTCATCGGAAACTTTAGATTTTAGGCGACATTCAGCCTTAACACCTGAACCCACGTGGTCAAAAAGTCAGATTAGCGTCAATTCATTGCAAACACCCTCCATGGAGACACATAGTTATTTTCGACCGTTGGTTGCCTACGCATCTAAAGAAATTGATTGCACAGATGATTCATGAGGTAATCCTCGTTACATATTCCATTTTACGTTTAAAGTTATTATTCATGAAATAAAAAAAGGAAGCGTTTTTGGAATCAGATTTTGATTGACAATCATGCTTTTCGTGTTATTTTAGGCACACTATTTATACCCCATATCTTAGGGCGCCTTTTAAAACTTGGTAAGGCCTTAGTACGATGAAAATCTAAATACCGCCGTATACGGCGCCGTAGTACAATTGACAAGAACTTATTACGGTTTTTATCTAAGACTTATACGGTGCCGCACTACGGCCTTGCCAAGTTTTCCAAAGTCGGTCAACCTGGTTTGTCAAATTGTTCCAAGAGATTGCAAAAACAAACTTCCTAGAAAACTTTTAATGAAAGCAATATTTGAAAAAAGAGTTTTAAACTAAAATGAAACTATCATTTTTAAGCTTTTTTAAGCTCTATGCAAGTTCTATTTTTCAATGGGGAGGTTCTTTATTCACCACACTAATCATTCTTAAACGGCTTCCTACTTAATTCTGGTAGGCGATTCGAGTCGAACTCGACCTTTCTATCCGCAAGCGAATTTATTTTCATAAATCTGCTTTTTTGCAAACATATCATTAAAAAATAGTTTAGTTCTTTTCATTTTTTATTCTGTACAAACTGGAACAGAAACAGATGAAGACTAAACCGCCTGGCAAAAGAACAGTCTAAGTTAAAACTTATCGGAAAAGTGCGAAAAGGCTGAAGTATCCATTCTCAGTTCTTCGTGGGAAAAAGTTATCGCCGCAAGGACTAAAATGCCACGCAAGATTGTTGAATGAAACTAAGTAAGTTAGTTCCAACGGTATGGTTCAATTTTGCCGATTCCATTTGTTTTCCTCCTCAAATTATGAACTCTAACTTTTCCAAATACTGCAGAGTTTTGATCGTAGTTTTTTTTCAGAATTGCAATAGTTGTGGAAGCGTACATGGTGACTATTGTATGAAATAGTGAGCAAAAATGACGCGTAACATTTTTGAGCTGAAAATACAGAATCACTGAAAAATTTTTTTGCTTGACTCATGGATTGACAATAGCTGGGACCCAATTGCAGTAATTCATTATTTAGAGTCTAGTCAAAGTGGAGCAGTTAAGTCCAGCCAGTCGAGTTAAAATCATATCTGAGGCTATTTGGATCGAGCATGATCTTCTCTTACCACTTTTCTGTCGAGAACCCTCCTTTTTATACTTCGAGGTCTAATCACGGGTAGTCTTGCAAACTCAAAAAGCGAAGCGTGACGACGTTTCATTGCTTGTGTTTTGAATTTAAGCCCATGTACTTACAAACTGCATTACGTTCAAACTAAGGTCTGCTGAGGCAACCCTTTAAGAATTGCTTTTGTTTTCAATTTTTTGGTATGTTTTACGTAGGTACTATTCGATTCTGAAATTTCTAATGTTCTTTATTCGTTTGCAAGTATGCTAATGTTTTTTTGCCTATACAGAAAGTTTTATTTTTTAAAAGAAATTTTGTGCGGATGCGATCTGGGCTACTTAGTCCCCTCCCATTTTTTTCTAGTGATGGATGATGGTGGACCTCTGGTCAGATTCAAGTGTGGAACGTTTGAGCCAGAGTGTCTGTATGGAGTAGCCAGCTTCAACAACAACGGAAATCATCTCATCAGTAAACGACAAAGCTACTTCACCAATGCTGTCCATTTTAGTGCATGGATATTCAGTACAATTATGAAACATATTTGAAATTTGAAACAAGGAATTGCTGAAAACCATTGCTGTATTAGTTTTGTAATATCATCCTGGCATTAATATTTTTAGAAAAAACATTTAATCATGGGTCAATCTTTTTTTTCTCGTCAGGATAAAGGTAAATCGCTGGAACTACTTCTATGAAACTTACTCCGGGGGTTGGAATTTTCTTAGATTTTCATTGCAAGGAAATCACGTTTGGTTTTCATGCTGTCCATTTCTCGATTTCTTATTACGACACTTTAATGAAACCAAAGAGACCAAAATAAGACCCTTGCACGATGTCAAAGATTTCATACATGATCATTTCATGAAACGTAAGAAATCATGATGACAAAAGTACATTTTCCGGGTATGAAATCAACGAAACTGTTTATGATTCTAGTATGAAATCAGGAAGTTATATATGAATCCATGCACAAAAACCTCAACCAGATCGGGATCAACACTAAAAATGGCATCTGATCAGACCGACCCAGACTGAATTGTGCTGTGATTAGACTGTCGTGCACTTGAAGCTCTATGTGCTCTTAAAGTGCACACGAAAATCTCCTCTGATCAGACTTTTGTGAGTTCGAATTTCACCCTGCTCAGAATAGTGTGTGCGTGAATGCGCCAGTGATCAGACGCAAGTGGGGCTCGATATCGCCTCTGATCAGACTGAAGTGCAGTCGAAATTGCCTATGATCAGACTGAACTGCGGTCGAAATCACTTCGCATGAAACTAAATTTCGCTCAAAGTTGCCTCTTAGTAGACTTATTGTGCGTCCAAACAATCGGATCTGGGAATGATTTTGAAAATGAACAAATATCTCAAAATTGCTATAGAAAAAACATTTCAAGAAAAATTGGTGTTTTTCAATAACATATACAACTAACGAAAAGCTCACTCGAAAAATTTTTGCTATTGAAAAGAAAAACTCAAGTTCCAAAAAAAACAAG
>NC_134477.1:58148524-58216245 GCF_964194025.1 Convolutriloba macropyga | reverse complement strand
TTTAAATTTTTGGTGCCTTCTTGGTGTCATGGTAACTAACAATGTCCATGCTCGAACGGACACCAGCTTTAACGCAACCTCTTAACGATAAGACGTTAATCTTTGCCAGACTTAGGTGTTCATTTTGCAAGAGAATCGCAACATAAACAGTCATATTTCATTTTTCTAGCATATCTGATGGCTCTCTTGAAAGATCCGGCCAAAGATTCCCACTAGATCTTAGTGGATAGCCTTCGTTAACAGACTACCCAGTCGAATTCAAATCGCTATCTTGTCAGATCTTGTAAGATTCTGGCAATATCTTGCAGGATGATACATCGTCTTGCAAAATTTTTCTCCCAAAATCTTTAAAGAACTTGCAAGATTACCGTTCCACTTGCAACAATCTTGCAAGATTAGCGTTTATCTTGTAAATATGCAAAAATGTCTAGTCTGAGAGGAGATCGCTTTTTCTGCAACATGTTTTTTTTTTTCATTTTTGCAATGATTTTTTATAGCATACCAATATAGCATCTAACTTTGAGTTTTAAATTGAAAACTGTGAATATGGCAATTTCAAAAATTTGATGGTTTAACTCAATTTTTTCTAATGTTTTCGTATTTGGGTTTGTAGTGCTCAACGGAGTTGTAGTCCTTTCCTCAGCATTGACTGAACATAAAATGTTCGACAAAAAACACATTTATCTAGTTTGGCTTCAGAAACATATTGCAAAAATGCGCAACTATTTCGCGGACAGCTTGTGTGCAAAGTGAAATATAATTCGCCTGTAACAACCAACTAGAGTAGAGATCACCTGAAACGAAATTACAAGAATCTTACAAGATAACCTTTCATCTAGCAAGACCTTGCAAAATAGCCATCATCTTGCAAGATCTTGAAAGATAACAATCTTTGTAAGAATCCTGCAAGAGTTTGTGAGCTAAACATCTGATCTCGACTAAGGTAAGATTAGTTAATATTCTTGCGAGTTTTGTTAATTTTTAGTTATGGACGACGGCGGCCCTCTGGTTAAGTTCAAGTGCGGCACCATTGAACCAGAGTGCCTTTACGGAGTTGCCAGTTTTTCAAACAAAGCCAACAACGTCGAAAAAAGAAGAGACAGTTACTTTGCAAATGCTGTTCACTTCAGGGGCTGGATATATGAAGCTATTGTACGATATATGTGAAAAGAAGTCAGATATTGGACCCTAATCAAACCGTTTTTTCCTTTTTCAAGCTATGCCCTATCTGATCAGACCTTATGCTTCTATAGTCCAAACTTATGCCAAAGATGTATCTGGTTTTTCTTGTGGATCTTTTCCATTACCTCCCTCTGCAATTAAGGTTTGGAACCTCCCTTAAAGAAGGCTAGACATAACATAGTAACTAGTTATTTAAAAATATGGCCTTAGAGCTTAGGAGTTGCGAACAATAAGCGACCACTAATCTGGGTTGGTGGGTGGTTTTGGGGTGAAAAAATGGAAAATAGTATTTTTCGCCCTTACCCGTTTTATAACTGATTGGCTCGTTAGATTCCTTGATAAACTTCTAAGTATACAATTATAAACACAAGTTCTGAAGGTTAAAACTTACAAATTAAATAGAATTTTTATTGGACGAATCGGATTCGGATCAGTGCCAAAAATCAGAGAATGAAATGCTTGGTTGCTCCAGAAGTATTTTTGATTGACACTAATAGTTGTGATATGTTAATTTAGAAATTGATTGTTTAATTTTTTGTTTTGCTATAAAAGTTTTTGTTTTCCAGGCTTATGCTTCAATAACTGCGCAAACACGAGATAAAATCAGCAACACATATTTAGATATCAAAAAGGGAGAGAAAATAAGCATCAAAATCATTTTTGTTCAATTTACAGTCGACATTAGAGAAATGTTTTGTCATAATTAAGTGGACAATTTAATCCCACCTTCGGTAGTGATAGTTTCATATCAAGTCCAACGGGCTGTCGAGGCATGGCCATGGCCCGTGAGGTATGGCCAAATGATTATATTGCTAATTTAACAATACTTATATCATAATAATAAAATCGGGGTGAAATGATAGAGGGGATAAAAGATAGAGGGGTGAAATGATACAGGAGTAAAAAAAACCGGGGTGAAATGATCGGGGGTTAGATAAATCGGGGTGAAGAAGCGGGACACCGAAAAAAATCAAATTGATATTCTCTTGAACTCATGGTCTCATCTAACCCGAGAGATTTATAAACAGGCTAAACTTGTTCAATGATGATTTTGGTCTGAATAGTTCTGATCATACCTGACTTTTGTAGGAATAGGTCTGATCATATATAAGGGTCAGAAAACGACCTTTTGTTACTGAAAGAAATATATAGTTTTATATTTCTGACTGCTCATTAGTATATACATATATTAAATATATATATATATATATATATATATATATATATAATTATATATATATATATATATATATATATATATATATATACTCAAATTAGCGTTCAAACTACAGAAGGCAAATATTGGAACGAAAATTTCTTTAACGATATCTCTTTCTCTTTCCGATTTAAAGACGGGCTTTTTGCTGGTCAAAGCTTTCTTTTTCTCTTTCCTAAATTGATTTTTTTTCTTGAGATTTCAAACCAATATTATTTCAATTGAACAGAAGCAAAACGCATTGGGTTGAAAAATACCGAATCAAAACTGTCTTTTGTAAGCAGTTTGAGGACAGTTTTAAACAAAAAGTTGATAAAAGTGACAAAGAATATTGTTCCTCTTTTTTATGGAAAAGTAAAGAGATTCAATCGCCTTGGGAACAACCATTGAACGTAACTCAGAGTTATTTTTTTGAAGATCCAAGACCGGATGTTGGTGGCAGAGTAAATCAGCGTTGAATCAGTATAGAGACATTCTTGTTTTTAGGATGGCCAGTACTCTGTTCATGTCCCAAATTACACGGGCCAGTCTTCATTTTTGAGTAAAATTTTTTGAATGAAAAATAATCTGCTCAGTTTAACTCCCGCCATCAAAGTTAAACATGGCCAAATGATTTTATTGCTAATTTAATAATAACTATATTATAATGATAAAATCGGGGTGAAATGATAGAGGGGTTATAAGACAGAGGGTTTAAATGATACAGATGTTAATAAACTGGGGTCAAACCATAGGGGAAAAATAAATCGGGGTGAAAAAGCGGGACATCGGAAAAAATCAAAGTGATATTTTCTTTAACTCATGGTCTCATCTCACCATAGAGATTTAAGAACGGGGTAAACTTGTTCAATTATGATTTTGGTCTGAATAGTACTGATCATAGATGACTTTTGTAGGAATAGGTCTGATCATATATAAGGGTCAGAAAACGAACTTTTGTTACTGAAAGAAATATATAGTTTTATATTTCTGACAGCTCATTTGTATATATTTATATATATATATATATATATATATATATATATATATGTCTATATATATATATATATATATATATATATATATATATATATTTGTTTAAATATATATATATATATATATATATATATATATTTATATATATATATATATATATATATATATATATATATATACTCACATTTGCGTTCAAACTACAGTAGGCGAATATTTGAACGAAAATTTTTTAACGATATCTTCTTCCAATTTAATGATGGGCTTATTTCTGGTCAAAGCTTTCTTTTTCTCCTTCCTAAATTGGTTTTTATTTTCCTGAGATTTCAAACCAACAGTATTTCAATTGAACAGAATTAAAACGCATTGGGTTGGAAAATGCCGAATCAAAACTGTTTTTTGTAAGCAGTTTGAGGACAGTTTAAACAAAAAAGGTGATAAAATTGACAAGGAATATTGTTCCTCTTTTTTATGGAAAAGTAAAGAAACTAAATCGCCTTGGGTACAACCATTGAACGTGTCTCAAAGTTAATTTTTAGGAGATCCGTGCCCGGATCTTGGTGGCAGACTAAATCAGCGTTGAATCTGTATGGAGAAATTCCGGTTTTTAGGATGGTCAGTACTCTGTTCATGTCCCAATTTACACGGGCCAGTCTTCATTTTTGAGTAAAATTTTTTGAATCAAAAATAATATGCTCAGCTTAACTCCAGCCATCGAAGTTTGGTTAATATGCGATTCGAACTTCCGCGTGGGTACTTGTGACATATAATGTGCGTAGCAAGTCGTAACCACAAAACTAAATGGGCTTTGTGGTAATTGCCTGCAAACTACCTTATATATGAATAGTTCGTATGCTACTATAGTAATTACCACTTATAAACTACAAAAGCACGACATTACTCTGCACAGACTTAATTTTGGTGTATTATTAATTTTTAGACTGTACAGGATAAATTTAGCCTGGTTTAACTCCATGACCTCAATATGATCATAATGAGGAAGAACTGCACATAAAGAAACGTGAAATATTCTGAAGATGCGATGTTTCAGAAATGAATTAAGTTTTTACTCTTGAACTGTGCTGGTTCAGCGCTGAAATGCTCTGAGACTCAAGTCCGGGTGGACAGACGATTTTCTTCCTGGACTTGGACCCAATAGAGAATGTCAACAAGGAAGCATTTTATTTCATTTAAAAAAGCTTTCAAATCCTAAACATTGCATATTAGGTTTATTTTCGCTAGTTTTGAGTGCAATTTTTCTTCGTTATAATTAGGATGAAGCAATTAAATTTGCTCACGCTTATTTATTCTGTAAGATCTGAAAGAAAATGCTAAGACAGATAAGTTCAATATGATAAGCCTAAAATCTTGCTTTTGTAGCTTATAACTGATAATTACTCTATTTGTATACACGCGCTTTAAAAAAAGCCAGTTCGTTGGTATTTATCGAAAAACATCCTGAGTTGAGTGATAACATTTTTTCGCGCAAAATAATATACAAGTGCAAGCGCAGAATTGCGAATTGCCGATGGAGGCAAAATTCGTTGATGTGAGTTAAGCTCAATATCCCAAGTCGAGGAGTCCGCTCAAATTCTGCTCAAAAAAATGCAAGAGATGACCGGAATGAGCGGAATTTGACCGGAATGAGCGGAATCGATAAAAAAAATGCAAGAATGGAGCGGAATTTGAGCGGAACAAAAAATGCAAGGAATGAGCGGAATTTGAGCGGAAAAAAAATGCAAGAAATGAGAGGAATTTCATCGGAATAAAAAATGCAGGAAATGAGCGGAATTTGACATGACCAAACGAGCGGAAACATTGAAATTCCAGAAACAGGGAAAGTATGTACACAAAGTATGTAAAAAAATTCAGGTAAATTTACTTGAACCAAGTTCAGGTAACTAGAAGTTCAGGTGAATTTCAGGTGTAACAGCACCTGAAAAACACCTGAACTGTATTTCAGGTAAATTTTCACCTGAACAAGTTCAGGCGTGGTTATCTGAAAAAAACTAATTTTGCATTGAGCAGTGAAACAAGAAAAATTTAGCAGTAAACTAAAACACAATCTAAATACAAAATTTAGGAGAAACATTAATACATTTATTAGGCAGTGTCCAGCTTTTTTTAAATTTTGCAAAGTTACTCTTCAGCTCTACTGATGTTTCTAGTTCGAAGAAGTACTTTTAGAACCAGTAGGGGTTTCTGAAATGAACAACAATACCGAAAGTTTAAAGTAGCGGTATAAAGAATCTTTAAAAGTTTTGAAATCATGACAACAGGAAACGCAGTGGTTTTAAAGTGGATCAACTTGAATCCAATCTCTCTTTCTTAAATATTACATCAAAAACTAGTATTCCTGCAAAAAATAGACCTCTGGAAAATTGGTTTTCACAAATACAGAAGCGGTAACGACATATGGTCCTCATTAGCTTCCATTTCTTTAAAGTCTTTCAGAATCAGATTGATATTCCTTTTAGTTCGAACTAATTCCATTTTCCTACATAAGCATTGCTTCAAAACCCTGCCAGTCGAACTAAAGTTTATTTGTTCATTTTAGGTACATGTTTCATAAACAGGGCTCTCTACAAATTATTGGGGACAAAACAAACATTTATAGAAGTATTTCCTGCTGTTTATTTAGTTTCGAAAAGTTACGGTTAAATTTAATATAAAAGTTTTCCACTCTTCAGCCCTACTGATGTTTCTCGATTGAACCAGTAACTTAGGAGCCTTTTGGGGTTCCTGAAAAGAAAATCAATACTGAAGTTTCAGAAAAACGGGTTAAAAGAAACTTTAACTTCTTTGAATTGTCACAACAGGAAACGCAGTGGTTTTAAAGTGGATCAACTTGAACCAATATCTCTTCCTTATATATTAAATCAAAAACTAGTCTTCTTGCATAAATTAGATCGTTAGAAAAGTGGATTACGCAAATATAGAAACGGTAATGACAAATGATCCTCATTTAGCTTCATTTTCTTTAAAGTCTTTCAGAATCAGATTGAATTTTTTTTAACTCGAACTAATTACATTTTCTTACATAAGCACTGCTTCAAAACCCTGTCAGTCGAAATGAAGTTTGTTTGTTTATTTTAGGTACAAAATTCCGAATCAAGGCCCTCTACAAATTATAGGGGACAAAACAAACATTTGTGGAATTTTTTCCTGTCTTTTATTGAGTTTCGCAAAGTTACGTTTAAGTTTAAATTAAAGGTCTTCCACTCTTCAGCCGTAATGGTAGTGATATTTCTAGATTAAACAAGTAATTTTGGAACTATTTGGGGTTTGTGAAGTGAATATCATTACTGAAGTTTCTAACAAACGGATTAACGAAACTTTAATTTTTTTAAATCGTAACAACAGGAAACGCAGTGGATTTAAAGTGGATCAATTTGAGTCCAATCTCTCTTCCTTATATATTAAATCAAAAATTATTATTCCTGCATAAAATAGTTTTCTGTAGAACCAGTATACACAAATATGGAAACGGTAACGACATATGGTCCTCATTTAGCTTCCATTTCTTTAAAGTCTTTCAGAATCAGATTGAATTTTTTTTAATTCGAACTAATTAAATTTTTCTACATAAGCACTGCTTCAAAACCCTGTCAGTCGAAAAGAAGTTATTTTGTTTATTTTAGGTACAAAATTCCGAATCAAGGCCCTCTACAAATTATAGGGGACAAAACAAACTTTTGTGGAACTTTTTCCTGTCGTTTATTGGGGTTCGCAAAGTTACGGTTAATTTTAATTTAAAGGTTTCCCACTCTTCAGCTCTGCTGATGCTTCTTGATCAGACAAGTAATTCAAATCATTTCGGAGTTTCTGAAGTGAATATCAATACTGAAGTTTCAGCAAAACGGTTTAAAGAGACCGAATTAAAGAAACGGTTTAATTTCTTCAAATGATGACAACAGGAAACGCAGTGGTTTTAAAGTGGATCAACTTGAATCCAATCTCTTTTCCTTAAAAATTACATCAAAAGCTAGTATTCCTGCAAAAAATAGACCTCTAGAAAAATGGATTACACTAATATAGAAGCGGTAACGACATATGGTCCTCATGTAGCTTCCACTTTTTTAAAGACTTTCAGATTCAGATTGATAGAGGTACAATTAATTGTTTTGTTGATAAGTGGGCAATTGCCATTGTGTTCATTTTGTAACCGTCGGGTTTTTCTTATAATTGTATTACCCTAATTCGGCTCGGTAAAAAAGTTATCGCTTGGTAAATTTGAAAAAGGTCAACATTTTAGGTGATATTGGAGTTCCCCAGTAATGGATACCCCAAAATACCATAGTATCCCTACATATATGGATTCTTTGGATTACTCTGATACTGGGGCTTATCCCCATATATATTTTTTGTATGATTTTATGATTTTATGGAGTTGAGTGGGTCAATTTTTGCTCTGTAAGCGCCGAACCTCGATTTTCGGCCATTTTCGGCTAGTGGGCGGTGAAATAAAGTTGAAATTTTATGTTTCAAGGTTAAGTATTAGAGTGTTTTAGATTGCTCAGTTAATGAAGAGTATCACTATACACATATTTAAGCTTTTTCTACAGGTTATGATGGTGTATTTTAGCGAAAAGTGAATTTTGGTAGTCAAAATAGGTCATTTGATCAAATGAATGAGTGAAGTGGTGTTTTTTGCAATTGAACAAGTTTTCGGGCGCGCGTTTTGTGTTTTCTAGTCACTATTTAGGTTGTTGAAGCTAATTGTATCAAACAATGGGGTTAATTCAACAATTTTTCTTTTTTCACGATTTCATCAAATTTCTGTGGATGTTGTTTTATGTCAAAACACACAAAACATCATAACCTTCATGTTGAGTTAGGATATTTTTTCCCACCTCACCATGAAGGTTTGCCGTGACCTAGAACTTCGAAGTGGACCAGAATTACACACACAAATACGCTGGGAACGCTGTTTCACGTTGTTTTACGTCGGTTCCGGAAATCTTGGGCTTCGATTTTAGCCCAAAAATTGGGGTACAGAACAGTATTTTGTTAATAACTGCTAAAGTACTGGACCAAATTAAACGGAAGTAGTCGCATTTTGTTAGCACTGAACCCCTCTTGCTTGCAGTGTTTGGTTGGTTTCCCAAATCGGCCTAATCAAAAAGTTATTAATGTTCAAATTTGAAATAGGCCGAATTTTCGGGCTATTCTGGGTGACCCAAATTTCGGTACAACAAAGCAGGCGATTTACCCAACAAATATTAGTGTTTTAGAATCCTCAGTTAGTGGGGAGTATCCCCATATATATTTTCTATAGCATTTTACGGAATTGAGACAGTCAATTTTAGCTCTGCAGTCAGGTCACCTCGCTTTTTGGTCATTTGGTACGGTACCTTATTATTACTATAACTCCTCGAAGAATGCACCGATTGGGTTTATTTTTTAATATGATGCGTATCTCAAGCAGTGCTACAAACTGTACTAAAGGGGTTAATTTTTGTTCAGCTGTTTTAGAGAAATTGGCCAGTAAACTTGCCCTCGGTTTAGCCCCAGAAGAGGTTGACACCAGCGGGTGACACCGTTTTGACACCTTGAAGCTTGAACCGTATTTTGACAAATTGGTGTTTTGCATAGCCCATCTAACGTAGATTCCGAATATATATACTTTATATATCATTTTCTGTGGTTTAGGTGTTCAATTTTAGCTCTGGAGGTGGTGTATCTCTCCTCCATGGTCGTTTGGTACGGTACCTTATTTTTGCTATAACTCCTCGAAGAATGCACTGATTGGGTTCATTTTTTGATTTGATGCGTATCTCAAGCAGTGCTACAAACTGTACTAAGGGCGTTTTTTTTTTGTTCAGCCGTTTTAGAGAAATTGGCCGGGGAACTTGACCCCAGTTTGACCTCCCGAGGAGAGAAACCTACCATGAATACGATATTAATTAACTATATTTATTATTCGTCTCTGGTCATGTCGTCGGTCACCTTGACACACTCGCTTTGTCTGGCTTGTGTGGTTATGAGCACTGGTTATAATGAGTGGTTTAAGGGGTTATAATGTGGTTATAGTACAGAAACAGGACCCGAAATGGGTCATTTTGGTCATTTGGTACGGTATCTTGATCTTGGAATATCTCCTCATAGAGTCAACCGATTTTTGATCTGTCTTTTGATTTGAACTCACCTCGAGCAATACTTGAATCCCTGTAAATGGCGTTTTGTTTCTTTCAGCCGTTTTTGAGAAATTGGCCTCGACACATACGGTCATTTTGACCTTTTAGTGACTGGTACGTTTCACGTTTCTACATGTGAAATGATGAAATTAATGACTTTGACTGCAGGAATAGTCTCGTTGAACTCCATTTGTAATGGGGAATCTCCCCATATATATGTTGTATAGGGTTTTCCGAGATCTAGGGGGTCAATTTTCACTCTACAAGTGACCCCCCCAACCCCCGTGAATATATGCCCAAAATCTTGTAATTTCCTTGTGAAAGTAGGAAAACTCTTGTTTTGGGGTACCAGTATGAGCACTGTAGTCCCCATGTATTGTGCAGAAACTCTCCTCCAATTTTCAGCCATATTGGTTGAGGGGTTGATCTTCTCTCCCCTTATTACTTATATATACTATTATTCTAAGGTGAGGGCGTTTCGCCCCATGGGGTGCACCTCCCCCCCCTGTCCCGTTGAGACGCCGGTTAGTCGGCTCCCCCCACCTCTGGGCTTTGGTGCTCCTCATGATGGGGACGTACGTGCGGCGTGGGCGAGTTTTGCGGGCGTCTTTCGTTGCGTTTCGGTGTGTTTCTGTGTTTCTCTGTGTTTGTTTCTTTTCATGTTAGACTAAATGCTCTCTTTTTCAGAGCATTTGTTTGTCTTTTTGCTGCAACGACAGTTATCTACAGCCCTCAAACGGTGAGTTTGCACGTTGTGCTCTCTTTGCTTTTCAGCGCTCACAGTGATGGCCTGAGCTTTTTTTTGAGCTTGCTCTGAGCCTCCTGTGAGGAAGCGCTGCAATTGTTTGAGTCCTGTGAGCACTCACCGAGTGCCTTGTTTTTTGTAGCAGTGCTGCGGAGCAGTGCTCTTTCTTGGGCAACACAGTGACGGCTTGAGCAAGGCGTGTCTCTGTTTTTTTTTTGCTCAAGACCGCCTGTGACCAAGCCCGGCAATTATTTAGGTCGTGTGTGTCAGCACTCACCGAGTGCTCTTCAGCCTCCTGTAGTGAGGCAAAGCAATTATTTGATTCCCTTGGGCACCCAATGAGTGGGTTTTTTTCTGCGTTGTACAGAGCTAATCTTCAATCTAGGTGGTCTACAAAGAACATATTTAACACGTTGTCACATTTCGCACTCAAAATACTATCTTTAAACAGTTTAACAAAAAGTGTTTTTCAATAAAGTGAAGGACTTACTCAAATCAATTGAGCGCCTAAGTAGGAGTGGGAAAGTCCAAATAGGTTCTAAAGTAGAAGGAATTATCGTTCTAAGTGATCTGTGATAGAAGAACTTAACACGTTGTCAGATTTCGCACTCAATAAACTATCTTTAAACAGTTTAACAAAAAGTGTTTTTCAATATAGTGAAGGACTTACTCAAATCAATTGAGCGCCTAAGTGGGAGTGGGAAAGTCCAAATAGGTTCTAAAGCAGAAGGAATTATCGTTATAAGTGGTCTGAGATAGAAGAACTTAACATGTTGTCAGATTTCGCACTCAAAATACTATCTTCAAACAGTTTAACAAAAAGTGTTTTCCAATATAGTGAAGGACTTACTCAAATCAATTGAGCGCCTAAGTAGGAGTGGGAAAGTCCAAATAGGTTCTAAAGCAGAAGAAATTATTGTTCTAAGTGTTCTGAGATAGAAGAACTTAACACGTTGTCAGATTTCGCACTCAATATACTATATTTATACAGTTTAAAAAAGTGTTTTTCAATATAGTGAAGGACTTACTCAAATAAATTGAGCACCTAAGTAGGAGTGGGAAAGTCCAAATAGGTTCTAAAGCAGAAGGAATTATCGTTCTAAGTGATCTGAGATAGAAGAACTTAACACGTTGTCAGATTTCGCACTCAAGATACTATCTTTAAACAGTTCAACAAAAAGTGTTTTTCAATATAGTGAAGGATTTACTCAAATCAATTGAGCGCCTAAGTAGGAGTGGGAAAGTCCAAATAAGTTCTAAAGCAGAAGGAATTATCGTTATAAGTGGTCTGAGATAGAAGAACTTAACACGTTGTCAGATTTCGCACTCAAAATACTATCTTTATACAGTTTAACAAAAAGTGTTTTTCAATATAGTGAAGGACTTACTCAAATCAATTTAGCGCCTAAGTAGGAGTGGGAAAGTCCAAATAGGTTCTAAAGTAGAAGGAATTATCGTTCTAAGTGATCTGAGATAGAAGAACTTAACACGTTGTCAGATTTCGCACTCAAAAAACTATCTTTAAACAGTTTAACAAAAAGTGTTTTTCAATATAGTGAAGGACTTACTCAAATCAATTGAGCGCCTAAGTAGGAGTGGGAAAGTCCAAATAGGTTCTAAAGCAGAAGAAATTATCGTTATAAATGGTCTGAGATAGAAGAACTTAACATGTTGTCAGATTTCGCACTCAAAATACTATCTTCAAACAGTTTAACAAAAAGTGTTTTTCAATATAGTGAAGTACTTACACAAATCAATTGAGCGCCTAAGTAGGAGTGGGAAAGTCCAAATAAATTCTAAAGCAGAAGGAATTATCGTTCTAAGTGGTCTGAGATAGAAGAACTTAACACGTTGTCAGATTTCGCGCTCAATATACTATATTTATACAGTTTAAAAAAGTGTTTTTCAATATATCTTTAACAAAAATTATATATAGAGAGCACCCATCCCCGGGTATCAGGGGACGCCACCATGTGTTAACTGGGACCAACCACCACGGGTCGAAGTGGGACCACTCAGCCCCGGGTATCAGGGGTATAAGATTAAGATGGTGGCAAAATTATGTTCAATTTTTTTTTCTTTTTTGTCTTTTCTTTTTTCGGTTGTTTAGAGAAGAGCTAATGAGCAAGGTCGCGTTTTGATTGGTTTAGTTTTTCCGAAGTTATTAACATTTTTCGACCTATAAATTACTATATAGATTTCAATTTCGGTTTCAAACGAGAAAAAATCACTGCTGAAACTTCAACTAGCTTTTTTTTAAGTTGATATGAACCCTGACAGAGTTGAACCCAAAATTGCCAACCAATGCAACGCTCCGACAAGAAAAAAGTTCAAGCCGGCAGTTTCACCTGTGCAGCACCAAGACAGGCTGAAAAAATTAACGTCATCCGGAAGAACACTCCAGTTCCTGTTCAATAATTTTGGCAATGACTTGGAAACGCACACGGCTGTTGTCGGGGACTCGATTGTGGATTCCTTGTGTGTTGATCATTGTGTTGTTTACTCCCTGTCTGGCGGGAAAGTTGAAGACTTTGCGTATTTGCTTGACACCTTAGCAGCTTATCGGAACATAATTTTTATGATTGTTGGAAACAATTTGTCATATTACGACAAACCAGGCGAAGAGCCGGAAGAAGTATTGAAAAAGATTCAAGAATTCCGTAAGAAATTGTCTGAACTCCCCAAAAAGCCCACTGTGATTGCATGTACGGTTCTGAAGAGGTTAAAAGCTAATCACGACAACATCACTCGATTCAACACAATGTTGAACCTAGCCCCGATGCCATCCTTCAGGATGCACCAGGAAGTCAGTAAAGCGAAGTTTTTCAAGGAAACTGACGGAATTCATCTAACCGAAGAGGGGTATCGCGCCCTAGCCTGCCGGATCAATAAAGTTTTTCGAGAGAAGAATTTGAAATGATTGTGTGCAGTAAAACCATCATGTTTATTACCAATGTTTGATACGCTATTTTGATACTGTTTGATACTCAAGTGTTTGTTTGCAATGATAACAACTTTTGTTACCAAGATTTGTTAACGTTTTTAAAAAGTACGGCTTAAGAAGGCTAATTAACAATGCATTTTTCCAGTGAAACTTTTACTTATTGCGGTACAGTATTTTAACACATTGCGGTGTTTTTGTGGGTCTCTTACCTGCTGCGGAATAGACAAATAAATAAAAATTTGCGGTTTTTCAGTAGGTCTTTTACCTACTGCGGCTTAAGAAGGCTAATAAACAATGCGCTTTTCCAGTGAGTCTGTTATTTATTGCGGTACAGTAATTTAACATATTGCGGTGTTTTTGCGGGTCTCTTACCTGCTGCGCAATAGACATAGTTAAAAATTTGCGGTTTTTCAGTAGGTCTTTTACCTACTGCGGCTTTTCCAGTGAATCTGTTATTTATTGCGGTACAGTAATTTAACACATTGCGGTGTTTTTGCGGGTCTCCTACCTGCTGCGGAATAGACATAGTTAAAAGTTTGCGGTTTTACAGTAGGTCTTTATACACTATATTTATACAGTTTAAAAAAGTGTTTTTCAATATATCTTTAACAAAAATTATATATAGAGAGCACCCATCCCCGGGTATCAGGGGACGCCACCATGTGTTAACTGGGACCACCCACCACGGGTCGAAGTGGGACCACTCAGCCCCGGGTATCAGGGGTATAAGATTAAGATGGTGGCAAAATTATGTTCAATTTTTTTTTCTTTTTTGTCTTTTCTTTTTTCGGTTGTTTAGAGAAGAGCTAATGAGCAAGGTCGCGTTTTGATTGGTTTAGTTTTTCCGAAGTTATTAACTTTTTTCGACCTATAAATTACTATATAGATTTCAATTTCGGTTTCAAACGAGAAAAAATCACTGCTGAAACTTCAACTAGCTTTTTTTTAAGTTGATATGAACCCTGACAGAGTTGAACCCAAAATTGCCAACCAATGCAACGCCCCGACAAGAAAAAAGTTCAAGCCGGCAGTTTCACCTGTGCAGCACCAAGACAGGCTGAATAAATTAACGTCATCCGGAAGAACACTCCAGTTCTTGTTCAATAATTTTGGCAATGACTTGGAAACGCACACGGCTGTTGTCGGGGACTCGATTGTGGATTCCTTGTGTGTTGATCATTGTGTTGTTTACTCCCTGTCTGGTGGGAAAGTTGAAGACTTTGCGTATTTGCTTGACACCTTAGCAGCTTATCGGAACATAATTTTTATGATTGTTGGAAACAATTTGTCATATTACGACAAACCAGGCGAAGAGCCGGAAGAAGTATTGAAAAAGATTCAAGAATTCCGTAAGAAATTGACTGAACTCCCCAAAAAGCCCACTGTGATTGCATGTACGGTGCTGAAGAGGTTAAAAGCTAATCACGACAACATCACTCGATTCAACACAATGTTGAACCTAGCCCCGATGCCATCCTTCAGGATGCACCAGGAAGTCAGTAAAGCGAAGTTTTTCAAGGAAACTGACGGAATTCATCTAACCGAAGAGGGGTATCGCGCCCTAGCCTGCCGGATCAATAAATTTTTTCGAGAGAAGAATTTGAAATGATTGTGTGCAGTAAAACCATCATGTTTATTACCAATGTTTGATACGCTATTTTGATACTGTTTGATACTCAAGTGTTTGTTTGCAATGATAACAACTTTTGTTACCAAGATTTGTTAACGTTTTTAAAAAGTACGGCTTAAGAAGGCTAATTAACAATGCATTTTTCCAGTGAAACTTTTACTTATTGCGGTACAGTATTTTAACACATTGCGGTGTTTTTGTGGGTCTCTTACCTGCTGCGGAATAGACAAATAAATAAAAATTTGCGGTTTTTCAGTAGGTCTTTTACCTACTGCGGCTTAAGAAGGCTAATAAACAATGCGCTTTTCCAGTGAGTCTGTTATTTATTGCGGTACAGTAATTTAACATATTGCGGTGTTTTTGCGGGTCTCTTACCTGCTGCGCAATAGACATAGTTAAAAATTTGCGGTTTTTCAGTAGGTCTTTTACCTACTGCGGCTTTTCCAGTGAGTCTGTTATTTATTGCGGTACAGTAATTTAACACATTGCGGTGTTTTTGCGGGTCTCCTACCTGCTGCGGAATAGACATAGTTAAAAGTTTGCGGTTTTACAGTAGGTCTTTTACCTACTGCGGCTTTTCCAGTGAGTCTGTTATTTATTGCGGTACAGTAATTTAACACATTGCGGTGTTTTTGTGGGTCTCTTACCTGCTGCGGAATAGACATAGTTAAAAATTTGCGGTTTTCCAGTAGGTCTTTTACCTACTGCGGTATAAGAATGCTTATAGAAGCGGTTTTCCAGTGAGTCTGTTACTCACTGCGGAAGAGTAATATAACATTGTGCGGTTACTTTGTGGGTCTACCTGCAGTCAAATAGGCGAGTAGTTCATTAGAATTCGTGGTTTTCTGTTGGTGAATTGGTTTTGTCTCCAGAATGAGTTGTAGTGGTTTAAAAATGTTTCATAAGGATCAAAATGTTTTTCTTTCTCAATTTTCGAACTTTTCAGAAAATGCCGCTCGATACTTTGGTCTGTTTTTTGTTCATGAATGAGAAGCATGATTATCAAATTCTAACTCTTACTGATGATCGATGGCCGGAAAGTACAATTACATTTAGGAGAACGCTCGGCGATCATGCCGAAATAAAAACAAAGCCCGAAAAGTCTCTGAAAGTTATTTCCTAATTTTGAAGGGTACTCAAGATGAAGTGACAGCTGAGTACGCAAGGTGTCTTCGGGAAAAAAATGAGGGCAGACTGGCTAAGGTAATTTGCATTCAAGTGATCCATCAAAGCAAAGTGGTTTAGTGAAAATTTTTAGATATACTTTCTGTTTGTCAGTTTCATTGGTGTAGATTTGCGTTTATCTTTACTAAAGTGGTCTAAATCGAGTGGTTTGTGGTAGATTTTTGGTAGTCTAAGGAATCTCATTTGGTTCCTTTGGCAGGAAAAAAGGGATGGAGATGCAGAACGAAATGACTTATCGAGAAGGAGCGCTCCAGAAGAGCAAACTAATCTTGAGGTAAGGTCGTTTCTAAGTTGAGTAGGTAGCAACTTTTTCAAGTAAATTCTGAAGTTTTTTGATTGCCTAATGAAGGGTTTGTTCGATTGTTTGTCGCAGAAAGGGACAGATGTAGTTCATGAGACAGCAGTATCAAGGAAGAGTGTGATCTCGACGGCAAAGTTAACTGAAATTGAGGTAAAAACTCTGATTGACTTGCATTTTTTTCTAGTGATTTTGCAGTTGGTATTTATCCTCAGAAATTTATCGTCGCTTTTGAAATATAGTAACTGCTTGTTCTCTTTCTCCTTAGGACAAAAACACGGAAAGATCTGAGCGAGATGATGAGGTCAGTCACAAAGAGCGTCAAGCGAAGGGCTCTAAAAGAAAACCTGAAGTCGAGGTGTTTTTTTTAGATAAATTGCTTTGGTTTTCCAGAATTTTGAGGTGTTTTTTTCAGTATTGTGAAACGCACAAGAAAATAGCCCGAGTGATAGAAAAAGATGAGGAATCTATTAAAAAGGTCTTTGCGAACTTCCACAAAGATATGCAAAGCCTAAATAGTCGGCTTGCCTCCAAATTAAAAGAGATAAAAGATATAGTTAGTGTAGTTTTTGCATTCTATTGGCTTTCTGATGTCTAGATTGCATAAAAAAATTATTATAGACCCGTTTAAAAACAGAGGTCCAAGAAATCAAAAGCACGAGCCCAGAGAGAACTTCACTTGAGGCAACTAGTACTCCACTATTTGCGCCTGGATCATTCAGTGACCCGGCGAAAGCCGGGAAGGCTCTGAGGATCAAAATTTTTGGACAGGAAGGTTTGATCAGTGAGCTGATATCACCATCAAAGGATCAGAAACAGCAAAGAAAACCTGCAGACTCAGAAAAACTAAGAAGTTTAAAGGTTGTTAATTTTTCCAAAAAATTTTTTAGCGTCGTTTTGATTTGCATGTTCTCCGATATTTAACTCATCAAATTTCTGCCCAAATCCTCTTAAAATTATTAGTTTTCAACTCATCTGGAAAAAGTAGGCTAATATCAGAATTCAATAAAAATGAAATTTTTGTTTTGTTTGTAGCCGAAATCAACGCGTTGTTCCCACCTAACCAATACCCAGATGCGTATGACACAGCCCGGAGGGCAGCCAATAAAGCCGGTGACGATCGCAAAAGATTTCAGTTAAGAAAAAAGAAGTTGTTTAAGGATTTGAACCAAAATGAGTGAAGAAAAGAACGTACAACTGTTATGCTAATTTTCCTCAGGATTAATTGTTGCTCTTAATGTTTGATGCGTTCTTGTTTTTATTTACTTTAGACTGCTATATGTTATTAGTTTTATTAGAGTCTGATAGGTAAAAATCAATGGCGAAAAAATTAGATTTATCAAAGACCACTGAATTTTAATTTCGATATGCCATTTGTTTGTAACGTTGTAAAAATTTTACGGTTTTTCAGATAATTCAGATAGTTGAACTTATTTGAGATGCTTTTGAGTTCAAAATGTGCTTTAAAATGGCAAATTTTACGTCTCGTATCCTATTTATTTTAGACAAGTAGTCCATCGCTGTAGTTTCTGAACATGTTCTGATTGATCTTTCTTTTCAAGTTTTTGAGCTCTTCAAAGGAAACCACTGCCGGGTTTTTTGGCCTTTTCCAAACTGGGAATTGTTTACCAAATGAGTAAATTTTATAAAACAAGTCTGATCCTATAAAATTTGAGACGGTAGGGCCCTGAATTGTGGGTGCCTCTCTTCCGAGGTTAACATGATGCAATCAAATTTTTCATGCATTGTGTAATCAAATCTAAGTAGTTAGAAATATCAATACATTCTTTTGAACTCAGGTTAGCTGATTTATGATCAGTGGCCTGGCATTTTGTATTGTAATCTTTAAGTGTCTTTTCCCTACCATAGTAGTTAAGACAAATGGGAAGAATTTATAAACGAAGATTGAGTTATGGAATTAATTGTAAAGAAAAAAAGATTTTGAGAAAACTTCCAGAAATCTCGCAGAACAACATTAAATCAAGTCAGGGACAAACAACTTATGATTCATTGGAATTGTCATCCAGTCAGCGTGACGCGTCTCAATCAAAAGGTTCTCAGCGCATTCTGAGGCAACATCCTCAAAAAAGATTGAATGAATCCGATTCATTCAATCTTTTTTGAGAGCGAAGAGTCTGTCAGACTCATGCTTTTGAAGAAAAAATTTAGATGGATTTTTGTCGACGATATCAGTGTTTTAACCCTTACTCCAGTAAGCGATTCTTGGCCAAAAATGAGTTACTGCGAAAAATATACAATGTTAATTGACTCAAAGATTTTTCTCACTTTCAAATCTAAGGAGTACGAATGTCGACTTCTTAGCATGTCGACATCTTTGAAATGAGTCGAGGATTGTTATCTTGCCGTGTTGAATGGTGGTGCCAATCCGTCAGAACTGAAAAGTAAAAATGACGATCTTGAACCTTTGATGGAAGAAAATGAGGTTTTCTCTGGAGACAATGACGATTTCTTGCGTGATAGCATGTCTTCAGTCGTAGTCTCCAATTTTAGTCTTGGAGGGGAAAAAATAATGAGCAACCAGCAGACTTGCATTCAGAGGTAATCGTTTTCCGTTAACCTTTTTCGTAAGTAATCTAAATCTGTGTTCTAAAAATGATTCCGTTCCGGGTAAAAACAAGTTATGTTCTGAAACTAAATTGTCCATTCAGTCATTCTCAAGATTTTTTAAGGTCCCGTCTCAGACTATTCAACATCCTGAGTACCCTATCTTGGTCCACTCGTCTTCGCCGATTGTTCGCGATACCAACTTTTGTGAGGCAATTTGTGATCCCTTTGAAAATTTTCTGGCTTCTCACGAAGAGAACATGAAAGCATTTGCCGAGGCCTTTGAGCTGAAACGGAACACTGAGCTAAAGAAAAGCAGAAACCTTCTCGATGCCATCTCAAAATGTGTAAGTTTGTTTTGTCTAATCTAGTCAAAACATCGTTGATTACGTTCTGCTAACGGTTTTGTCTTTTTAATGTAGCTGTGGTTTTACCGTCTTTTCCTTGATGAAAATTTTGTTTCCTTAGGTTGTTTTTCCTCTCTAAAAGTTGACTTCTGTATTTAGTCATCAAATAGTAAAGAGAAGTACGACGTTGCAGTCAATGGTTTCATGAGTATTGATGGACATCCGGAGCTTTGTAGTAAAACAATCAAACCTGTGATTCACAAGGGAGAAGACCTAATGAAACTTTTTGCTGGCAGTGATGTACAGCATTTTGCCAGGAGTTTAGCCGACAAACTAATTGAAAAAAAGATCTGGAATTCAAGATGCTCTCACCGCGTAAACTTTCAAAAAAAGTGGATTTCCGAACTGCTCTTGACGATGATGTACAAGAAAATTTTCGAGGTAATTTCTGTCATTATTATGCTTGCAAGCTTTTTGACGGCTGTTCAAAAATAATTTTTTCTTCGATAAGTAGCTCAAAAAGTCTTAAAATTTTTGATAGACTAGGTAGCTGTCCTATTCTTTTTATGCTACGTAACTTCATTTTGTGTTATTGGTTTTCAGCTGTCAGTGAGCAGAAGTACCCGCTAACAACTCTTGTTGCGTATGAAGCTGCTAGAAGTTCAGTAAATCAAATGTTGAGAGATTCAGTCAGAGGAAAAAATGACAAGAATGTTTCACAGGGTTCGACTGATTAGACTTCTGATAATCTTCTGCTGCCATGTAAACATTTCAATGTTTTTTAATCAGTGAACTGGTTCAGCTTAGTTTGCTTAGTATTTCGAATACAGTACTACATGATTAGTTGCTAATACCTAGCTATGATTAGTTGCTAATGCCTAGCTAGTTGATGATAATCGTTTCTTGAATTAGATTTTGTTGTCTTCTACTTTGCTGTTTTTTGTAATTGTTTTACAATTCTTGACTCCTTCGGAACTATCATCTGATTCTCCATTGCTTTTGACATGTGTTTGAATAACCGAAAACTCAAAAACCTATCCGAGTGAATCTGTTTCTTGTGCAGCAATGTTCTATCCTTCTTTTTTGTCCACTAAGTTGAGCAAGATTTTAATACATCCGTAATACTTCAATCGCAGTATAATGAAGACATCAATTTATTGCAATTATTTAGTTCATACTGAGTTTTACTGTAGTATGCATCCTTTGAGTAAAAACTAAAATAATTTTCGCGTTTTATCTTGTCTTTGTCTGAGAGATGAATTAAGGGATTGCATGGATTTTGTTTTTTGGAGTTAGTAAGCTATACCGTTTGACAGGTAGAAACATTTCTAAATTGCAAAGACGTCTTTTACCCCTTGTTTGCTTACGCCAATTAGAAATCAGTGATATGCGTTATTCATATGTAATTTTCACCTGAGAGATTTATTCATTCAATTTGTTTTTAGATATGATTTCTGTCAAAGACTTGATTTTATGCGATGCCTTTGCAGCGAAAAAATTCCTTAATATTTTCGGTGAGCCGCAAGCAATGGTCGATTTATCTTGCGAAAATGTTTTCTCTGAGCGCCTCAGCAAAGACAAAGTTTTGAATAAGGTCAGTCGAATTTTTTTCTCAATATATGAACAGACCCACCAAAAAGGTTTTCATATTCTGCCGGATAGATTTGGAGGTTTCGGCATCTTCAATACAAGCAAAAAAGTTATAAAGCCTTCGTTCACACCGCTTGAATTTCCGCTCGAAATTGTCGAAAAGTTGCCTTCTGCTCTAAGAGCAGAAGTGACGGAATTATCTATTATGCGAAGCAGTAGAGACAGCGCAGAGAAAGTTCTACTTGGATCCTGTAGATCTAGTAACCATTCTTGCTCTCCTAATGTCAAATACTTTCAAGGCTTTAGTTGCGATCTCGATCTGCCGTATCCTTGTGTGCTTTACAAGTTTTGAAGTCAATCGAGCCTAATGAAGAACTTACTGTGTTCTATGGTGACTCTTTCTTCGGCAACGGTAACAAGGATTGCTTGTGCGATTTTCCAAGCTATCATCATGATTCCGAAGTCGAAAAAGAGGTACCGTCTGGAATATCACAGCTTACTAGTACGCCGTTGGCCCCCACACAAGTGTCATCCGACGCCGCAACTTTAGAAACTCCTGAGATAAATCTTGAGTTCAATGAACATTTGCAGACCCAGGGTTCTACTTCACGTAAACGCACTGCAAAGTTACAGCGGAAACGACGCATTAAATTTTTATCTAGCTTTGAAACTAACGAAGCTTCTCTCTTATTGTCACAAACACAGAGGGAGGCCAGATTTTTTGACTCGCCTTCTGATAATCAGACCCAAGAGATTGATGAAAGCTCTGATGAGATTTATTTTACTGCGAATAGTGAAGTTGAAACTGATGTTCACCTAAATTCTGATTCCGAGACAGAACTCATTGCATCGGATGCAAATTCTCAATCGTCTTCGTCAACCGATTCTTCCTTTTCAGACAGCTCCTCAATAATAAATGTTGTAGCTAATTCTGATGTTCCTGGTTTTGATTTTGGCCTGGAAATCATGAAGAACAATATATCAGTCCAAAACTCAGTTATGTCGCTTCTTTCAATTACAACGAACCATTCTGCACCGGACGAGCTTCTATATGACCTTATAAAGCGAGAAAGATTAATTGAGGATTCAAAGACTTTTCCCAGTTACCATTTTGTGAAGAAAGTTCTTTCAGCAGTGTATGAAAATATAATTTCACTCATCATATGTATCCTAAGGGTGAGCTTATCTTAATGTCTTTCTTTACTCACTTATCTAGAGTAGTCACTTCTAATATTGATCAGATTATTAAATATTCTAAATCTAAAAGTTCTAACGCAGATATAAAATTAGAACCTTTAATTAGTTTCAACAAATTGAGAATACGTCTCATCATAAACACAGATGGTGCAAAAGTTTGAAAATCTTCTGCTGAATCAGCCTACCCGCTTTGGATCTCTATTGCTGATCTTCCCCCAATAATGAGGTCTAGCTTCAAAAATATCACCTTAGCAAGCGTTTGGTACGGGAATAAAGATGTCGATTAGGATAAAATTTTTGAGCACTACAGCTTGGAATTAGAGAAGCCAATAGAAGTGAGCGTCGATTCTACAACATACAAGATTGAGTTTGTTACGGTAATGCACGTTGCAGATCTTGTGTGTAAAGCTGAAGTTTTGCAGATGAAACAGTTTAATGGATATTATGGCTGCTGGTTATGTACACTGCGTGGTGTGCATAGATTCGGGGCACACTTTTATCCTCACTCAAAATCCTTTGAAATGCGCAGTCCAAATAAACAAAAAGTTTGTGCAGATTTCTATATCAGGAAAGATCACATTAAGAGAGCCAAAGAGGCTGATCCCGAAATTAATACTCTCGGGGTTAAAGGCTATCCCAAGCTTTTCAACGTCGTCAGCAACTTACCCCTTACAAGCCCAGTGGACACAATGCATCAGTTGTATAAAGGAGTGGACAAAGATATGCTTGATTTTTTTGTGACCTTGAATGGATCAATTTCATCAGTAGATTGCGCAATTGAAATTTTTAAGCCTCCCAACGATTTTAAGCGGCGAATTAGAGCACTGAAATATAGAAGCTATTTTAAAGCCAATGAAATGAAAGTTTTCCTGTTGTATCTGTTCCCGATCATTTTTCCTCATATAAAAACAAACGAATTCTCTAAAAGCAGCATTCGTGACGTGTCTTATCTTGTGTTTGCATTGCGTTCGATGTACGAGACCGACCAATACGCTAAAATGTGTGGTAATTTACTTGAAGCTTTTTGTTTAAGCATGAGCAAGAAGTACCCTCTAAAATCTTTCGATTCTATTAATTTTCACCTTCTACGTCATCTTGCATGGCAAGTGAAATTGTTTGGACCCCTTTGGGTGACATCCGCAATGTCATTTGAATTTGCTAACCATCATTTGATACAACCTGTCACAGGAACAGTGAATATCTGTAATCCTCTTGTTCAGCGATATATTCGAAAAAAAGAGATTGAATGCTCACGAATAAAAGACGACGCGCTTAAATTAATGCTTAATAAACCATCAGTTTCAATGGAGTTTTGGGAAGGATACAATTTGGAAGAAAACACTAACACCATTTTTATTAGAAGACTATTCCCACAGTCCCGATTGTTTTGTCGATATCGTCTGAAGTCGCCTTTTCCAAGTTTGCTCGATTCCCTAAGTTATAGGAGGTCCAATTCAGACAGCTTCGTTCTGCTTCGCGAAGATCCACCCGAGGCGGCTCAAATACTTCTGTTGTTTGAAGAAAGCAACAGTATTAAATGTTATGTTGAATGCTTCAATGTTGTAGACGTTATCAGGCTTGACTTGCAGGGTACAGTTTTCGAAATTGCTGAGAAATTGTTTAGACCGCTTGCTTATGTTATCGGAGAAACTGTCGAGAAAAAACAAATCAGTGTTAATTCAATAACGCGAAAACTTGCTAAGTTTGAGTTTCGAAATCTGGTGTATTTACTGAGTTTATTGAATCATTTTGAGCACGACTAATTTTAGCATTGTAAATCTCGAAGCTGTTTTTAATGTTTTAAGGAAGACAATTCGATGTGACAGTTCGTTTTAGAGGAGGAGTTTCAACGATTCGAGGGTTTATCAGCGATTTCATCATCCTAGTTGATTTTAATGTATAAAGTTTTTTGGTCTAATTGGCCTAAGAAATAATTTATCGCTACTGCTGCGGAATAGACAAAAAGTTAAGCAAAATTCGCGGTCTTCCAGTAGGTCTTTTACCTACTGCAGTATAAGAATGCTAATAAACAATGCGGTTTTCGAGTAAATCTGTACTTGTTTATTGCGGTACAGTAATGTAACACAGTGCGGTATCTTTGTGGGTCTCTTACCTGCTGCGGAATAGACAAATAGTTAAAAAAAATTCGCGGTCTTCCAGTAGGTCTTTTACCTACTGCGGTAGAAGAAGGCTAATAAACAATGCGGTTTTCCAGTAAATCTGTTACTAATTTATTGCTGTACAGACATGTAACACAGTGCGGTATCTTTGTGGGTCTCTTACCTGCTGCGGAATAGACAAATAGCTAAACAAAATTCGCGGTCTTCCAGTAGGTCTTTTACCTACTGCGGTATAAGAATGCTAATAAACAATGCGGTTTTCCAGTAAATCTGTTACTAATTTATTGCTGCACAGACATGTAACACAGTGCGGTATCTTTGTGGGTCTCTTACCTGCTGCGGAATAGACAAATAGTTAAACAAAATTCGCGGTCTTCCAGTAGGTCTTTTACCTACTGCGGTAATAGAAGGCTAATAAACAATGCGGTTTTCCACTAAATCTGTTACTAATTTATTGCTGCACAGACATGTAACACAGTGCGGTATCTTTGTGGGTCTCTTACCTGCTGCGGAATAGACAAATAGTTAAACAAAATTCGCGGTCTTCCAGTAGGTCTTTTACCTACTGCGGTATATGAAAGCTAATAAACAATGCGGTTTTCCAGTGATCCTGTAAGCTATGTGTTATAATTTGTTTTGTGACTTGGGGAGAGTCTTAGAGCGCGGATTTTTACCGTTTGCTCGGACTCAGTTCTCCCATAGTTGTTTGTTGGTAACTCTGCCGTAGCCAAAGTATTGTTATTTTTGATTGGGTTAAGAAGTTGTCCAAATTGAACCAAACTTGGTATGGAGTATCCTCTGTATAAGTAGAGTGTTAAACAAAAAGAATTCTTGGTATAGCTTGCCTCGCAAGAAAGTAAGTTTTTCATACGGAAATTTGCGAATTTCGCGATTAGCGAGTTTTAACTATAGTTATTTTAGATTGGGTCAAGAAGTTGTCCAAATTGAACCAAACCTGGCATGGAGTATCCACTGTATAGGTAGAGTGTAGAGGAAAAAGAATTTTTACTATAGCTTGTCTAGAAAAAAGTTAGTTTTTCATACGGAAAATTCCTATAGTTTCCGAATAATTTTGAATAGGTAACTTTTTAAATAAGTCTTTTTCATCGGGTCAAGAAATTGTCCAAATTGAACCAAACTTGGTATGGAGTATCCGCTGTATAGGTAGATTGTTAAACAAAAAGAATTTTTCGTATAGCCTGCCTAGCAAAAAAAATTAGTTTTTCGTATGGAAATTCGCGAATTTCGCGATTAGCGAACTTTAATCAAAGTTATTTTAGATTGGGTCAAAAAGTTGTCCAAATTGAACTAAACCTGGCATGGAGTATCCACTGTATAGGTAGAGTGTAGGGTAAAAAGAATTTTGCTATAGCTTTTCCAGGAAAAAAGTTAGTTTTTCATACGCAAATTCGCGAATTTCGCGATTAGCAAATTTTAACTATAGTAATTTTTGATTGGGTTAAGAAGTTGTCCAAATTGAACCAAACTTGGTATGGAGTATCCTCTGTATAAGTAGAGTGTTAAACAAAAAGAATTTTTGGTATAGCTTGCCTCGCAAGAAAGTAAGTTTTTCATACGGAAATTTGCGAATTTCGCGATTAGCGAGTTTTCACTATAGTTATTTTAGATTGGGTCAAGAAGTTGTCCAAATTGAACCAAACCTGGTATGGAGTATCCACTGTATAGGTAGAGTGTAGAGGAAAAAGAATTTTTACTATAGCTTGTCTAGAAAAAATCAAGTTTTTCATACGGAAAATTACTATAGTTTCCGAATAATTTTGAATAGGGAACTTTTTAAATAAGTCTTTTTCATCGGGTCAAGAAATTGTCTAAATTGAACGAAACTTGGTATGGAGTATCCGCTGTGTAGGTAGATTGTTAAACAAAAAGAATTTTTGGTATAGCCTGCCTAGCAAAAAAGTTAGTTTTTCGTATGGAAATTTGAGAATTTCGCGATTAGCGAATTTTAACTATAGTAATTTTTGATTGGGTCAAGAAGTTGTCCAAATTGAACCAAACCTGGTATGGAGTATCCACTGTATAAGTAGAGTGTAGCGTAAAAAGAGTTTTGGTTCAATTTGGACAACTTCTTGACCCAATCAAAAATTACTATAGTTAAAATTCGCGAATCGCGAAATTCGCAAATTTCCATACGAAAAACTAAATTTTTTTGCTAGGCAGGCTATACGAAAAATTCTTTTTGTTTAACAATCTACCTATACAGCGGATACTCCATACCAAGTTTGGTTCAATTTGGACAATTTCTTGACCCGATGAAAAATTACTATAGTTAAAATTTGCTAATCACGAAATTCGCGAATTTGCGTATGAAAAACTAACTTTTTTCCTGGAAAAGCTCTAGCAAAATTCTTTTTACCCTACACTCTACCTATACAGTGGATACTCCATGCCAGGTTTAGTTCAATTTGGACAACTTTTTGACCCAATCTAAAATAACTATGAATAAAGTTCGCTAATCGCGAAATTCGCAAATTTCCATACGAAAAACTAACTTTTTTGATGTTTTAATTTTGAAACGTCATTGTTTTTAGTTGTGTCGTTTATTGTCTTTTTAAATCAGTTAGGGTTGCAGTGGAAAAACAATTTTTGGTTTAGCTTGTATAGAAAAAAAGTTATTCTCTTAGTTGGATTTTTCGCTTATTTGAAAATTTTATTTTAAAACGTTTTTTTTTCAATCGGATCTTAGAGTTGTCGAATGCTAACGAAAAGCACTGTAGGAGTCCCACTTTTTGTGTGGGTTGTAGTGGAAAAACAATTTTTGGTTTAGCTTGTATAGAAAAAAAGTTATTCTCTTAGTTGGATTTTTCGCTTATTTGAAAATTTTATTTTAAAACGTCTTTTTTTTTCAATCGGATCTTAGAGTTGTCGAATGCTAACGAAAAGCAACGTAGGAGTCCCGATTTTTGTTTGGGTTGTAGTGGAAAAAGATTTTTTGGTTTAGCTTGTATAGAAAAAAAGTTAGTCTCTTAGTTGGATTTTTCGCTTATTTGAAAATTTTATTTTAAAACGTTTTTTTTTCAATTGGATCTTAGAGTTGTCGAATGCTAATGAAAAGCACTGTAGGAGTCCCACTTTTTGTGTGGGTTGTAGTGGAAAAACAATTTTTGGTTTAGCTTGTATAGAAAAAAAGTTATTCTCTTAGTTGGATTTTTCGCTTATTTGAAAATTTTATTTTAAAACGTCTTTTTTTTCAATCGGATCTTAGAGTTGTCGAATGCTAACGAAAAGCAACGTAGGAGTCCCGATTTTTGTGTGGGTTGTAGTGGGAAAAGATTTTTTGGTTTAGCTTGTATAGAAAAAAAGTTAGTCTCTTAGTTGGATTTTTCGCTTATTTGAAAATTTTGTTTTAAAATGTTTTTTTTTCAATTGGATCTTAGAGTTGTCGAATGCTAACGAAAAGCACTGTAGGAGTCCCACTTTTTGTGTGGGTTGTAGTGGAAAAACAATTTTTGGTTTAGCTTGTATAGAAAAAAAGTTATTCTCTTAGTTGGATTTTTCGCTTATTTGAAAATTTTATTTTAAAACGTCTTTTTTTTTCAATCGGATCTTAGAGTTGTCGAATGTTAACGAAAAGCAACGTAGGAGTCCCGCTTTTTGTGTGGGTTGTAGTGGAAGAAGAATTTTTGGTATAGCTTGCCTCGCAAGAAAGTAAGTTTTTCATACGGAAATTTGCGAATTTCGCGATTAGCAAGTTTTAACTATAGTTATTTTAGTAGAGGAAAAAGAATTTTTACTATAGCTTGTCTAGAAAAAATCAAGTTTTTCATACGGAAAATTCCTATAGTTTCCGAATAATTTTGAATAGGGAACTTTTTAAATAAGTCTTTTTCATCGGGTCAAGAAATTGTCTAAATTGAACGAAACTTGGTATGGAGTATCCGCTGTATAGGTAGATTGTTAAACAAAAAGAATTTTTGGTATAGCCTGCCTAGCAAAAAAGTTAGTTTTTCGTATGGAAATTTGAGAATTTCGCGATTAGCGAATTTTAACTATAGTAATTTTTGATTGGGTCAAGAAGTTGTCCAAATTGAACCAAACCTGGTATGGAGTATCCACTGTATAGGTAGAGTGTAGCGTAAAAAGAGTTTTGGTTCAATTTGGACAACTTCTTGACCCAATCAAAAATTACTATAGTTAAAATTCGCGAATCGCGAAATTCGCAAATTTCCATACGAAAAACTAAATTTTTTTGCTAGGCAGGCTATACAAAAAATTCTTTTTGTTTAACAATCTACCTATACAGCGGATACTCCATACCAAGTTTGGTTCAATTTGGACAATTTCTTGACCCGATGAAAAATTACTATAGTTAAAATTTGCTAATCGCGAAATTCGCGAATTTGCGTATGAAAAACTAACTTTTTTCCTGGAAAAGCTGTAGCAAAATTCTTTTTACCCTACACTCTACCTATACAGTGGATACTCCATGCCAGGTTTAGTTCAATTTGGACAACTTTTTGACCCAATCTAAAATAACTATGAATAAAATTCGCTAATCGCGAAATTCGCAAATTTCCATACGAAAAACTAACTTTTTTGATGTTTTAATTTTGAAACGTCATTGTTTTTAGTTGTGTCGTTTATTGTCTTTTTAAATCAGTTAGGGTTGTAGTGGAAAAACAATTTTTGGTTTAGCTTGTATAGAAAAAAAGTTAGTCTCTTAGTTGGATTTTTCGCTTATTTGAAAATTTTATTTTAAAACGTCTTTTTTTTCAATCGGATCTTAGAGTTGTCGAATGCTAACGAAAAGCACTGTAGGAGTCCCAGTTTTTGTGTGGGTTGTAGTGGAAAAACAATTTTTGGTTTAGCTTGTATAGAAAAAAGTTAGTCTCTTAGTTGGATTTTTCGCTTATTTGAAAATTTTATTTTAAAACTTTTTTTTTCAATCGGATCTTAGAGTTGTCGAATGCTAACGAAAAGCAACGTAGGAGTCCCACTTTTTGTGTGGGTTGTAGTGGAAAAACATTTTTTGGTTTAGCTTGTATAGAAAAAAAGTTAGTCTCTTAGATGGATTTTTCGCTTATTTGAAAATTTTATTTTAAAACGTCTTTTTTTTCAATCGGATCTTAGAGTTGTCGAATGCTAACGAGAAGCAACGTAGGAGTCCCACTTTTTGTGTGGGTTGTAGTGGAAAAACACTTTTTGGTTTAGCTTGTATAGAAAAAAGTTAGTCTCTTAGTTGGATTTTTCGCTTATTTGAAAATTTTATTTTAAAACGTTTTTTTTTCAATCGGATCTTAGAGTTGTCGAATGCTAACGAAAAGCAACGTAGGAGTCCCACTTTTTGTGTGGGTTGTAGTGGAAAAACATTTTTTGGTTTAGCTTGTATAAAAAAAAAGTTAGTCTCTTAGTTGGATTTTTCGCTTATTTGAAAATTTTATTTTAAAACGTCTTTTTTTTCAATCGGATCTTAGAGTTGTCGAATGCTAACGAGAAGCAACGTAGGAGTCCCACTTTTTGTGTGGGTTGTAGTGGAAAAACATTTTTTGGTTTAGCTTGTATAGAAAAAAAGTTAGTCTCTTAGTTGGATTTTTCGCTTATTTGAAAATTTTATTTTAAAACGTCTTTTTTTTTCAATCGGATCTTAGAGTTGTCGAATGCTAACGAGAAGCAACTTAGGAGTCCCAATTTTTGTGTGGGTTGTAGTGGAAAAACATTTTTTGGTTTAGCTTGTATAGAAAAAAAGTTCGACAATGAGAATAGTTGGAACATTATGTGCAGTCGCACATAAACGAACCTCCTTGTTTCATTCTGGTTTTAATCTTTATTATATTTATTATTATATTTATGACATTATTATACTTTTATTATTATTTTATACTTTGTTTGGTCTGTTTAGTGTTTCTGTTTTGGAGAGAGCTCTTCGAGCCTAGTTTTTTTTAGCTAGTTCTGCTCAGTTCTCCTATAGTTGTTTGTTTGTAACTCCGCCGTAGCCGGTCCCCAGCCCGGTTGAGAAAAGGAGGAGGGGAACACACCCAAAACATACTGGAAAATCTCAAAGAGCTGTTCGTTAGTTCAACTGTAGATTTTTTCCGACAGTATTTAACCTATTTCAGCTCTCGAAACGTCCTCTGATCAGACAAAAGTGCGGTCGAAACGTCTCTCCGATCATTTCTTGAATTTTTTTCCGCTCAAATTCCGATCATTTCTTGCATTTTTGATTCCGCTCAAATTCCGCTCATTTCTTGCATTTTTGATTCCGCTCAAATTCCGCTCATTTCTTGCATTTTTTATTCCGCTCAAATTCCGCTCATTTCTTGCATTTTTTTCCCGCTCAAATTCCGCTAATTCCGGTCAAAAAAATGTAAGGGCTTTGAGCGGAATTTGCTAAACTGTCCACTCAAATTCCTCTCATTTCTTGCATTTTTTTGCCGCTCATTCCTCGGCCCGGGATTGTATCTTGTCGAAATTTCAGCAAAAAAGCAAAGTTCCGTCAAGTAGCAGAACTCAATCTTCGGGGTTAAATCGATCCCAATTATTCTCAGTTCTTCTGCATCTCTTTACTCTATTCTATATGCATCCCTTCTGGCATCCGGTGACTATTCGTGATCAATTTAAATACTGTGACACAAAATTTTTGCCGTTGAAATTAATGTCATAAACCTTTGCAACCGGCTTTTCGCTTAACTTTTTGTTCCGACCCCTCTTGTGGGGGGAGTAACTAAATACTCTAATGGGTTTTTTTTATCAGTCAATTTTGGCCGATCGATATATTCATCGTGGAGAAATGCGAGTGGTATCATTAAAAAACCCGTCCAGGCGTATAATTCGAAACTAAAAAGATTTTTTGAATTTTTTTTCAAGGAATTATCGAGGATTGAAGTTTTGTGTGAACACGGGGTATTCGGCATAAATTTGTTCACTTTCACTGTAATTTTCCTTCAAATTTTGATATTTTTTATTAAAACATTAATACAAAATAAATTTTACGCCACAAAATGAAACAATTTTGGGTTCCTAATAGACGAAAAGCTAGTTCTGACCGCATGGGCAAGTTTACTATCAAAAAATTTCGAATTCAATTTCAGAGCTCTTTTTCGGAAAAATCTTCACATTTTTTTGTTTTCTTGGTCACCTAGAGCTAGTCGTTTTTCATATCTAAATTTTCTTATTGAAAAACTTGATTTACAGTCTGATGAAGCCCAATGAGCAAAAAAAAAATCGTTTTCAAGAATCGATCGCGTTTTTTTTTGGTTTGGACTCTGAGTTTTTGTAATTTTAACTGAAATTTGTGTTTTCCTTTCTGAGGTTTTACTAAACTTTGGAGTCCTCCCACATAGTACCATTGATGTTAACGTGCAATGAATTTTGCTGTGAGCATTGAGTGACCCTATCTAGAGCTTTCAGTGGACAGATAATGGCTGTTAAGACTTTAAAAATGATTTCGAGAAAATTTTTTATCATCAACCAATTGTAAACATTATTTGTGAATTGTAAGTCACTTTGAGTTTCAGTAACGACAGGACGCCTTCTTTTCTACTGTAAACAAGTTTAATCTGGTTAGCTGTTTTATCTAAGTTTTTGTTATATGACTTCAATGTCATAAAATTTCAAACAAAAAAATTGGCTAATTTCTTATTGTTGGTTCCTCTTTAAGTCTTATCACATTATACTGATATTAGTATCTCGCAATGGCTTAGAGAAGAATTTCAATGGAATAATTTTCAGAGAAAGGCGTATGGTTTAAATTGCTTTGACACTTTCTTTTCGCACTTTTCTACTTACTTTTTGGATTCTGCTTGTATTTCTTTTTTTTTCATAATCAAGGCTTTTTTGTAATTTCTCATTGAGGACATATGAATGACAAACATCCTTGCTATCTCATCGAGGCGTAACTTAGCTTCTTTATTAGCTTCCGTAGAAAGCTATTGATTTTAATGGTGTTGATACTACGGGTTTTGAATGATTTATTGGAGTCAAATTGTTAAAAAGAACAGTCCTTTTGATGTTAAAAATTTAATTGAAAGCAGAAAAATTCATTTTTCAATGGCTTCAACACTTTTCTCGCTAATTGATTTTGAATTTGCTGATTTTGATTTTTTTTATTCTCTAGATAGCCGTCAAATTCTGACCGGTCCCATAAGCTTGTAATTGATGTATTGAATGCATGATGTTGATCAAAATTCAACACAGTTTGTAGTGAGCATTGAGTGAACCTCTCTAAAGCTTTTAGTGGGCAGCCAATGGCTGTTAAGACTTTATAAATGATTTTTCGAAAATTTTTTCACCATTAACCAATCTTAATGTTATTTTCGTGAATTGTAAGCCAGTCTCAGTAACGAAAGGACGCCCCTCCTTTTTATTACAAACAAATTAAATCTGGTTAGCGCTTTTATCTAAATTTTTGTTATATGACTTCAGTGTCACAAGATTTCAAAAAGTTTTGGAAACTTTTTTGGAAATTTTCTTATTGGTTTCTGTTTAATTCTTTTCTCATTATCCTAAGATTGGTATTACCTAAGATTGGGTTAGAGAAGACTTGGATCTTGGATAAAAAGTTCAGAGAAAAATATTGGGTTTAAAGGCATCGAAATTTTCTTCTCGCATTTTTCTAATGAATTTTTGATTTCTGCCTATATTTGTTGTTGTTTCCATAGTTCTAAGACTTATTGTGATGTCTTATTGATTAACTACACACGATAAAAAACACTGTCCTCCAATTGAGGCATGCGCTCCGATTGAGCGTATTTAGTGACTTTATTGTCTGTTAAGACTATAAAAAAAATTTTGGGAAAAAATATTGAAAATTAATCTAAAACTTATTTTTGTGAACTGTAAGTCGGCCTCAGTTATAACCGACCATCCTTCTTCTTCCTACTGTAACCAAAGTTAATATAGTTAAGGGTTTAATCTACTAAGTATTGGTTTATTGACTTCGAGGCACGAGTTTTCATGTTTTTTTTTCGATATATTTTCTCGTAATTTTGGTTCCTTTTGGAATCTTAACACGTCATGCTAAAGTTGATAGTTCAATTGGCTTAGAGATGACGTTCATTGGATCATATGTAAAATTTTCAGAAAAACAATAATGATTTAAACGGCTTCGACACTTTCTTCTCTCAATTTTTCTCTTGCACATTGTTTAAGAGAACAGTCCAATTGTTGTTAAAAAAAAGGTCGAAAGCAGAAGAAATTTTACTGAAAAATTTTTTTCAATGGCTTCGACACGTTTCTCTCTGATTTTTTATTTGAATTTGTTGTTTTTGCTTTCTTTATTCTTTAGATTGCCGTAAAATGCTGACTAGTCCCATAAGCTTGTAATTAATGTATTGAATATATAATTTTAGCCGAAGCAGTCAGTTTATTGCCAATAGACTTAAAGTTATTGATATTCTACATTTTTAAGATTTTTAAGCAATTTTTAACTTTTTTCCCTTTTTGTTGTTCTTTTCGTCAATTTGTAACTTATCCTCATGATTGAGAGTTCTCATACAATTCCATGTGTTTTCAAATTTCAAATGCTTACTCGTGTTTTGACCTAACTGATGATTTGTTTGTTGGACAAAAAGCATTTTCATAAGTTATGTGAGTGGTGCTTTTTTGTTTCCTATTTATCTATCTTTAGCACAATCGCGTATTAACAGATCCCAATGATTTTCAAATGTGGCACAAGTGAACTTATTTATTCATTCAGTATAGCTTTATTTAAGCAATTTGTTGTTCGTAATTTTTTGAGATTTTCTGCATCTTTAGTCCATTCCGATGGCTTGGTCTAACCAGCGACAGGTTCTATTGATTTCATTATGGCTTTTTAAAAAATTCATCAAGATTTATTTCGTTAAAACCTAGTTATTTTTAAGACTTTGGAAATTATTTGGTTCAAAAAATGTTGATTGATTTTGGAATTTCGTCTCAATATTTCTTCTTTTTGTCGACTCGATACCTAGACACATTATGGAAAAGTCTCATAGGATGTTTAGTTAGAAAAAGTTTAGTTTTTCTTTTTTTGCCAAAACGTAATATTTTGTAATCACGACCAGAAGATTTGGCATTAAACCAACGAAAACTGTTCTTGGATCTTCATTTTTACAGGTAGAGAATGTCAGAAATCTTCACCAAATCTAGGGTACAGGAATTCAGTAATTGATATAGTGATGACAAATAAGAACGGTATGCGACATCGATTTGGATCTTTGATAATATGTGAAATAAAAATCTCATCAATCGCAATTTTTCAGCTCGTAGAGGTTTCGCCGAGTTATTCGTTTTGAGATGTTGTGATGTCCAATTTCAGAAACTAAAAATCAGCTCTTGATAATGTTGCAGGACTAATTGCTTTTCGTCAATAACCAGTATCTATATGCAAAATTTTTTGTTCACTATCATAACAACATTTTTTCTAATTTTTTCAATCGGTTGAGAAGTAATAGACTTTCGTCACTGCTTAGTTAAAAGTCAAGAAACGCTACCAACTGGCTTTACATCTTCACTTTGTGGTACGATAATGCGTCGAAGCGATATAGCTCTGACCCAAACTGTATCATGTGTTAGAAAATCCGAACAGAGTAAATTTATTGTTTAAATTCGGACAATGGTCCTGCCTGACTGTATTAGCAAAACTTAAGTGAACTTTTTTTGATATTTTACGAGAGAACATTCAAATCTTTTGTGAAGTTTCGGTGACACTTTTATTATAGTATTTAGCTGCAGTTTTCGAACTCAAACAGCGTTGAAACATTTAGTTGACATTACCGTGACTTCAAGTTCAAACTATTACCGAAATTAGATTTGTTATTTACAATGAATATGTTAGTAAGAATATGTTATCTTGATTTGAGGTCAAGTTATCTTTTTTATATTAGACGCAAATCGCACTTGTACCTAATTATCAATTTGAAACACATACACAACCTGAAATCAAATGATTAAAATTGAACAATTGATAGTTCTTATTTTTACATATTCTCTGTTATTCAATATTTCGAACGGGGATAAGGCAAAATTTTCTTCGGATATTCAAAAATGTCATAAAAATTCAACATTGCAATTCGTTTCAACAAAAATAACGAAATTTATTGTGAAGGGCGTTAACAGTCCCAGACGTTTGTTCTTCGCCAAAGTGAAGTTTCGAAATGGTCATTTTTGTGGAGCTGCAATTATTCATCCACAATTCGTCATTACAGCAGCCTCGTGTCTCTTTTTCTCATCCGGTAAGTCCTCAAATCTGCTGATAAACATCGAGCATATGTCATAGATGTTGTTCATTAATTAAACATTAACGACTATCGATGCAAAATGGCCTTTTCTACATCATTTCGATATAATCTTCACGAATTCAACAAAACTCATTTTACAATTGTTTTCTGAAATTAAACCTCAAAAATTAACAAAAAAAGCAGCCAGTTTTGAAGTTGAAGTTAGTTAGATCAGAATTGCATAGTCTTCAAAGTAAAGAAGATTTCAACAATAGAAAAAAAGTTGCAGCTGAATAAATGATCGATTCTGGTGAATATGATTTGATCGCTTTAAACTTTGATCTTCGCTGTTGAGTCGGTGTCATTTTAAATTTACATATAAGTAAAAGTCTTCCGAGAATTTTTCTCGAAAAGTAAAGAAAATTGCAACTTTTTGTGGTTCAAGACCCAAGCGATCTCTTGTCAAATCATGTTCGCTCGCGCACCCGGGCTGTTATGCAATATAAATCACATTATCTCACAATGCCAAGCATCGCTTCATAAACGTGACAATGTTCGGCATCGATCTAGTCAACTGCTAATGTCTGGAAAATAATCTTATTAGAGATGATTTTCGGTCGCACCAAATTTGCACAATTTCTTAGTTGATGCTTCAGTCTAACCAGAGGTGTTGTGGATCTAGACAGTTATAATCAAGGAAGAAAATTTTGGGACTGATCTGATCAAAATAGTCAGATAAGAGGAACTGCAGACATATTGACGTGTTCTAAGTTTTTTTTACTAGTGGTCAATAAACAGTAGCCCAGAGGGAGAATATTTTTCATAAAGCGCAGAACGAAATAAGTCGATTTCTGCTCATATTACTCACCATCCGATATATGGTATCTTGCATTCATATTCGCAAGCTCGAAGGTTATGAATAAATGTGGTTTTTGTCAGCATTTGGAACCCCAATTGACTTTGAATGACCATGTTGCAGGATCTTGTGAGAATATTTCAAAACATTGTCAGATATTTTATTTTCTCGCAAACTTTTCCACGAAAACCTGCAATATCTTACAAGATAGGCCTTTATGCTACAAGAAATGTCATAATCACTATTCATCTTTCAAAAATACAATTTACATCAAAAAATTTTAGCGTGATAGTTATAAGGCATTTTATCTGTATGTGTGATTCTGGCAAAAATTTCCAGCCGTCACAGCCGCATTTTGAAACTTTTGTGAAGTTAGAATATGAACCAGTTATGTGCAAAAGATAATAGAATGAAAACAAAAAATGATAAAAACTAAGATTGTTCCCAAAGTTAGGTTACCCAACTTCTAACAAAAGAAATAGTGCTTAAAATGTTACCCGGGTCGAGGTTTAAGGGTAATTTTTTGTAAGAAATGCGGTGAATGCGGTGAACTTATGTAAGAAATGCGGTGATTGCGGTTAATGCGGTGAAAATAAATATGTCACCATATTTCACCGCATTTCTTACAAGAATTCACCGCAAAATTCACCGCATCATCTTTTGTGGCAAAATAATGTAAGAAATGCGGTGAAAGCGGTGAATGCGGTGAAAAAAAATAATTCACCACATTTCACCGCATTTCTTACAAAAATTCACCGCATGGGATTTACAAAGTTTACTTAATCTGATTTAAATTCACAAGAAATTTAAAAGATGTAAGTGAAAGTTGGCGCAGTGGACTAAGCAGTGGAAGGCATGGAGGAGGTCAGATGTTCGAACCCGTGTGGGGACGATTCTTTTTTGTAAGAATACTGATTACGCGGTGAAAATAAATAATTCACCGCGATTCACCGCATTCACCGCAAAAAGATGTAAGAAATACGCGGTGAAAATTATTTTTTTTCACCGCATTTCACCGCATTTCTTCCGAAATTTCACCGTCGAACCTCGACCCGGGTAGAGACTAACTACAGTTTTCATATAGAAGAGTTATTACACAAAACTAGAAAAATTTGTATTTATTGAGATTAATAAAAAACAAAATTTAATAAATTCCAAATGTTAACCAAACTGTGACTCGCAACAGTATCTGTACAATACTTTTTAAAAATAAATCGCTGCATATCAAAATTCACATTTTTTCTCTGTTTCAAATAATTTCTATGACGCATGTAAATTTTAGAAATTTTTCAAGCTGCTGGCTCAATTTAAACTTTTTCGACCCCAGCGTGAGTGGCACGAACAGAGAGGAGTCGTGCAAATTAACCATTTGCTGTAAAAGATCTTGCAAAATAGCCATTTACTTGAAAGATACATCATAACTTTTTTGCTGCAAGACTGTTGCAAGGCATTGCAAGACAGTTGTCCAACCTCGATTGGCGAGAGATAATTTGTATCTCCAATATCTTACCTATCAGAGGAAATCAATGAACGTCTTCTGTGCGAACAGAAGAAAATTGAAAGAAAAATCTTTATAAAAAGAAAAATGAAGTTTTGTGGAGATCGAAACACAATAAAAATGATGTTGGCTTGCGAAAAGCCTTGATTCTTTGGAGAAACCACAAAGGAGAGGACACAGGAGGCACATATCAAACAGAAAGGGGCACATTGTGGCTCTCTGGAAAAATTGCAAAAATGGGCGAAGAAGGTTCCTCAGCAATAACGGAGGATTAATCCAAACTTGTCGTTTTTTTGCCCAAAGATTTTTCCGGAGAGTTAAAAACAAGGATTTTTGCAATGCATAGGAACTACCAGAGTTTTTTTTGTATTTGACTGCATTCTTTAATGATATTTAAAGAATTTCGCAAAGAATTTCGCAAACGAAACAAAGCGAAACAAAGCAGTTGCTCTTTCTTGCTCTTTTTATGCAATTCAAAACCTTTGAAATTCACGTTGCTTTATTATCAAAATGGCCAACCAAGAGTACTTTACTAAAGGAAATATTTCCGAACTGAAACAAATTATTGAAAAACTTACAAATAATGTAACAAAGCAAAACCTAGTCATACAAAATCTTACGGATCGTCTCGAAAAACTTGAGAATAACCAAATTACTTCAGAAAACAACATTTATCAGTTAGAAAAACGATTAACAGCAGTAGAAAGATATCAAAACAGACCGTTTCTTATTTTTACTAACGTCGACATCCCAGCTGATGGTAATGTACTCGCACCAATTTTACAAATAGTAAACAACATCTTACAGGTTAGTTTGAATCCCGACGAAATCTCGATTGCCCACCCACTAAAAAATGGAAACATTGCGCCTATTATTGTTCAATTTTCGTATTTGCAACAAAGGGACATAATTCTAAAACGTGCTTCATTGTTAAGGGGTCTGAAAAATTCGATGGGAAATCCTGTTTTCATTCATGAACGACTGGCGAAAAAGGATGTTATCATTGAAAAAAAAAGCTCGAGAACTGAACATTCACTATAAGATTAAGAAATCACACTTATGGGCTTTTGATGGTGAAAGATATCAACCAGTTGATGACATCAGCGAACTACCGGATTATCAAAGGAGACAACAAAAGAGTTTGCAAACTGTACAAAATGGTACTCCATTCATGAATAACAAAAGAACCTATGCTTTTTCGCCTGATATGGACGCAACAAACAATGGAAATGATATACCAATGAACAAAAAACAAAATATGTACGGTGTTTCATTTCAGCAAAACAAAAGTTATGCATCAAAAAACTAACATTCAGAGTCTTGCTTGTTAGTATCCGGTCTCTAAACAAACACCTTGAGGAACTTCAGGTTTTTTGCAAACATTTGAGTCCCTACCAACTGTGATTTGCCTTGTTGAAACTTGGATACAAGAGGGTTCTCATGAAGAACACTTCAATATATCAGGTTATCAGAAAATAATAGCTAAAAACAGGGTGGGAATTGGTGGAGGAGTAGCCGTGTTCTGCAGGGAGGATATTCTTCTGTTAGATAGCTTTCCCACGAACTATGACGAGAGCCTAGGTATAAAAATTAGAACAAATAACGAAAACTAAACTTTGATTACACACTATGTTCCTCCTGGGTTCAATAAAAATCAGTTCTTGACTGAATTTGACAATTATCTTGAGACTATGGTGGATGCGAACCAAAATCTTATTATATGTGGAGACTTCAATATAAATCAGCTATCTCTGACTCCAATAAAAAAGCGATTTGAAGATGTTATCTCTAGTAAAGGTATAAACCTAATGGATTCGGGTATAACTAGAGAAACGTCGACAACAAAATCATCCCTCAATTTATTTCTGACAAATATTAACAAAAATCAATGCATAGTAAATTCTATCAGTTACGACATCACAGATCATTATCCAGTAATTTTCAGTTTAACAAAAAGTATGTTTAAACCCAAGATAAAAGCATCTAAACGTCGCAGTATGTCTGCCTTCAACAACAAAATACTGTTTGAAAAATACAAAAAGGAACTGGAAAACAATTTAATCATATTTCAGAACAACAATACGGATCAATCTTTCAACGCATTTTGTAACTGTTTACATTTTTTAGTCGACAAACACCAGCCTTTGGTTGAAATAAAACAAAAGAAAAATAGGAATCAATGGGTCACAAATCGAATAAAAAATCTTTTTGCGAAGAGAAACAATGCAAGAACAAAATGGTTGAGAACACAAAACAACATCGATAAAAATAGTTATCTTCAACTGAAAAGCAAGAGCACTCAAATCATGAGGGACACAAAAAACTATCATAAACAAATTGATAGGCAGGAACAGAAGAAGTGATGTGAGTTATAACCTTGTTTTCAATAATATTGGAACTGATGACCCCAGTAGCATAGCTGATTATTTCAATGAACATTTTTTAAATGTTGCAGATGAAATAGTAAGCAAATTACCCCAAATAAACTTTCCTTCATCTAATTATGCTGAAGAACAATCTATGATGCTACATGAAACAAATTTAGTAGAAGTGCTTTCACAAATAGCCAGCCTACAAAATTCTTTTGCGCATGGTGTGGATCTGATCACTAACACCTTCATTAAGAGATTTGATAGAACTTTAGCCCCATTTTTAGTTAATTATATCAACGAATCGTTTTTGAGCGGAGTTTTCCCAAATAGTCTAAAACGAGCAACTATCCAACCGCATTTCAAAACGGGATCAAAAACTGATGCCAATAACTATCGACCAATTTCGATTTTGCCCTCTTTTGGAAAAGTATTTGAAAAAATTATGAAAATAAAAATTCTCAACTACATAGAGAAATTCAAAATTCTTGGTGAAAATCAGTTTGGTTTCCGTAATAGGAGATCAACAGTTGATGCACTCGTAAATGTAGTGGAAAACTTAAGGTTGGAAAAAGAAAAAGGGAACAATCGCACCACGGTCTTCCTAGATTTGAAAAAGGCATTCGACACTGTTAATCAATCGCTGCTGTTGAAAAAATTAGAAAACTTTGGAATTAGGGGTCAGGTTTTAAGCTGGTTTTCTTCATATCTCAAATCAAGAACACAGTGTGTTATATGGAAAAATAGAATATCGAAAGAACTAATAGTAGAAAATGGAGTTCCTCAAGGTTCTGTTCTGGGTCCTGTATTATTCATACTGTACTTTAATGACATTGTGGACGCTTGTAATTTATCCACTCCGTATTTTTTTGCCGATGATACCAGCCTCCTTTTCAAAAGTAGACCAACCTATGAAGAATTAATTACTGAAAATCATTCAGTTTCACATTGGCTACATCAAAATAAATTGGATTTAAACGAGTCAAAAACTTTTGTAATGAATTTTTTTGAAACTAAAGCAAACACAAACATTCAAAACTGCCCAGTTCAGAAGTGCAATACCTACAAATATCTAGGAGTAATTTTAGACGCGAATTTAACTTTTGAAAAACATGTGGGATCCATTTGTTTAAATAAAATAAAAGAAGTGGATCGGATTAATTGCAAGGCTAAGGAGAACTTGCAGTCGCAACACCGTTTTGATGTTCTACAAAACTACAGTGGTACCAATTTTTGAGTATGGACTTCTATTTTATGGTGGAACAACGTTGAACAAGCTTCAAAAAATTGAACGATTACAAAATAAAATTTTGAGAATTGTCTTTAGAAAGAAACCAAGTGACTCCATCTTTGATACTTTATTCGAGTTCAAAATTTTGACAATTTGTGAATTGTACATAAAACATCTGCTTTCACTCAGCCTTAAATCATACTTTGGGTTACATTCAAACAAAATGATGAATGAGATTTTGACCGCAAATCAAAATTTTTCGTACAATACTCGCTCGAAAACGACTCGCATTATACAAACAAAAACGTCAAAAAGAGTTTCAACTCGGACATCTCTGGGTTATCGCGGTAGAATTTTGATAAATTTTCTACTGATACAAAAAATACTACCTCAGCTTGAACAAGAGACCATGTCCTGTATAAAAGTTAAAAAACTAGTCAATGCACTTCCATATAGCTTGATCATTCAAAACGATACGTTAAAAGAACTTGTTTTTAAATAAAATCTGGGCGCTTAATTAAGATACGTTAGTATTTGCAAGCGTCCACTCCTGATGAAATTTTGGATTTATGGATTTTTCATAGTGGATTCTGCTGTGTCCACAACTTCTGCGTGCTTTATAAATTAACAGGAGAAATTCAAATTCAAATTCATATTACATATTTATCTCAGAGAGAAAAAATGCAGAGCAACCAAGAAATTTCTTAACAAAATTTGTTAGGTCTAACAGAATTTTGCGTCAATTTCACCATCAGGAGCAAAAGAAAAACGTAGAAAATCGTTGGTGGAAGACTGTTGCTGCGAAACAGGGAGCGTAAAAAAATCACCAATCGACCTCTCATTACCCCATCATCGCGTACATTTTTTGTTGTGTAGTACATCATGTAACTAAAAAATAATCTTTAAACTTCATTTGTAACTGCTCACTTATGCTTTCATTCTCCTAAACAATCTACGTGATTTTGAGACGGTAATTTAACACTCTTCATTATGTTATTGCCCCTTGGAGCTCTCTGATGGACGATCACTCAATTCTAAGTTGTATTCCCTACCTAACCTTCTGTTCGAGGTTCTATGGTTTTCAATTACTATATGGCAGCTACAGTTCATTGTCTCATCCCGTTTGTAATTGAATCCGTTTGTTTCTTCGTTAAAACGCGAAAAGTTCATGAAAATCGTATTTCTGGCACCAGGAAATATTGATCTATCAATCTGATTTGGATCGAAGCTTAAGAACATGATCTTGTCATCAGAGCCAATTTATTCAAAACCCACTCCATCATGTTGATCCAACTCCATCAATGAAAAGAGGTTGAAGAAAAGCAGTATGGAACTCCACAGGAGCTGACAAAGAATACCGTAACACATTCGATCTATGCATCACATGTTGACATAAGCTCGAAAAATTTCCGGATAAAAACATGTTTTTTCATAGTTCTCAGTCTTGGAAGTTAGAATTGCACACACCCTAATCAATATGAACGACACTAGAATAAAGATTTCATTGAAATAAAAGAATTATGACACATTCAATAACATAATTCACGACACTATAAATAGTACCCAGGTTGAGGTCGCGCTCGAAATCGCCTCTTATCAGGCCGTCCCAGACAAGTGGGACCTCTGATCAGACCGTCCCAGACTGAAGTGACCTCTGATCAGACGAGAATGCGCTCGAAGATCAATGTGCGCTCGAAGTGCGCTCGAAGCCGCCTCTGATCAGGCGAGTTCCAGACCGAAGTGAACCCTGATCAGACAAGTTCCAGACCATTGTCCAGACGAGTTCCAGACCATTGTCCAGACTAAAGTGCGTTCGAAATAGTCTGATAAGAGAATGATTTTAAACATGAACAAATCTCTCAATATCGTTATAATATATTCATTTCATATATCATTTTATCAATCTTATTTTCAACTAACACAAAACCAGTCCTGAAAGTATTGTTAATGAAAGTAAATCGAAAAAAAATGATTTAAAAAAATTACTGAGTGTGCCATTTTTTTATGCTTTTAACTGAAAAAAATGAACTTAGAAAGCTCTGCATAAAAACGTATTGATCTACTTTGATTCAAAATCCTTTCTTGAGGGGACCGGCAGTTGTTATCAGCTGGACCCCTTGGTTCTGATCAAACGCATCAGATTTTCAGATAAAGTTCCGATCAGAATGCTGTTTCATTGTTGTCTCTTACACGAGACAACAAAAGTCAATAAGAAAACAAAAAGAAACTTGAAAATAATGTCGCTCGAATTGGTCTCTGGTCCGACTAGCATGCGCTCAAATCGGCCTCTGATCAGACAGACTTGTGTGCGCTTGAAACTGCCTCTGATCAGACCGTCCCACACCAAAGTGACCTCTGATCAGACCGTCCCAGAACAAAGTGTCCTCTGATCAGGCAAGTTCCAGACCATTGTCCAGACAAAAGTGCGCTCGAAGCCTTTTCCAGACCATGTAATTCGAGCGCACCGGCAACATGTGTGCGCTCGAAACTCGTCTGATCAGGGGTCACTTCGGTCTGGCCACCTCGACCTGGGTACTTTTGGTAAATTTAATTTTAGGCACAGAAATCAAAGAGCAGATAAAAGTTTCGAATAATTTTACAGCCCAATGAGAGATGTCTTTGAAAATTGATATTATATGAAAAACAGCGACATTCAGAGAAAATTACGAAAGAAAATATCAAGCCCTGAAATCGAAATCCTTGGGTACTAAAACGAAAATTGCTCAAATGCAGCACTAACAAACTAACCACATGTGGAAATGCAAGTGTGGAAGCGTTTTCAGCCCTGAATGCACAAGCTGTTCAATACACCCACAGTTTTAATATAGCTTCTCCTGTAATAAGTACAAAGACGGTGGTCTAACCTGTAGTCTAAAAGTATCATATATCACGTTGGCCGACTATTGGTCAAAATAGTGCAAAAAGCATCAGTTTTTATTAGATCGCATGAGTCTGCTGATCGTCCAAAGCGATTTTTAGACAACGATACAGTTCATTTAAAAAAGGTAAATTAGCAGACTACAATAAATTACCCATCAAAAACGCGATCCGCTAGTATAGCTTTAACGCAGACTACAACACAGCTATGTAACCGTCGGATGCTTGGTTATGTGCATCAGAAACGCGAACTTAACAATCTCAAGCCCTATCTATGTAGACATCAGTTTTTGAAATTATCCAAAAAAATCTTGATAGATCTCGGGGGACCAGCACTTATTGAAAACAAAATTTTAGCCGTTCATATTCGAAACACTTCAAACACTTCAAGGAACACGAATGAGAACAGAAAACCTAAAATATTTGCAAACAAGTAAACCTAAACGCTAGTTTTATTAAACTGCCCCGTCGAATCACAGGGATAGAAGATGGATTCGAAAAAAAGTTGTTGTATCCGGTGGTCATCAATCACTGATGGGCTTGGGATGTTTCCTGACATTGGAATCAGACTCTATCAGAAAAAGTTACAAAATGGGTCTGTTCTAATTCTAACAGAATAATTTATCCTTAAATTTTAAATCGCCTTGTTATTTTTCAAGCTGATTTTTCTACTACGAAATTTGATATCTTGTAGTAAAGTTGAATGTGAGAAAGAAATATCGAACGCCTCAATTGAAAAGTAGACAAATTGGAAGCCATAATGTATCATAAGGAACAGTGGAACCTTATTTCAGAAGGGCACATCCAACGATTACACAGCTGCTCTGTCATTCTTCATCTCAATATTTTCATAATCAAAATGGAAACCTCGATCAAAACTGCATTTCATTCGCAGATCGCAGATCAGGCAAAAGATAATTACGATTGTCAGATGTCAAAGACTGAAGTATTAAGCGATAAAATTCGGGTCGTTGTTGCGAGTAGAAGAGACGACGGTGATGTTTAGCTCACTCACTCAGCTCATGAAATTTGAAATACGGGAATAGTTCACTTAATCATTATCCCGAAAGAGCCAAATATTGATACTTGAAAATAGCCGATGACGAATGCACGGGAACGTATAGATTTAAAACAGATATCATGGTCTAACAGATATGCTAGCAACATCCTAGAAAAAAATGGACAATACGTTACCATCGTAGCTAGACACAATGTTTCTTGGAGGATATAAATACAGTTACCTGGTGATCAATACTATATCAAAAATATCATATAAGTTATTCTTAGTTTATCAGACCAGGGAAATCAGCAAAGCAATTCATCATTCTTCCTCTTCGGTAAACAGGGGACAAAATGTTTGGACAATCATATCACTAATACAAGTGTAAAAATTGATACAAAAAATGATAAACAACTATGAACATCCATGGTTTCAGCTCATCACATCAGTGAAGTTGTCTCCAATTTCGTCACATTATATATTCTTTTCAAAAATTTTGGGAAAAAATCAAAGTACAAGTGGGCCAATAAATATAACTCTCAACTTAATTCAATAATATTAGAGATTTAGAAAATTACAGAGAAACGTTTTTTCGATGCCAACTTGCGCACTAAGGTCAATTGCAGTAAAACATGAGAAGATTTCGGAGAAAATTGCTGACATAGCAAACTCTCGTCGGTCGAAAACCAATTTCTTACGTATCACTCTTCCATTAAAAGTGCAAATAAAGATAAATCATCAACACCTTAGAACTCTTGGGGGGGGGGGAGCGTTTGCATTATAAAACACTTAAAGTTCTGTTTTTACGTTAAAAATTTTTACAATAGAAACAGAAAATCGTGACTTTTTTTCCTATCTTAAACCCACCAAATTATATAAATTCGATGGAATGAAAGTTTAATTCCATTTGAAATAAAACTTTATGAATTCGACCACCGGTAAAAAAAAAACAAAGATAAAAAAGTAATTAGTAGACTACTTATCAAGAAACTCTTCAGCACCCGATCAACAGTTTTCAATATCTAATGAATAATTAAAGAAAAGTAAAACCAATATGATTCAAATTTCGTTTAATCGGCCCGTACCTAGGTCGCAGTGAGTTTCAGCGCTGTACCATTGACTTTCAATTGTAACCAGTACTGTACCAGACAAATAGCAGTGTAAATAAATTTGCCAGTCTGCCCAGAGTCGATTAAGAAAAATCCCAGTCTGTTTTTTTCTTCGCAGCATCATTTACATTATTGGTTAACACTGCACAGAATGTCTCAGTTCAGACTGTACAGACGAAAAACTAACAGACTGTACATAGCAAATTTTGAAAATTTCGAATGACTGATATCATGCATGAAATTTTCAACGTGGCTATACCCGGAGCTGCATTCTAGCCTAACTTGTACATACTACACCACAATTAACTGACACATCGACTTCCACCGACTTCCGCCGACCTCCGCCGACTTCCGACATCCGCCGACTTCCACCGACCTCCGCCGACTTCCACCGACTTCCGACCTCCGCCGACTTCCACCGACCTCCGCCGACTTCCACCGACTTCCGACCTCCGCCGACTTCCACCGACCACCGCCGACTTCCACGACCTGCGCCGACTTCCACCGACCTCCGCCGACTTCCGACCTCCGCTGAATTCCACCGACCTCCGCCGACTTCCGACCTCCGCCGACTTCCACCGACCTCCGCCGACTTCCACCGACCTCCGCCGACTTCCACCGACCTCCGCCGACTTCCGACCTCCGCCGACTTCCACCGACCTCCGCCGACTTCCGACCTCCGCCGACCTCCACCGACCTCCGCCGTTTCTACCTGATTGATGTGAATGCACCAGTGTATTTATGTTAACCTTTTTCCAGTGTTTGAATAGTAGACTCATTGGTCTTCATATGTGGTGTATTTCAGATTTGATTGAGACTTGTATTTGAACTTTGTGTTTGTTGAACTGACTTTGATTTGATTGAATTGTTTGTATTGTATCAAGATGGAACAGGCTGTTATTACGGTGGAGTTACACGAGTCGATTATGAAATGCAGGGGGGAAATAATGTTTGTTGTTGCGGATCCTGAAGAGAAGACGTGCCATGGAATACTAACAGTGAGGAAAGTGTTCGACATCGATAACGAACGAATGGATCGAGTACGGATTTTGCGAAAAAGACGGGCACCTGATGCGAGTGTGAGTACTGTAGTGAATGGACGGAAGGGGAGGCGATTTGAATGCGGGTACTGTGAGTATGAATCACGTGCGCAGTATATCACTGCAAGGCACGTTGCTCGCGTTCATCTGAAAAGCATCCGGCCTACAAAATGTGATCTATGCCCATTCAAGACTATCTATTCTGCGAATTTGAAGAGACATAATCAAAGGGTCCATAATTCTGTTAATTTGAGATTGAGGTGTGAGTCAAAGTCGTCGGGGTCAAAGTCGTCGGGATCGGGGTCAAAGTCGTCGGGATCAAAGTCGGGATCAAAGTCGGGATCAAAGTCGGGGTCAACAAGCGTAAGGTCATGTGCAAAATCATCATCATCATCAGTTGTTCCTTTGAATTAATTATTGCATTGACTGATACTTGTTTTTTACTTCTTTGTTTTACTTTAGTTTGTTTACTGGATTACCTGTTACTTTCGTAATACCAATTTGCAGTCAATTATTGATCGTAGTTCACCAACTTGCAGTCAATTATTGATCGTAGTTCAGACTTAACTTCAACACCTGAGAATTACCTAACTCGAACTGTAACATCTGTGTCTTCAAAGCTATCTGAAATGAAGCAGTCAAAGGTTGTTAAGCGGGTTATTTTGGTCGCTTTTGGTTTGGGCTCTTTGGTTGTTCAGTGATAGCCGCAAAAGCATTTGAAAAAGTGTCCGCCTGCGTATGCATTGGAATTCCGCTGAGATTGATAAATGGTTATTTTATTTGCAAACAATTGACCAATCAGCAAAGCTTAAAGACCAGCAACAAATCTTTCCTGTTCTTATCTTACGCAAAAGAGCAAACAAAAACTAACTTCAAATCGGAGTGCAAACTTAAGCTTAACTGTGTTTTAATGGTTGTGGTTTACGCATTGTTGGTTCATGGTGTTTATGGTTTACGCAGTCAATTTGGATCGACCCGATTTAACAGGAAGGAACTGTTCCATTTAATCATGTTATGCACGTGATCAAAGTTTAGTGCTCATAACCTACCCCCCTCACTTGTTTCAATTATATCATGGGGGCGGCTGGGGGGGTAGTTTCGTGTGGAAAGGTAGTAGGGGCTTATAATGGGAAACATACCTTAAGCTAACAAAAACGAAGATAATATAGTTTGAATGATAGAATTGGATGTTAAAGGTTAAGTAAAACTGAAACATTTCCAACAGGGATCCGAAGCATGAATTTAAATTGAACAGCACGAATTTAGACAATTTAAACGATTCTTACAAGGGCGTTATTGATTGTGTAAATAAAACTTACGCATCAGAAGGAGTAATTCCATTTTGGAGAGGAAATCTGGCAAATTGTATTAGATACTTCCCAACGCAAGCTCTTAATTTTGCGTTTAAAGATCAAATTAAGGCTCTCTTCAAATCCAACAAAAATATCAACTTCAGTAAGAACAACGTAGTCAACGTTCAACTTAGTCAACGTAGTCAACTTCAGTAAGAACATTGCTGTGCCGGGTCACTGTCTCTCTGCTTTGCCTACTCTCTGGATTATTGCCGAAACAGATTGGCAAATGATGCTAAAGTTGCTGGAAAGAGCTGAGAGCGACAGTTCAACGGAATGGTAGACGTCTACAGAAAAACATTTGCATCTGACGGCATTGGAGGATTGTACAGAGGATTCGTGATCTCTTGCGTGGGTATCTTTGTGTATCGAGGCTTCTACTTCGGCATGTACAATCGAAGCCCATATTCTTGGTAGAGAACTCCAACTTATTGCTTACCTTCTGCTTGGGATACGGTGTGACCGTAACTGCAGGACTTTTCTCATACCCCATAGATACAATTAGACGACGAATGATGATGACATCTGGACAAGCTGTCAAGTATAAGGGATCAATTGACTGTGCGATGCAGATTATGAAGAATGAAGGAGCCGGAGCTAACATTTTGAAGGAAAGGAATGGAAACGTCTCGAAAGTTCGTCTATTAATGTGCAATGTGCAATGATCAGTATCAATGATTTATCTTGTTAATAATGCTTCTATTCTAGTTAACAATCCCTGTAAATGTGTGCAAGTGTGTTTAGTATGTATTATTTCACTGTAATGGAAGCGGACGTACTAGCTAAGCAATACTTGCTTTCCACCGCAAAATAGAGAGATTTGTGCGACAGTAATCTTAAAATATTGAATCGTGAAATTCGTTTAACTGCTTTGTGGAGACCAGTTTGACAAAGTTTAAAATAACCCTTGATTCTGCTCATTAACGTACTCTTCAGTGACTCTATGTAGATGAAAATAAAGCGCACAAGGCTCCTTGAAGAAAATATTTGCCTTCTGAGGAGTTTAAATAACAAAATTCGGCTCTTTTTTGATGACTTTGTAATGGAGAACGAACGAGTCATTTTGTTGAGCGAAATAACATCTGAAAATATGCAAACTAGAGAATGAAATGTTGGTTCAAATCTCACTGAGCGCGAATCTGAATATAAATCAAAAATTACTTATTGTCAAATTTTCATTGATAGTAGCATATCGAAATTGTATCAAGACAAATAGTTTTTACCGAAAAAAAACAATTGTTTTTATTAGTTCATTCTCAAAAAATTATTGATGAAAAAGGTTGTCTTGAATTTTTGTGAAGGAAAAGTCGCTCACCAAAAACGTCAAGGATTAAAAGGTGGAGGATGGAAATTTGTCTTGCCACAGTTTCACTGTACGAAACTTTTTTGATACAGAAGAATTTCAGCGAACAAAATTTGTGAAGTTTAAAAGACCCAAAAGGTGACAATGATATAACCTAATTTAGGTGCCAAAAAATTATATATGACAAAACTGGGGTCTTGAAATAAATAGAAAAAATTTTAGCGCACAGTTGAGGACTTTTTCATATTAGGGGCTGTTACTAATAAGATATTGCTTACAAAACATGATAGGTATATCATTACCTTCTTTTATTTTTTCAAGGAAAGTTTTGTTGGTGGCATTAGTCAGCTCTTTAATTCAGATCTGTGAGTGTTGACTTCGTAAAAGCATTCGCAAAGGCTCGACAACGATTCCTTTTTATCGGCACATTCCTCGTTTTGGGCACGTCCAACGTGATCTCATTAGCACATTCATCCTTTTTATGAGAACTGCAGTTCATCGTCTCACCCAGGACCTGTTTTCTCATCTTCTTTGAACTGTTGTATTTCTCCCTCTCTTCTTTTTCTTTCTCTATCTTTCTTATTTCTGTTGTGCGATCTTCTATTTCTGCACTTCAAGTGTTTATCGAACTGTATTTTTTATTTTGCATTCAAATTTTTGCCTTTGTTTTGCGCTTGGTCACTATCTCGCTGTTTTCGTACTTTCTCTCTCATGATTTGGGTTTCTTTATGTTTGGTGTTCCATTTTCTTTCATTCTATCGCTTTTGTTTTTTTCTGTTTTTCTTCTTTTTTCTCATGCTCACTTTCCTTTTTCCTCCTTTCTCTCACTCTTTATTTTTCTTTTCTTGGTTGTTTTTTTGTTTTGTTTTTTTCATTTTTTCTTTTGTCTGTTTTTGATTCATTTTTTTGTTTCCAATTGTTTTTCTTACGGTTGGTTCATGATGTTCTTGTGGTTTCTGTTGTATTGTATTCTTTCTGTTTTTACCTCTCTCATCATTTTCGAGTTTTCTTTCTCTTTTTGTCTTTAACTCCACTTTTTTTCGCTTTTTGTTCGCCTTGGTTTTCTCCCCTACTCGTTTTTTCTGTTTCCTTCTCTGCGTTCAACCTTCTTTTTTCTCTGTCTTTTGGGTTTTTTCGTTTTTTTAAATCTATTTGCTCTCCGACTCATTGTATATTGCTGCTGCAATCGATTTCTCTCTTTCTCACCCTCTTTATACCTCATGCTATCGGTTTTGAATTTTTAATGCTCTGTGAGAACGTTTTTTACTCCTAATTCGCTTAAAACTTGTCTTTCACATATTTGGCGCTCCATTGTTTTGATGTCCAAAGTAGTTTGCATAAAAATTCATTGAATTCACAAAAGAATGCATGTACACCAGTTATCACGAATAGGTTTTCAATGAGACTATCGATTGTTAAAGTTTCAAGTTAAGATGCCTTCCGATAGCCTTTACGGACCTGCTAGTAATCATTTATATCTACATATGAAGCAATTGAGGCATCTCATGTCATTATCCAATGTTCGATTGCGCAAAATTTCAAAACCAATGGGATCAACGATTATTGTTTTAACTTAAAAAGAAACCAAAAATCCTTTGGAATGTACAAATATCTAAAAATCTGACATTTTCATAGTAGGTAATTTTGGCCGGAAATTTAAAGTAATCAGATAATGTCTTTTTTTTTATTTTGATCTGAGCATTGATATTTTCAAATTTGAAGATCGATAAGGCTAAGCTTCGGATGCAGATTGTGATTTAAAGATCTTAGTTAAATGATTGCAAAAAAACTTGATTTGCGAGATTAGAAATGTGCGTCATTGTCATTGATTCATTTGGATTTCTGTTACTTCTACTACAGTGTAATTAAATTCAACTGTTTAACGTTGTGCACGCATTTTGTTGTGTGTTTTGTAAGTAGTATGGTAATTTTTTTAATCAACACCTGTTGCGATCATTTCAAAATTGAACACAGTTTTATTGGTTTCCCCTTTCCATTTTTCGAGGACAATTACATTATCAAAGGTAAATAATATTTCTTCGGATCTGTTCTTCTTTTTGTTCTCATGCGCCCCCCTACCCCCCCCCCCGCCACACACACACACACACAAACGCACGCATACACACACCCACGCACACACACACACGCGCGCGCACATACACAAACACTTAAACACACACACACACTTGCACACAAACACACTCGCGCAAACACACATGCACGCACACACACACACACACACACAAACGCACGCACACACACACACCCACACACACACACGCGCGCACACACACACGAACACATAAACACACACACACACTTGCACACACACACACACACTCGCGCAAACACACATGCACCCACGCACACACACACACACACGCTCGCGCGCACACACACGAACACATAAACACACACACACACACTTGCACACACACACTTGCACACACACACAACCACACACGCACACACACACACGCTAACACACACATTGACACACACGCACGCGCGCACGCTCACACACAAACACATGCCACACACCACACACACACGCCACCTACACACCACGCACACACACAAACACACCACCCACAAACCATTCACACACACCACCCACACACCATAAACACACCACACACAAACCACACACACCACCCACACACCATTCACACACACAACACACAAATCACACCACCCACACACCATACACACACCACACACAAACCACACACACACATGCACGCGCACACACACACAAACACATGCCAAACACCACACGCACCACACACACACCATTCACACACACCACCCACACACCATACACACACCACACACAAACCACACACACACACACACACACACACACACACCACCCACACACCATACACACACCACACACAAACCACACACACCACACACACACACCACACACAAACACCACACACACACCATACACACATCACACACAAACCACACACACCACACACACACACACACCACACACAAACACCACACACACCATACACACACCACACACAAACCACACACACCGCACACAAACACCACACACACATACACATCACACAAGTTTATACACTACAAGGTTATCAAATTGTTTTCATCCTTAGGTGTTTTTTACTTAATAACAGTGGCGATAAACTCGTAGTCTAATGCTGAAGTGTTTTTCTAGTGTCGATCGTAACTAAATTTAACTGCTATTATCGTAACAGGTGTTGATTAAAGGACTGGTGTTAATTGTTGTTGTAATCTGATTATTCAATCTGATTATTCAATCTTCCGGTAGTCATAATTCATTCTTCCGGTAGTCATAATTCAATCTTCCGGTAGTCATTGTCTTCTACTTTTCCCAACTCCCCCTGCCCCCCCCCCCAACCCACTTCCCGAGAGTATTTCAGAAGGACTCTTCTCCCATCCCAAACAAGCCCACCACACCCCCCCCCCCCCCGCATCTCATCCCCCCCCTCCCCGCATCTGAAAAAACTCTTTTGACAACGTGACTCCCCCTGCAACCAATTCCGCCTTACCACTGCGAAATTAGGCACTAGATAGATGTTGGTGATAAGTTACTGGCACTCTGTATTATCCCGAGTGCACGTACGTTGTTGTGTCATTAGTCACTCTTCAGTTGCAGCCAAGAAAAGCTGTTGCAGAGCCTTCACGGGAGTCTGAATACTTGAAGAGGATGACTCGGACCACACCCTCTTCAAGAGCAGAGCTCCTCACTTTTTACAGAAATGTCCGCTATTTACCATTATAGCCCCCGTACAATAACAGCTTCGTACTCATATAGCTTAGCCCCCCCCACCCAGTAATCATGATAAATATTGCATGGGGAGTAAATATTGCAGGGGGGGGTGTACGTTCGTGGAGGGGCTAAAATGGGGAAGACCAGAAATGACCAGCAATGGCAAAGAATATTTAATGAAAGGGGGGGGGGGTTTGCTGTGTGCTTTGTTGCAGTCAGTTCCAATTCGTTTTTACTTTTCAGATTAATCTGTTTCTTGAGAACTTGACTCTGTGAAATATGTCACAAAACAGAAAAGTCAACATCGTTCCTTCGGGTACGAAATCAAATATTGATGTCAACGAGATGGCGGGAAGTAGCCACTCATTATCCAGTGGTTCACGAAGAGTTGTAATAAATCCACCAGCTGATCCTGAGAATCATGAAGATGAGTCAACGCAGATGCTGAATGTTAGTTGTTTTTGTTGATAGAAATTGTTAAATCGATAGAAATTGATAGATATTACTATTATTATTATTATTATTATTTTTATTATTATTATTATTATTATTATTATGATTATTATTATTATTATTATTATTATTATTATTATTATTATTATTATTATTATTTTTATTATTATTATTATTATTGTTATTCTTATTATTATTATTATTATTATTATTATTATTATTATTATTATTATTATTATTATTATTATTGTTATCATTATTGTTGTTATTGTTATTGTTATTATTATTATTATTATTATTATTATTATTATTATTATTATTATTATTATTATTATTATTATTATTATTATTATTATTATTATTATTATTATTATTGTTTACTTATTATTATTCTTGATCTGTACTAATCTCACATTTGACTGACTTGCAATTCTGTAAGGGTCCGCAAAAAATAATGGGAGGCGCCTTGCGTACGTTTTAGTCATGTGATAGGATTGAACAGATTTTTTTTAGCCTCGGGTATAATTTCAGAAGCGTATCATCAAGTTAATGTATTAGTTCTTTTAATATGAGATAGTTTTCACCATTTTAATCAACACAAACAATTAGAAGCTAAATTCAATTCTCTCTTGCTTTAAAGTTTCTTAATACAGACTGTTCTTACAACGTAATAAATTTTATCTGTTAGTCTTCTTAGCAACGGACCATTTTTCTTACTTTTTGCATTTCTTTTTCTTTTGATAAAATAATACATGTTCAAAATGCGTATCATTTTCTAGAGCGTGCTTTATGCTACAAAACGCACCAACACTTTCAATTTTTATTACTTCCTTTACGTTGTATTTTCAATATTTTAAACCAATTTTACCGATTTTAGTTGTTGTACAAGATAAATACATTGCCAGCCAATTTGCATATTGATTGTCGGTGTTTTTGTCTTAGTAACAGTGGCGATAAAAGAGTGTGATAAACTCGTAATCTAATGCTGAAGTGTTTCTCCAGTTTCGATCGGGCATTAAAAATTATTGTACTGGCAGTTTATTTAACTGCTATTATCGCAACAGGTGTTGATTAATTATAACTATTTAATAGCCGCGTCAACAATTCCAGGCGGCTATTATTGCGCTCCTATTTTTTTTTACTTCGTCTAACGGTTTCTGTTTCGTCTTACCCTGCCTCCCGCGTTTTTAGGTCAATTGCGTGACTTACCACACTCAAAAAAATGACTTCCGAACTTTAATAGTGTGCATCTAAGTAGTGCCAAATGTATATGCCCTAATTCTTGATTAATAGAGTCTTATTTCTTTGGTTGTTTCAATTCATGGAAGGCCACAAGCATCTATCGCGGCTATTTTCAGGCAACCTGTGGATTGTGTTTTTTATTGCAATATTGCGGTGTTCTTGGGATTTGCGACTCGAAGGAAAGTGTTTTCTATGCTTCGCGTTTTTTAGCAACTGTTTGTCACTTTTATTAGCAACCGTTTGTCTACATCCTGCTTTTTGATGCTTTTAGTAAATTTCTTCTTTTTTCAATTTAAGGCTGTGAAATCTAAAGTCATGCTTCGTGAAAACCGTGGAATGGGTGCCAACAGTAGGAAACTTGTATCGGATGCCAAAGAACATGCAAAAGAACAACTGAAAAATAAGTACTGGTTGCTACACTTTCAAGAAGACAACTCTTGCGGAGTAGTGGCGTCATTGAGCTCCAGCATATGTCTTGAACTCTTAGAGCGCCTTCATGTTAAAGTTAGTGTATTTATATTCCAAAATTGCTCATCAATGATTGTTTTTGCTTTGATATAATAAAGTCTTTTGTTAGATCATGGACCCGATTGACGTAAAGTGGATTTAAAAAAATCCACGAACCAAATCCTATATTTGGACTGCCCGCGTCCTTCAGGAGGGACATGAAGACATCTGTGAAATGTGGTCCACTAAGGCTTGTGCACAACAAGCAGACGCGAGGGGAACACGAGTTTTATTCCAGTTGTACCTAACTGTGACCCCGATTTGACCGTCCACGAGGACGTGGATCATTTGCTTCTGAACGCAGATTCTGGATCACAAAATGCTCGAAAGAAATTGGAGCTGCCGTGATCTACAACCGTAGGACGTGAAAATGCAGCCAATTCAATTAATATGGATGGCGATGAAAACAATCCTGTTTGCGCACTTTTCGTTTTACTTGATGCACAAGATGTTTCAAAAACATTCAGCGATATGCAAAACATAAGTGATGGGCCAAACTGCAGTGCTATCGCTACCATCAACAATGAGACTGAGGTTTTGAATTTTAAATTATAAGCCTTTTCAACTAAAATTTTCCATTAGAAAAAACCTTATTGAAAAAGTTTCTTGTATTGTAGAAAATAATTGCGCAAGAAGTAGAACCTCCTTGAGTTTTAAATTATAAGCATTTTTCAATTAAAATGGTCCCTCTGAAAAACCTTCTGAAAAAGTTTCTTGTATTGTAGAAAATAATCGCGCAAGAATCAGAACCTCCTGCAGCAAGACAGGAACATTGGGACAGGCCGTTTTCGTCAATCCCAGGAAATGTGAAAAAGCTCAAAAGAAGCAAAGCGCTGAATCCTGATGATGTAGCACATCTTAAAGTCAGAATAGTTGATCGTGAAGCAGCCGAGTCAATGAAAGCAGCGGCGGATAAAATTATGGAGGCAGCAATGCTTATAATAAACTGCATGAATGATCTGAGACCCCAACTTAAAGCCCTCTCAAACAGGAATTACAGAGAAATACAAATTTCAACAAACGCAGTGAAGCAACTGGTGAGTGAGGTTTTCTCGTTTTTTGTTTCAATTTGTAATTGCTTTATGGGTTAGCATTGTTTTTTGCACAGTGTATTTTTGTCGGGCTCCTTCACTCTTTTTTAATTGATGTTTTTAGACCGCTGAAATACCGAAACTGGGAGTACTCTTGCCTGCAGCCAAAAGTTTCCCGATGGGAGAAACGCCCTTGCTCTTAATTCCAAAAGGTCCTGGAAAAGGCAAAGATCTAGCACAAGTTGTGGGTTCATCGCCCCAATTAATTGGACGAAATGCGTGTAGAGAGTTGTGGACCACAGAAGAGTTAAAAAGTCATATGTTGTCGCCAAAAATGAAGCAGAAAAAAAGGAGCAGTGTTGCGAACAGATTTTTCGCCAACAAGAAAAGAAATTCTCAAAGGTACGAAACTAACGAATTTTTTATTATTCAATATTTTTATTAACCTAATTTTTTGACCTTTGATATTTCCCCTCTTTCTTGGTTATTAAAATCTAATCGAACTTTTTGTTACAAAGTTATTGCTTTCTCGAAAAAGAAATGACGAGGTTTGAAAGGAATCCGTCTGCTGACATTGCGAAGTTTTTTATTGTGTTTAGACCTCTTCCGCTTGAAGTATGAGGACAAGTGGCTGCACATGTATGAACTGGCCAAAACTAGCCTCAATAATAGAGGAAATGAGATAAAGTCGTGCGAACGCCGGAGCAGTGAATTGCGTGAGCAGAATCCTTCGACTGTTCTCAACGTTGTTGGTCACTCAGAAATGAGTGAGAACATTGTGCAGGACAATGTTAATGGGGACAGCGAATACGAACAGAACGAGTTTCAATAGAAAAACTGATTTGATCGAAAAAATTGATCTTTAAAGCAGACTGCTAAGCGTACTAACTCATCATAACTGTTTTATATGCTTGCTTATTGGTACTACTTTATATGCTTCTTTAACGTTCAGTTTTTTTCATAGGGAAAAGGAATAACTCATGTATTCTTAATGTTTTGCTTTTTTGTTGTGTGCAGCTCAATTTGTTCTCACAGAAGTTGTGAAGATGATTAAAGTTTCGTTATTTCAATTGACTTTTTACCCATCTTTTTTTGAGTGATCTCAATTGCTCTCATTCCGGAGTGATTTTTGTTACCAAATTAGAAGCGATTGAAGCTTAGGAAATCTAAAAGTCATGGTAGCCAAGTTTGGTTTTGTTGAGAACACCAGGAGGCTGTTTCAATTTTTGAACGTTAGTTGGTTTGTTTTTTAAGTTGTTTTCTTAAACATTGAATCAATAAGTTCTCTTTCTTTGTTACTGCTAAAGCTTTCAATGTTTGAAAATTTTTCTGGTAAAAAAATGCTTCCTAAAAACATTGATTCGTATGCTGTAGCTCAATGCGACTTCTTTGCCGTTGAGAGTTTAGTGCAGACGTCCGAACGCCCCGCTATGAGAACCATAGAACCAGTGAATGCAGTCATTTTTCAAAGAAAGTTAAGTCGAGATATTAAGTGGAGGGAAACTTTTGATGCTGTGTGTGCGGCCTACAAAAACCTGTATCCAAGATTTCAAATAAAGTATGACTCTTTTGGAGGGTATAAGTTAATTTATTCTGACAACAAAGTACTTATGCCATCGACTGTGCTGAGGAGAAACCCTATCGGTTTTCTTGCACCAGTAGCTAAAAACATTGTTACCGATCTTTCCGTTATGTCGTCAGAACGTACAGGAGAAACGTTGCTTCTTTTGGGACCGCTTCGTTTTCTTAACTCGGATTGCGAACCCAATTGCGAGTACGATTATTCCAGTGACTCTGGTATTGTACAGCTGCGCGTGAGACGACGGGTGAACCCAGGCGATGAATTATTCGTAAATTATGGACCCGAATTCTTTGAGGCCAACGCTTGTAGATGTAGAACATGTGATTTAAAGAGAAAAGAGGACATTGAGAACAGTTTTTTGTTTGATCTGCTGCTTCAAGATTGTTTAGAAGATGTTATCGAAAACGTGATTGAGGAGCTCGAACGAATCAGACCAATAATCAGTTCTACGTTTGAGCTTCCAAAACGAAAACGACTCAGAGGTAGAGAACTTATTGAGCTGTTCAACGAAGTTGCTAGCAGTCCGCAAAATGACGTCGGTTCGCCGGTTTCTTATGCCTATTTCTCTAATCAAATAAGTCAGAAGACGACAAGCCAATATCTTCAGTCTGGCTCAAATTCTATTTTTGGGTCTGATTCGGATGAGGATTCATCTCTTGAATTAAGTACATCGGGCTCTGAATTTGCTTCAACATCGGACTCTGAGGCTGAGAAAAATGATTCGTATATTGAAAAAACTCTAGCGGTAGTTCCAAGTGGTAACGAGGAGACGTCAACTCGGGCGTCCCCGGCTCGAAAAGTCTCGCTAGGAAGTTCTCCGAGCGAACCAATTAGTTCTGACAGTTCTTTAAATCATTTTTCTGATATGTTGTTTGAGGGCAGTCAAATATCTGTTGACGACGCTACTGTACTTATCGATATGCTATGCTCTCGATTCAACTTTTCAGATGAATGCTTAACAGCTGTTTTTTCGCTCATAAAAGTTTTGCTACCTCAAGACAACAAGTTTCCTTCTGCCTATTCTCACATTAAGAAAATGAAAAAAACTTTTGAAGAAGAAATGTCCTTCTTGTGTAATTCATCAAATCAATCTTTTTGTGTGCTCAATTTTCGCTATCAGTTACGAAACGTTGTTCAGCGTCATTTAGCCTCAATTTTTTCTTACACTGAGGAGCGTAGACAAAAAGTATATTCTGATTTCAACGCGGAACTCTGCCCTTTTATCGAGAAAACTCAAAGACCTCTTTATATTAGTCTTCTTCTTTCTTCCGATGGAGTAAATATCAAGAAATCTACTTTCAAGAAAGAACTTTAGCCAGTTTGGGTTCAGATTGCCAATTTACCACCTAAACTAAGAATGTCACGAAACAACATTGTTTTAGCAGCGCTCTATGTTGGTGATAACCATCCTCATTGGAATGAGTTAGTTCCTCTGTTAAAAAGTGAGATTATCTCAGGTGTGCCTTTAAAATGCGATTGTGGTGAAACAATCCAAGTTAAATTTAAATTTATACTTCTTGTATCAGACTTAGGCGCCAAAAGCCATATGCTTAACATGTTTAATTTTAACGGATACTATGTATGCCACTACTGTACTGCTCAAGGAAAAACTATTGGAATAACCCATGCCTACTATCCATTTGATCAAATAGGAAAAATCCGCGATCCAAGTCTTAACGATGAGTTTGTGGAATTGGCAGAAAATTTTGAAGCTGGCAAGCTAGTAAATGTAGTTGGCGTCAAGGGTAGGAGCCCTTTTTCAGTTTTGATAGAAGGGTTACCACTAACAGCGCCAGTCGACTATATGCACTGCGTCCTTATAGGTGTTTTCAATGACTTACTAAAGTTATGCTTCAAAAAACTCTCTTCGGAGGAAAAATTAAAAATAACATTACAATTGCGGGTTTACGCTGTCCACGAGAAATGATTGCATACTCGAGAAAAATCCGCCCTTTAATCGAAATTTCCCAATTTAAGGCGAATGAATTGTTCAATTGGCTTTTCTATCTCAGTCCAATTTTGTTTTTGAATTGTTTAACATCAGACCTATTATCACATTTGAACAATTTAGTCTTTGGTCTTCGGCTTATTTTTGAATCGAACTACGTTTCAAACGTAAAAATGGCGGAGAAACTTCTCAATAACTTTTGCCAGGACATTGTTTCAATTCATGATGGAAATGAGCGCATCGAGACTATCAACGTGCACTGCTTGCGGCACCTTGCTGATCAGGTAGCTCGATTCGGCCCGCTTTACTGCTACTCAGCAATGAGTTTTGAAGCAGCCAATAGAACTCTCAGTGATGTATACAGCGGATCTCACTCAGAGTGCGAAGTTATCTGCCGTAGAGTGCTACAACGCCACAAACTTGCGGATACTGAAATTCGTGACCCAAACTTGCGCTCAATTTTTTTTAAACTATCCGGAATTTCTGATACAACTAATGAGAATTTTAGCGAAGATTTTTTGGAGACAGAAGCGCTCAGGAAAGCGCAAATGCGATACCCCAAGGCAACGTTGTACAATCGACAAGTCTTCAACAATGTATATTTCGATTCAATATCGTTCAAAAGGTCTAAGCACGGAAACTGCTATGTTGCATTCAAAAAAGGTGGTTGCCAATATTTCGGACAGATTCAATTCTTTTTTGAGTTAAAAGAGTCGACGTCGGACAACAAAATTTTGGCTTATTTGAAGTTGTTAACAGTAAAAGAAGAAATAGGCCCTATCAAAGGATATTTCTACCGTGTAAGTTGGACTCCGAATGAAGAAGCCTTGTGCCATTGAATCTCTTGTCAAAGTGTTTTTCCTTGCCGACTTTTCTGGCGAGACGCCCGAAACTTTGAATGAATATTTTATCGTCAAACTGAACTCAAAATTTGAGCATTCATAACACGAACCTTTGTATGATAAGACTTGTGAAACTAAATACTTCTGAGAATTTAAACCAATCTCGTTGTTCTATCGTTGTTCTTTTTTACTTCAGAAAACCAGTTAATGTTTTGTTTGATTCTTTATTTTTCAAGAGCAGTGTAAGGGTCTGTGTTCTTTCCCAGGAAAAATAAAAACGCATCAATTTACTGAAGTTGTTTTGCAAAATTTCTCCATAATTTGCCTATTCTTCGAGCAAGGTTCATGTTGCATCGAGTTACTGAACTTGTTCTGCAATGCTGTAAAAACTTACTGCGTTCATTTTTTCCCAAGACAAATGAAAACGCATCAAGTTACTGAACTTGTTTTGCAAACTTTCTCCATAATTGGACTATTCCTCGAGCAAGGTTCATGTTGCATCGAGTTGCTGAACTTGTTCTGCAATGCTGTAAAAACTTACTGCGTTCATTTTTTCCCAAGACAAATGAAAACGCATCAAGTTACTGAACTTGTTTTGCAAATTTTCCCCATATTTTGCCTACTCTTCGAGCAAGGTTCATGTTGCATCGAGTTACTGAGCTCGTTCTGCAATGCTGTAAAAACTTTCTGCGTGCTTTTTCCCCCAGCACAAATAAAATAGCATCAAGTTACTGAACTTGTTTTGCAAAATTTCTCCATAATTTGCCTTATCTTCAAGCAAGGTTTATGTTGCATCGAGTTGCTGAAATTGTTCTGCAATGCTGTAAAAACTTACTGCGTTCATTTTTTCCCAAGACAAATGAAAACGCATCAAGTTACTGAACTTGTTTTGCAAATTTTCTCCATTATTTGCCTATTCCTCGGGCATGGTTCACGTTGCATCGAGTTACTGAACTCGTTCTGCAATGCTGAAAAAATTTTCTGCGTGCATTTTTCCCCAGGACAAATAATATAGCATCAAGTTACTGAACTTGTTTTGCAAAAATTCTCCATAATTGGACTATTCCTCGAGCAAGGTTCATGTTGCATCGAGTTGCTGAACTCGTTCTGCAATGCTGTAAAAACTTACTGCGTTCATTTTTTCCCAAGACAAATGAAAACGCATCAAGTTACTGAACTTGTTTTGCAAATTTTCTCCATATTTTGCCTACTCTTCGAGCAAGGTTCATGTTGCATCGAGTTACTGAGCTCGTTCTGCAATGCTGTAAAAACTTTCTGCGTGCTTTTTCCCCCAGCACAAATAAAATAGCATCAAGTTACTGAACTAGTTTTGCAAAATTTCTCCATAATTTGCCTTTTCTTCGAGCAAGGTTTATGTTGCATCGAGTTGCTGAACTCGTTCTGCAATGCTGTAAAAACTTACTGCGTTCATTTTTTCCCAAGACAAATGAAAACGCATCAAGTTACTGAACTTGTTTTGCAAATTTTCTCCATAATTTGCCTATTCCTCGGGCATGGTTCACGTTGCATCGAGTTACTGAACTCATTCTGCAATGCTGAAAAAACTTTCTGCGTGCATTTTTCCCCAGCACAAATAAAATAGCATCAAGTTACTGAACTTGTTTTGCAAAATTTCTCCATATTTTGCTTATTCTTCGAGCAAGGTTCATGTTGCATCGAGTTACTGAACTTGTTCTGCAATGCTGTAAAAACTTTCTGCGTCCATTTTTCCCCAGCACAAATAAAATAGCATCAAGTTACTGAACTTGTTTTGCAAATTTTCTCCATATTTTGCCTATTCTTCGAGCAAGGTTCATGTTGCATCGAGTTACTGAACTCGTTCTGCAATGCTGTAAAAACTTTCTGCGTTCATTTTTCCCCAGCACAAAGAAAATAGCATCAAGTTACTGAACTTGTTTTGCAAAATTTCTCCATATTTTGCCTATTCTTCGAGCAAGGTTCATGTTGCATCGAGTTACTGAACTCGTTCTGCAATGCTGTAAAAACTTTCTGCGTCCATTTTTCCCCAGCACAAATAAAATAGCATCAAGTTACTCAACTTGTTTTGCAAAATTTCTCCATAATTGGACTATTCTTCGAGCAAAGTTCATGTTGCATCGAGCTACTGAACTCGTTCTGCAATGCTGTAAAAACTTTCTGCGTGCATTTTTCCCCAGGACAAATAAAATAGCATCAAGTTACTGAACTTGTTTTGCAAATTTTCTCCATATTTTGCCTCTTCTTCGAGCAAGGTTCATGTTGCATCGAGTTACTGAACTCGTTCTGCAATGCTGTAAAAACTTTCGGCGTGCATTTTCCCCCAGGACAAATAATATAGCATCAAATTACTGAACTTGTTTTGCAAAATTTCTCCATAATTGGACTATTCTTCGAGCAAGGTTCATGTTGCATCGAGTTACTGAACTCGTTTTGCAATGCTGTAAAAACTTTCTGCGTGCATTTTTCCCCCAGGACAAATAAAATAGCATCAAGTTACTGAACTTGTTTTGCAAATTTTCTCCATTTTTTGCCTATTCTTCGAGCAAGGTTCATGTTGCATCGAGTTACTGAACTCGTTCTGCAATGCTGTAAAAACTTTCTGCGTGCATTTTTCCCCAGCACAAGTAAAATAGCATCAAGTTAATGAACTTGTTTTGCAAAATTTCTCCATATTTTGCCTATTCTTCGAGCAAGGTTCATGTTGCATCGAGTTACTGAACTCGTTCTGCAATGCTGTAAAAACTTTCTGAGTGCATTTTTCCCCAGCACAAATAAAATAGCATCAAGTTACTGAACTTGTTTGCAAAATTTCTCCATAATTGGACTATTCTTCGAGCAAAGTTCATGTTGCATCGAGCTACTGAACTCGTTCTGCAATGCTGTAAAAACTTTCTGCGTGCATTTTTCCCCAGGACAAATAAAATAGCATCAAGTTACTGAACTTGTTTTGCAAATTTTCTCCATATTTTGCCTATTCTTCGAGCAAAGTTCATGTTGCATCGAGTTACTGAACTCGTTCTGCAATGCTGTAAAAACTTTCTGCGTGCATTTTTCCACAGCACAAATAAAATAGCATCAAGTTACTGAACTTGTTTTGCAGAATTTCTCCATAATTTGCCTATTCTTCGAGCAAGGTTCATGTTGCATCGAATTACTGAACTCGTTCTGCAATGCTGTAAAAACTTTCTGAGTGCATTTTTCCCCAGCACAAATAAAATAGCATCAAGTTACTGAACTTGTTTGCAAAATTTCTCCATAATTGGACTATTCTTCGAGCAAAGTTCATGTTGCATCGAGCTACTGAACTCGTTCTGCAATGCTGTAAAAACTTTCTGCGTGCATTTTTCCCCAGGACAAATAAAATAGCATCAAGTTACTGAACTTGTTTTGCAAATTTTCTCCATATTTTGCCTATTCTTCGAGCAAAGTTCATGTTGCATCGAGTTACTGAACTCGTTCTGCAATGCTGTAAAAACTTTCTGCGTGCATTTTTCCACAGCACAAATAAAATAGCATCAAGTTACTGAACTTGTTTTGCAAAATTTCTCCATAATTTGCCTATTCTTCGAGCAAGGTTCATGTTGCATCGAATTACTGAACTCGTTCTGCAATGCGGCAAAAACTTTCTGCGTGCATTTTTCCCCCAGGACAAATAAAATAGCATCAAGTTACTGAACTTGTTTTGCAAATTTTCTCCATGTTTTGCCTATTCTTCGAGCAAGGTTCATGTTGCATCGAGTTACTGAACTCGTTCTGCAATGCGGTAAAAACTTTCTGCGTGCATTTTTCCCCCAGGACAAATAAAATAGCATCAAGTTACTGAACTTGTTTTGCAAATTTTCTCCATTTTTTGCCTATTCTTCGAGCAAGGTTCATGTTGCATCGAGTTACTGAACTCGTTCTGCAATGCTGTAAAAACTTTCTGCGTGCATTTTTCCACAGCACAAATAAAATAGCATCAAGTTACTGAACTTGTTTTGCAAAATTTCTCCATAATTTGCCTATTCTTCGAGCAAGGTTCATGTTGCATCGAGTTACTGAACTCGTTCTGCAATGCGGTGAAAACTTTCTGCGTGCATTTTTCCCCCAGGACAAATAAAATAGCATCAAGTTACTGAACTTGTTTTGCAAATTTTCTCCATATTTTGCCTATTCTTCGAGCAAGGTTCATGTTCCATCGAGTTACTGAACTCGTTCTGCAATGCTGTAAAAACTTTCTGCGTGCATTTTTCTCCCAGGACAAATAAAATAGCATCAAGTTACTGAACTTGTTTTGCAAATTTTCTCCATTTTTTGCCTATTCTTCGAGCAAGGTTCATGTGGCATCGAGTTACTGAACTCGTTCTGCAATGCTGTAAAAATTTTCTGCGTGCATTTTTCGCCAGGACAAATAATTTAGCATCAAGTTACTGAACTTGTTTTGCAAAATTTCTCCATAATTGGACTTTTCTTCGAGCAAGGTTCATGTTGCATCGAGTTACTGAACTCGTTCTGCAATGCTGTAAAAATTTTCTGCGTGCATTTTTCCCCAATACAAATGAAAACGCATCAAGTTACTGAACTTGTTTTGCTAATTTTCTCCATAATTTGCCTATTCTTCGAGCAAGGTTCATGTTGCATCGAGTTACTGAACTCGTTCTGCAATGCTGTAAAAATTTTCTGGGTGCATTTTTCCCCAGGACAAATAATATAGCATCAAGTTACTGAACTTGTTTGCAAAATTTCTCCATAATTGGACTATTCTTCGAGCAAGGTTCATGTTGCATCGAGTTACTGAACTTGTTCTGCAATGCGGTAAAAACTTTCTGCGTGCATTTTTCCCCCAGGACAAATAAAATAGCATCAAGTTACTGAACTTGTTTTGCAAATTTTCTCCATATTTTGCCTATTCTTCGAGCAAGGTTCATGTTGCATCGAGTTACTGAACTCGTTCTGCAATGCTGTAAAAATTTTCTGCGTGCATTTTTCCCCAGGACAAATAAAATAACATCAAGTTACTGACCTTGTTTTGCAAAATTTCTCCATAATTGGACTATTCTTCGAGCAAGGTTCATGTTGCATCGAGTTAATGAACTTGTTCTGCAATACTGTAAAAACTTTCTGCGTGCCTTTTTCCCCCAGGACAAATAAAATAGCATCAAGTTACTGAACTTGTTTTGGAAATTTTCTGCATATTTTGCCTATTCTTCGAGCAATGTTCATGTTGCATCGAGTTACTGAACTCGTTCTGCGATGCCGTAAAAATTTTCTGCGCGCATTTTCCCCCAGGACAAATAATATAGCATCAAGTTACTAAACTTGTTTTGCAAAATTTCTCCATAATTGGACTATTCTTCGAGCAAGGTTCATGTTGCATCGAGTTACTGAACTCGTTCTCCAATGCTGTAAAAACTTTCTGCGTGCATTTTTCCCCCAGGACAAATAAAATAGCATCAAGTTACTGAACTTGTTTTGCAAATTTTCTCCATTTTTTGCCTATTCTTCGAGCAAGGTTCATGTTGCATCGAGTTACTGAACTCGTTCTGCAATGCTGTAAAAATTTTCTGCGTGCATTTTTCGCCAGGACAAATAATTTAGCATCAAGTTACTGAACTTGTTTTGCAAAATTTCTCAATAATTGGACTTTTCTTCGAGCAAGGTTCATGTTGCATCGAGTTACTGAACTCGTTCTGCAATGCTGTAAAAATTTTCTGCGTGCATTTTTCCCCAATACAAATGAAAACGCATCAAGTTACTGAACTTGTTTTGCTAATTTTCTCCATAATTTGCCTATTCTTCGAGCAAGGTTCATGTTGCATCGAGTTACTGAACTCGTTCTGCAATGCTGTAAAAATTTTCTGCTTGCATTTTTCCCCAGGACAAATAATATAGCATCAAGTTACTGAACTTGTTTGCAAAATTTCTCCATAATTGGACTATTCTTCGAGCAAGGTTCATGTTGCATCGAGTTACTGAACTCGTTCTGCAATGCTGTAAAAATTTTCTGCGTGCATTTTTCCACCAGGACAAATAAAATAGCATCAAGTTACGGAACTTGTTTTGCAAATTTTCTCCATATTTTGCCTATTCTTCGAGCGAGGTTCATGTTGCATCGAGTTACTGAACTCGTTCTGCAATGCTGTAAAAATTTTCTGCGTGCATTTTTCCCCAGGACAAATATTATAGCATCAAGTAACTGAACTTGTTTTGCAAAATTTCTCCATAATTGGACTATTCTTCGAGCAAGGTTCATGTTGCATCGAGTTACTGAACTCGTTCTGCAATGCTTTAAAAACATTCTGCGTGCATTTTTCCCCAGGACAAATAATATAGCATCAAGTTACTGAACTTGTTTGCAAAATTTCTCCATAATTGGACTATTCTTCGAGCAAGGTTCATGTTGCATCGAGTTACTGAACTCGTTCTGCAATGCTGTAGAAACTTTCTGCGTG
>NC_134477.1:58081062-58148324 GCF_964194025.1 Convolutriloba macropyga | reverse complement strand
AATTCACACACACACGCACACGCACACACACACACACACATACATACACACACATACACACACACACACACACCCGTACGCAAACACACACACACACACGCACGCACGCACGCACGCACGCACGCACACACACACACACACACACACATACACACACACACACACACGCACACACACACACACATACACACACACACACACCCGTACGCAAACACACACACACACACACGCACGCACACACACACACACACACACACGCACACACACACACACACACACACACACACACACACACCCGTACGCAAACACACACACGCACACACACACACAGATACACACACACACACGTAAACACAAACGCACACACACATAGGCAATAATAATAATAATAATAATATTAATAATAATAAAAATAAAACTAATAATAATAATAATAATAATAATAATAATAATAATAATAATAATAATAATATTGAACCAAACTTACAACACTGGAGCTGTTTCCCGCATTATTGTTATCAAACTGCTGACCGATATCATCCAATGGTTCCATAGCACGTGGTTGATATATTATAACTTGACGACTTTCATTGTTGTATGCCAATTCTTCGTCGGCCGCCGGGTCTTGAACCATTACAACTTTTCGACTGCTTTGCGACATAATGATAATTGATGGAAGTCAGATGTTCAACTGGCTTTGACTTTTGCTTTTGAAATAGAAACGAACAACAAGGCTCTGAAATAGATCAAAGATCAACATAGTAATTAAATTTGTTCTGTAATGAATCGACTATACCAGCGAAGGAATAAAACTGGACCCGGGCAATAAAACATGACCGGGCTTTCTGATATTTGATGGCAAATTGCCTTCTAACGTTTAACATCAAGGACCCTCCCCCCTCCCCCCCAAACCAAACCACGTCGCTCCGCGCAAACGTTACCGTAACTCCGTTACCCCCCCCCCCCCCACCCCCCACGTACACCCCACTCTATCAGTTCTAATCAGATTTGAGCAATCAGATACGTTTCGCCTTTGGGGGGGGGGGGTCTGGTGTGTTGTTGGTCGGAGGTCGGAGGTGCTACTGCTGACGAAGGTGGACGTGGGCCGACCTCGTCTGGCCTGGAATGTCGGGTGGACACACCTGGAACGCTGCTGTCGTGTTCGTCAGCGTGTCCACGTGTAGCAAACGATAATATAACGCGTTGTTTCAATGAATGCGAATGGGGAAAAGAAGCAGCGCGAAAAGTTGAATTAATTAAGCAGCGCGTGACTAGGTCAAACTATAGCAATTAGTGAATGATAGCTCAAACAATTCAGAATTAATGCAGAATTAGATCAATGCAGAATCATCAATGCAGAATTAGATCAATGCAGAATCATCAATGCAGAATTAGATCAATGCAGAATTAGATCAATGCAGAATCATCAATGCAGAATTAGATCAATGCAGAATCATCAATGCAGAATTAGATCGACTACTTGCTAATGATGCTGCAGCAGTTCTGGTGCTCTGGTTAATTTTATCTTCTAGTCTATGCTGCTGCTCATGTTGTGTCATCAGTACTGTTTATGTCATCTTGAAGCATTGGCATCACTGACGAAAAAGTTACTCATTTTCTTCCCCTGCAACAGACGTGGAGCTGTCAGGACATGAAGTCATTCGACTATACGATTCCAACTTAGTAGTTGTGATCCGTCTCTTGGGGGGCTGAGGTGCTGCAGCTACTGCTGTTTCGTTACTTAACTTTCGGTTTCTGTTGCAAAAATCGCCCAGTCCTCTTGATTCGGTTTTTAATGACACCGTTACTTCATTCGCGATGCTATTACGAGACTGTCACTACTGCATAATCACTGTCACTATTACGTAATAGGCTTCCTTCAATGCACGTTTCACCAAATGCGTAGTTCAATAATGCGTAGGATGAATCACTATAGTTTTCTCTGCAGAACATGTTGTAAATTGCAAAGTGGGACATGTTCAGAAAGCTGGCCTGGCTAAAATCCAGGCTGTAAAAATTAATGTTCCAGCTCTGATTTTAACTGACTAACAGATCCGGGATGCCACTTAAAACAAGCTACGCAAGTGACTAGGAAAAACTGAACGAAACAGTTTTCTGTAAACAATGCACATATTTAACTCTGTTATCGAAAGACACACAGTTCAAACGACTAAAGGGAAGTTGAAAAAAAGCAGATAAGCACAAATATATGACGAACAGCCATATTTTTTAGAAATAACCTTTTGCGCTATATCTGGGCAAGGAATTACCTCAATCAAATTGTAACAGAATAAGACCAAAAACCATAAGATGTTCTCTGCACGAACTTTGCGAATTGCCAAATTTTGTACAAAATTCTGCGAAGAAATAAACCTGAGCTGTAGAAGTAATGGTTAAGTGCTGTTGTGATATAAGTTGAACAATAGAGACATGCAAAATAAAAGACTGCTGTCGAGATGGTTGTTTACCAAGCACTCAAACATTCCAGACCGACTGGAGTAACCTATGAAGAAAGGATATTTATTGATAACATTCGACGGTTTATTTTCGTAATCAGATATGATCTGTGATAAACTTTGGTCAGTAACTGGCCGGATGTTATTGCTCCAGAGCAATTCGGCAAGATGCGTTGTGGAAAGCATAGTTTAACCTCATCTGAGTTCTCTTCAAACAGTGCAGGGTAACATACAGGGTAACACAAACAGTGCAGGGTAACACATTTATTTTCCGTTCCGTCATCCTTCATAAAGCAGTAGACTAAGTGAGTTAAGTGAGTTGTCTACTGTGAAGTAATCCAAGTAAAGAAAGTAAAAAACAAGTATACATAAACAAATAACTATAACAAGGTAACAGTCAAACTCAAACTCAACTACATCCGCCAAAAACTGTTCACCGACCCTATCTCCAACAGATCAACATTGTCCCTTTCGCTTGATGTTCCATTGTCACTTGATGTTTCCCGAATAACAGTCCTTCGTGTTCTGGCCATGATACAACTGGATTCCGATGACATTTCAACATTGTGGTGCTGTCTAGCAACGTGCCTTTTGATGCTATACGGGTAAATTGATGTGAAATTACATAACTTACACTTAAGCTTCTCCGCATTCTCATGGATTCGTCTCATGTGGCGGTCAATCAAGTACTTAGCATCCGACTCGTAGTCGCATTGGTCACATAAAAACACCTTCTTTATGTTACTACTTCTGGTCACCCTCTTTCGCTTCCTGATTAACTTCTCTGATGGTACTACCCTTATAATATCAACAGTCCCGTGGCAATCTTTCGTCTTCTGATCTACAATCGCAAGCAACAAATCGACTTCTTCGCACGCCTGTATAACTGTTTCGTGGAAAACAAAATTAAACACAATATCACTGGCCATTTCACGGAGAACAAATTCAGGTAAACAAAGGGATCAAACACAAAGCAACAATCAAATCTGAAATACACAACATATGAGTCTACCATTGAGTCTACTATTCAGACACTGGAAAAGATAAACGGAAACACACTGATGAACACTGGGATTGACACCCCACGGGCGAAGCCCGATGCTTGCACTACTACTTCTACTTCTACACAACTAATTCTGACTCGCACAACGACCTCCGACCTCCGACCTCCGCCTCCGACCTCCGCTACCGACCTCCGCTACCGACCTCCGCTACCGACCTCCGCTACCGACCTCCGCTACCGACCTCCGACCTCCGCTACCGACCTCCACCGACCTCCGCTACCGACCTCCACCGACCTCCGCTACCGCCAAACATTTTTTGGTATTACGAGAGCACATAGAGACCATTTTTACATCGCCGACCTCCGCCGACCTCCGACCTCCGTTACCGACCTCCGCTACCGACCTCCGCCTCCGACCTCCGCCGACCTCCGACCTCCGCTACCGACCTCCACCGACCTCCGCTACCGACCTCCACCGACCTCCGCTACCGCCAAACGTTTTTTGGTATTACGAGAGCACATAGAGACCATTTTTACATCGCCGACCTCCGCCGACCTCCGACCTCCGTTACCGACCTCCGCTACCGACCTCCGACCTCCGCTACCGACCTCCGACCTCCGCCTCCGACCTCCGCTACCGACCTCCGCTACCGACCTCCGCTACCGACCTCCGCTACCGACCTCCGCCACCGACCTCCGCCACCGACCTCCGCCACCGATCTCCGACCTCCGCCGATGCACCAATATATGGTTTAGATGAACGCAGCAATATGGTTTAGATGAACGCACCAATATGGTTTAGTTAGAGCTAGAATGGCTGTTCAGAATATCGCCATCTTAAAAATTTTTTGCATGACACCAGTTATTCGAAATTTTCAAAATTTGCTATGTTCGTTGTATGTACAGTCTGATGATGTGAAACCTTCTGTGCAGTGTTCACCAATAATGTAAATTAGGCTGCGAAGAAAAGAGACAGACTGGGATGTTTCTTAATCGAGTCTGGGCAGACTGGGAGAAGTATTTACACTTCTATTTGTCTGGTACAGTAATGGTTACAATTGAGAGTCAATGATACAGCGCTGAAACTCACTGTGAGCAAGGTCCGGGTGCTGATTGAATTGAAATGAGGTAAAATCGATCTTATTATTTTTTTAAGCCCCACAACGAAGTTTCTCAGATCTGGCAAAAAATCTTGGCATGATCTGGCTGATTTTTTCAAGTTATAGTGGTTACCAAGCCGATATCCTATTTGAATAGAGAAATTGAAAAAAAAACAGGAATCCAGATCACAAGTTTTTCCTTTTGATATTTTGGTATACACTTTAGTTGTTTTTTGTAGATTTGTTTTTGCTGTTTCAATCAAACATTTTTTTTCGGGAAATCTAATCCATCTTCCGACATATTACTCCAATTCAGACTCAAATTGTTTCGTTTTGCGCTGAGTCTTCAAATAATTAATATAGCAGTCTCAATAAAGTTTTCAGGAGCAAATTCTAGAAGGTGTTTTTTTGATAAATTTTTCATTATTGTTGTTGTTTTAAATTGATAAGAGAATTTTGCTGTACATCAATTTGACTCAGAGAGACGCTGGTATTCTATTCTAAGCCGGTACGCTCAACACAGGAAAGTTCGATGTTTACTGTATTGGGCACGATGGGCACTATTGATTCGGGAGCAGGTTCTCCCCAATCAATGTTGCCCTTTTTCAACTTCATTCACAACTACCCATTGTGTGCGGTGTTCTAAGCATGTTTTTATAAGCTTTATTTTTTGACCTACCCAGGTTGAGGTTCCAGACCGAAAGTCGATATGTCCAGATCGAAATGAACGCACAAGGTGGCGTCGTGCGTTCAAAATTACACGGTCTGGAAAAAAAATGAACGCACGATAGTCTGGACATATGTAACTTTGAACGCACGATAGTCTGGACATATGCAACTTTGAACGCACGATAGTCTGATCATAGGTAACTTTGAACGCACGACAGTCTGGACATAGGCCGTTTTGAACGCACGATAGTCTGATCATGAACGCACGAAAAATTTTCGTGCGTTCATGATCAGACTATCGTGCGTTCAAAAAGGCCTATGTCCAGACGTTCGTGCGTTCAAAGTTGCATATGTCCAGACTAAAAAACTAACTTTAGTGCTTGTAGGTGCCCATTGAAGATGAAGACGCCAGAGGGTTCCATGAGTCCGCAAATCCACATATAGTCTTTTTATATGTGAGGTACATGAACATCTTTATACTAATAGGAGACAATGCCTTTTTTTGCTATAGTGAGCAAAATTCAAAATGTCCTCTCTATCAGACAGAATTAAGAATAAAATGAACCTCTAATAAGACTTTTTAATAAGACTTTTTTTGACACTCATTCAAGAAAGCTGAAATCAACATCAACATATATCATACATCATAAACACACGTCATAGACTCAAACCAAAAGACCGAAGCGAGAGACGAGCGAGACAACGCAAGAGACGAGCGAGAGAACGCGAGACAACGCGAGACAACGCGAGAGTCGAGCGAGAGAACGCGAGACAACGCGAGAGACGAGCGAGAGAACGCGAGATGAGCGAGAGAACGCAAATTTCCGTACGAAAAACTAACCTTCTTCCTACGCAAGCTATAGCAAAAATTCCTTTTGTTTTACACTCTAGGCACCCATGGTATACTCCATGCCCAGTTTGGCTCACTTTGGACGACTCCTTGATCCGACGAAAAAGACCTATTTTTAAAATTATTTATTTGAAATCATAGCAAATTTCCGTATAAAACTAACTTTTTTTCCTAGCCAAGCTATACCAGAAATTCTTTCTGTTTTAGACTCTAGGCACCCATGGTATACTCCATACCCAGTTTGGCTCACTTTGGACAACTCCTTGACCCGATGAAAAAGACCTATTTTTACAATTATTTATTTGAAATAATAGCAAATTTCCGTATAAAACTAACTTTTTTTCTAGCCAAGCTATACCAAAAATTCTTTCTGTTTTAGTCTCTAGGCACCCATGGTATACTCCATACCCAGTTTGGTTCACTTTGGAAAATTCCTTGACCCGATGAAAAAGACCTATTTTTAAAATTATTTTTTTGAAATAATAGCAAATTTCCGTATAAAACTAACTTTTTTTCCTAGCCAAGCTATACCAGAAATTCTTTCTGTTTTAGACTCTAAGCACCCATGGTATACTCCATACCCAGTTTGGCTCACTTTGGACAACTCCTTGACCCGACGAAAAAGACCTATTTTTAAAATGATTTATTTGAAATAATAGCAAATTTCCGTATGAAAAACTAACTTCTTTCCTAGGCAGACTATACCAAAAATTCTTTCTGTTTTAGAATCTAGCTACAGAAGGGATACTACATACCAAGTTTGGTTTGTTTTGAACAACTCCTTGACCCGATGAAATAGACCTATTTAAAAAATTACTTATTCAAAATTATTCGAAATAATAGGAACTTTCCGTATGAAAAAGTAACTTTTTTTCCTACGCAAGCTATAGCAAAAAATCTGTTTACCTTACACTTTAGATACACAGGGGATACTCCATACCAAGTTTGGTTCGATTTGAACAACTCCTTGACCCGACGAAAAAGACCTATTTTTAAAATTACTTATCTGAAATAATAGCAAATTTCCGTATGAAAAGCTAACTTTCTTCCTACGCAAGCTATGGAAAAAATTCCTTTTGTTTTACACTCTAGACACCCATGGTATACTCCATACCCAGTTTGGTTCACTTTGGAAAACTCCTTGACCCGATGAAAAAGACCTATTTTTAAAATTATTCGTTTGAAATAATAGCAAATTTCCGTATAAAACTAACTTTTTTTCCTAGCCAAGCTATACCAAAAATTCTTTCTGTTTTATACTCTAGGCACCCATGGTATATTCCATACCCGGTTTGGTTCACTTTGGAAAACTCCTTGACCCGATGAAAAAGACCTGATTTTAAAATTATTTATTTGTAATTATAGCAAATTTCCGTTTAAAACTAACTTTTTTTCCTAGCCAAGCTATACCAAAAATTCTTTCTGTTTTAGACTCTAGGCACCCATGGTATACTCCATACCCACTTTGGTTCACTTTGGAAAACTCCTTGACCCGATGAAAAAGACCTATTTTTAAAATTATTTGAAATAATAGCAAATTTCCGTATAAAACTAACTTTTTTTCCTAGCCAAGCTATACCAGAAATTCTTTCTGTTTTAGACTCTAGACACCCATGGTATACTCCATACCCAGTTTGGTTCACTTTGGAAAACTCCTTGACCCGATGAAAAAGACCTATTTTTAAAATTTTTTATTTGAAATAATAGCAAATTTCCGTTTAAAACTAACTTTTTTTCCTAGCCAAGCTATACCAAAAATTCTTTCTGTTTTAGACTCTAGGCATCCATGGTAAACTCCATACCCAGTTTGGCTCACTTTGGACAACTCCTTGACCCGACGAAAAAGACCTATTTTTAAAATGATTTATTTGAAATAATAGCAAATTTCCGTATAAAACCAACTTTTCTTCCTAGCCAAGCTATACCAAAAATTCTTTCTGTTTTAGACTCTAGGCACCAATGGTATACTCCATACGCAGTTTGGTTCACTTTGGAAAACTCCTTGACCCGATGAAAAAGACCTATTTTTAAAATTATTTATTTGAAATAATAGCAAATTTCCGTATGAAAAACTAACTCTTTTCCTAGCCAAGCTATACCAGAAATTATTTCTGTTTTAGACTCTGGTCACCCTTGGTATACTCCATACACAGTTTGGTTCGCTTTGGACAACTCCTTGACCCGACGAAAAAGACCTATTTTTAAAATGATTTATTTGAAATCATAGCAAATTTCCGTATGAAAAACTAACTTTTTTCCTAGGCAAACTATACCAAAAATTCCAAAAATTCTTTCTGTTGTAGACTCTAGGCACCCATGGTATACTCCATACCCAGTTTGGCTCACTTTGGACAACTCCTTGACCCGACGAAAAAGGCCTTTTTTTAAAATTATTTATTTGAAATAATAGCAAATTTCCGTATGAAAAATTAACTTTTTTCCTATCCAAGCTATACCAAAAATTCTTTCTGTTTTAGACTCTAGGCACCCATGGTATACTCCATACCCAGTTGGGTTCACTTTGGACAACTCCTTGACCCGACGAAAAAGACCCATTTTTAAAATGATTTATATGAAATAATAGCAAATTTCCGTATGAAAAACCAACTTTTTTCCTGGGCAAGCTATACCAAAAATTCTTTCTGTTTTAGACTCTAGCTAGAGAAGGGATACTCCATACCAAATTTGGTTTGATTTGAACAACTCCTTGACCCGATGAAAAAGACTTATTTAAAAAATTACTTATTCAAAATTATACGGAAATTATAGGAAATTTCCGTATGACAAAGTAACTTTTTTCCAATGCAAGCCATACCAAAAATTCTTTCTGTTTTAGACTCTAGGCACCCATGGTATACTCCATACCCAGTTTGGCTCACTTTGGACAACTCCTTGACTCGAAGAAAAAGACCTATTTTTAAAATTATTTATTTGAAATAATAGCCAATTTCCGTATGAAAAACAAACTCTTTTCCTAGCCAAGCCATACCAAAAATTCTTTCTGTTTTAGACTCTAGGCACCCATGGTATACTCCATACCCAGTTGGGTTCACTTTGGACAACTCCTTGACCCGACGAAAAAGACCTTTTTTTAAAATGATTTATATGAAATAATAGCAAATTTCCGTATGAAAAACCAACTTTTTTCCTAGGCAAGCTATACCAAAAGTTCTTTCTGTTTTAGACTCTAGCTACAGAAGGGATACTCCATACCAAATTTGGTTTGATTTGAACAACTCCTTGACCCGATGAAAAAGACTTATTTAAAAAATTACTTATTCAAAATTATACGGAAATTATAGGAAATTTCCGTATGACAAAGTAACTTTTTTCCAATGCAAGCCATACCAAAAATTCTTTCTGTTTTAGACTCTAGGCACCCATGGTATACTCCATACCCAGTTTGGCTCACTTTGGACAGCTCCTTGACCCGAAGAAAAAGACCTATTTTTAAAATTATTTATTTGAAATAATAGCCAATTTCCGTATGAAAAACTAACTCTTTTCCTAGCCAAGCTATACCAGAAAGTTCTTCTGTTTTAGAATCTAGGCACCCATGGTATACTCCATGCCCAGTTTGGTTCACTTTGGACAACTCCTTGACCCGACGAAAAAGACCTATTTTTAAAATTATTTATTTGAAATAATAGCAAATTTCCGTATGAAAATTTAACTTTTTTCCTAGCCAAGCTATACCAAAAATTCTTTCTGTTTTAGACTCTAGGCACCCATGGTATACTCCATACCCAGTTTGGCTCACTTTGGACAGCTCCTTGACCCGAAGAAAAAGACCTATTTTTAAAATTATTTATTTGAAATAATAGCCAATTTCCGTATGAAAAACTAACTCTTTTCCTAGCCAAGCTATACCAGAAAATTCTTCTGTTTTAGACTCTAGGCACCCGTGGTATACTCCATACCCAGTTTGGTTCACTTTGGACAACTCCTTGACCCGACGAAAAAGACCTATTTTTAAAATTATTTATTTGAAATAATAGCAAATTTCCGTATGAAAATTTAACTTTTTTCCTAGCCAAGCTATACCAAAAATTCTTTCTGTTTTAGACTCTAGGCACCCATGGTATACTCCATACCCAGTTGGGTTCACTTTGGACAACTCCTTGACCCGACGAAAAAGACCTATTTTTAAAATGATTTATATGAAATAATAGCAAATTTCCGTATGAAAAACTAACTTTTTTCCTAGGCAAGCTATACCGAAAATTCTTTCTGTTTTAGACTCTAGCTACAGAAGGGATACTCCATACCAAATTTGGTTTGATTTGAACAACTCCTTGACCCGATGAAAAAGACTTATTTAAAAAATTACTTATTCAAAATTATACGGAAATTATAGGAAATTTCCGTATGACAAAGTAACTTTTTTTCAATGCAATCCATACCAAATTTTTTTCTGTTTTAGACTCTAGGCACCCATGGTATACTCCATACCCAGTTTGGCTCACTTTGGACAACTCCTTGACCCGAAGAAAAAGACCTATTTTTAAAATTATTTATTTGAAATAATAGCCAATTTCCGTATGAAATACTAACTCTTTTCCTAGCCAAGCTATACCAGAAAGTTTTTCTGTTGTAGACTCTAGGCACCCATGGTATACTCCATACCCAGTTTGGTTCACTTTGGACAACTTCTTGACCCGACGAAAAAGACCTATTTTTAAAATTATTTATTTGAAATAATAGCAAATTTCCGTATGAAAAACTAACTCTTTTCCTAGCCAAGCTATACCAGAAATTCTTTCTGTTTTAGACTCTGGGTACCCATGGTATACTCCATACACAGTTTGGTTCACTCTGGACAACTCCTTGACCCGACGAAAAAGACCTATTTTTAAAATTATTTATTTGAAATAATAGCAAATTTCCGTAAAAAACTAACTTTTTTCCTAGGCAAACTATACCAAAAATTCCAAAATTTCTTTCTGTTTTAGACTCTAGGCACCCATGGTATACTCCATTCCCAGTTTGGTTCACTTTGGACAACTCCTTGACCCGACGAAAAAGACCTATTTTTAAAATGATTTATTTGAAATAATAGCAAATTTCCGTATGAAAAACTAACTCTTTTCCTAGCCAAGCTATACCAGAAATTCTTTCTGTTTTAGACTCTGGGTACCCATTGTATACTCCATACACAGTTTGGTTCACTCTGGACAACTCCTTGACCCGACGAAAAAGACCTATTTTTAAAATTATTTATTTGAAATAATAGCAAATTTCCGTAAAAAACTAACTTTTTTCCTAGGCAAACTATACCAAAAATTCCAAAAATTCTTTCTGTTTTAGACTCTAGGCACCCATGGTATACTCCATTCCCAGTTTGGTTCACTTTGGACAACTCCTTGACCCGACGAAAAAGACCTATTTTTAAAATGATTTATTTGAAATAATAGCAAATTTCCGTATGAAAAGCTAACTTTTCCTAGGCAAACTATACCAAAAATTCTTTCTGTTTTAGACTCTAGCTACAGAAGGGATACTCCATACCAAATTTGGTTCGATTTGAACAACTCCTTGACCCGATGAAAAAGACTTTTTTAAAAAATTACTTATTCAAAATTATACGGAAATTATAGGAAATTTCCGTATGACAAACTAACCTTTTTCCTACGCAAGCCATACCAAAAATTCTTTCTGTTTTAGACTCTAGGCACCCATGGTATACTCCATACCCAGCTTGGCTCACTTTGGACAACTCCTTGACCCGACGAAAAAGACCTATTTTTAAAATTATTTATTTGAAATAATAGCAAATTTCCGTATAAAACTAACTTTTTTTCCTAGCCAAGCTATACCAGAAGTTCTTTCTGTTTTAGACTCTAGGCACCCATGGTATACTCCATACCCAATTTGGTTCACTCTGGACAACTCCTTGACCCGACGAAAAAGACCTATTTTTAAAATTATTTATTTGAAATAATAGCAAATTTCCGTAAAAAACTAACTTTTTTCCTAGGCAAACTATACCAAAAATTCCAAAAATTCTTTCTGTTTTAGACTCTAGGCACCCATGGTATACTCCATTCCCAGTTTGGTTCACTTTGGACAACTCCTTGACCCGACGAAAAAGACCTATTTTTAAAATGATTTATTTGAAATAATAGCAAATTTCCGTATGAAAAACTAACTCTTTTCCTAGCCAAGCTATACCAGAAATTCTTTCTGTTTTAGACTCTGGGTACCCATGGTATACTCCATACACAGTTTGGTTCACTCTGGACAACTCCTTGACCCGACGAAAAAGACCTATTTTTAAAATTATTTATTTGAAATAATAGCAAATTTCCGTAAAAAACTAACTTTTTTCCTAGGCAAACTATACCAAAAATTCCAAAAATTCTTTCTGTTTTAGACTCTAGGCACCCATGGTATACTCCATTCCCAGTTTGGTTCACTTTGGACAACTCCTTGACCCGACGAAAAAGACCTATTTTTAAAATGATTTATTTGAAATAATAGCAAATTTCCGTATGAAAAGCTAACTTTTTTCCTTGGCAAACTATACCAAAAATTCTTTCTGTTTTAGACTCTAGCTACAGAAGGGATACTCCATACCAAATTTGGTTCGATTTGAACAACTCCTTGACCCGATGAAAAAGACTTTTTTAAAAAATTACTTATTCAAAATTATACGGAAATTATAGGAAATTTCCGTATGACAAACTAACCTTTTTCCTACGCAAGCCATACCAAAAATTCTTTCTGTTTTAGACTCTAGGCACCCATGGTATACTCCATACCCAGTTTGGCTCACTTTGGACAACTCCTTGACCCGACGAAAAAGACCTATTTTTAAAATTATTTATTTGAAATAATAGCAAATTTCCGTATAAAACTAACTTTTTTTCCTAGCCAAGCTATACCAAAAGTTCTTTCTGTTTTAGACTCTAGGCACCCATGGTATACTCCATACCCAGTTTGGCTCACTTTGGACAACTCCTTGACCCGACGAAAAAGACCTATTTTTAAAATTATTTATTTGAAATAATAGCAAATTTCCGTATGAAAAACTAACTTTTTTTCCTAGGCAAACTATACCAAAAATTCTTTCTATTTTAGACTCTAGCTACCGAAGGGATACTCCATGCCAAATTTAGTTCGATTTGAACAACTCCTTGACCCGATGAAAAAGACTTTTTTAAAAAATTACTTATTCAAAATTATACGGAAATTATAGGAAATTTCCGTATGACAAACTAACCTTTTTCCTACGCAAGCCATACCAAAAATTCTTTCTGTTTTAGACTCTAGGCACCCATGGTATACTCCATACCCAGTTTGGCTCACTTTGGACAACTCCTTGACCCGACGAAAAAGACCTATTTTTAAAATTATTTATTTGAAATAATAGCAAATTTCCGTAAAAAACTAACTTTTTTCCTAGGCAAACTATACCAAAAATTCTTTCTGTTTTAGACTCTAGCTACAGAAGGGATACTCCATACCAAATTTGGTTCGATTTGAACAACTCCTTGACCCGATGAAGAAGACTTTTTTAAAAAATTACTTATTCAAAATTATACGGAAATTATAGGAAATTTCCGTATGACAAACTAACCTTTTTCCTACGCAAGCCATACCAAAAATTCTTTCTGTTTTAGACTCTAGGCACCCATGGTATACTCCATACCCAGTTTGGCTCACTTTGGACAACTCCTTGACCCGACGAAAAAGACCTATTTTTAAAATTATTTATTTGAAATAATAGCAAATTTCCGTATAAAACTAACTTTTTTCCTAGCCAAGCTATACCAGAAGTTCTTTCTGTTTTAGACTCTAGGCACCCATGGTATACTCCATACCCAGTTTGGCTCACTTTGGACAACTCCTTGACCCGACGAAAAAGACCTATTTTTAAAATTATTTATTTGAAATAATAGCAAATTTCCGTATGAAAAACTAACTTTTTTTCCTAGGCAAACTATACCAAAAATTCTTTCTGTTTTAGACTCTAGCTACCGAAGGGATACTCCATGCCAAATTTAGTTCGATTTGAACAACTCCTTGACCCGATGAAAAAGACTTTTTTAAAAAATTACTTATTCAAAATTATACGGAAATTATAGGAAATTTCCGTATGACAAACTAACCTTTTTCCTACGCAAGCCATACCAAAATTCTTTCTGTTTTAGACTCTAGGCACCCATGGTATACTCCATACCCAGTTTGGCTCACTTTGGACAACTCCTTGACCCGACGAAAAAGACCTATTTTTAAAATTATTTATTTGAAATAATAGCAAATTTCCGTAAAAAACTAACTTTTTTCCTAGGCAAACTATACCAAAATTTCCAAAAATTCTTTCTGTTTTAGACTCTAGGCACCCATGGTATACTCCATTCCCAGTTTGGTTCACTTTGGACAACTCCTTGACCCGACGAAAAAGACCTATTTTTAAAATGATTTATTTGAAATAATAGCAAATTTCCGTATGAAAAGCTAACTTTTTTCCTAGGCAAACTATACCAAAAATTCTTTCTGTTTTAGACTCTAGCTACAGAAGGGATACTCCATACCAAATTTGGTTCGATTTGAACAACTCCTTGACCCGATGAAAAAGACTTTTTTAAAAAATTACTTATTCAAAATTATACGGAAATTATAGGAAATTTCCGTATGACAAACTAACCTTTTTCCTACGCAAGCCATACCAAAAATTCTTTCTGTTTTAGACTCTAGGCACCCATGGTATACTCCATACCCAGTTTGGCTCACTTTGGACAACTCCTTGACCCGACGAAAAAGACCTATTTTTAAAATTATTTATTTGAAATAATAGCAAATTTCCGTATGAAAAACTAACTTTTTTTCCTAGGCAAACTATACCAAAAATTCTTTGTGTTTTAGACTCTAGCTACCGAAGGGATACTCCATGCCAAATTTTGTTCGATTTGAACAACTCCTTGACCCGATGAAAAAGACTTTTTTAAAAAATTACTTATTCCAAATTATACGGAAATTATAGGAAATTTCCGTATGACAAACTAACCTTTTTCCTACGCAAGCCATACCAAAAATTCTTTCTGTTTTAGACTCTAGGCACCCATGGTATACTCCATACCCAATTTGGCTCACTTTGGACAACTCCTTGACCCGACGAAAAAGACCTATTTTTAAAATTATTTATTTGAAATAATAGCCAATTTCCGTATGAAAAACTAACTCTTTTCCTAGCCAAGCTATACCAGAAAGTTCTTCTGTTTTAGACTCTAGGCACCCATGGTATACTCCATACCCAGTTTGGCTCACTTTGGACAACTCCTTGACCCGACGAAAAAGACCTATTTTTAAAACTATTTATTTGAAATAATAGCAAATTTCCGTAAAAAAATAAATTTTTTCCTAGGCAAACTATACCAAAAATTCCAAAAATTCTTTCCTAGGCAAGCTACAGCAAAAATTTTTTTTATTGTACACTCTAGGCACCCATTGTATACTCCATACATAGTTTGGTTCACTTTGGACAAGTCCTTGACCCGACGAAAAAGACCTACTTTTGAAATGATTTATTTGAAATAATAGCAAATTTCCGTATGAAAAGCTAACTTTTTTCCAAGGCAAGCTACAACAAAAAATCTTTTTGTTTTACACTCTAGGCACCCATGCTATACTCCATACCCAGTTTGGTTTGATTTGGACAACTCCTTGATCCGAAAAAAGAAACCTAATTTTAAAATTATTTATTTGAAATAATAGCAAATTTCCGTATGAAAAGCTAACTTTTTTCCTAGGCAAACTATACCAAAAATTCTTTCTGTTTTAGACTCTAGCTACAGAAGGGATACTCCATACCAAATTTGGTTCGATTTGAACAACTCCTTGACCCGATGAAAAAGACTTTTTTAAAAAATTACTTATTCAAAATTATACGGAAATTATAGGAAATTTCCGTATGACAAACTAAACTTTTTCCTACGCAAGCCATACCAAAAATTCTTTCTGTTTTAGACTCTAGGCACCCATGGTATACTCCATACCCAGTTTGGCTCACTTTGGACAACTCCTTGACCCGACGAAAAAGACCTATTTTTAAAATTATTTATTTGAAATAATAGCAAATTTCCGTATAAAACTAACTTTTTTCCTAGCCAAGCTATACCACAAGTTCTTTCTGTTTTAGACTCTAGGCACCCATGGTATACTCCATACCCAGTTTGGCTCACTTTGGACAACTCCTTGACCCGACGAAAAAGACCTATTTTTAAAATTATTTATTTGAAATAATAGCAAATTTCCGTATGAAAAACTAACTTTTTTTCCTAGGCAAACTATACCAAAAATTCTTTCTGTTTTAGACTCTAGCTACCGAAGGGATACTCCATGCCAAATTTAGTTCGATTTGAACAACTCCTTGACCCGATGAAAAAGACTTTTTTAAAAAATTACTTATTCAAAATTATACGGAAATTATAGGAAATTTCCGTATGACAAACTAACATTTTTCCTACGCAAGCCATACCAAAAATTCTTTCTGTTTTAGACTCTAGGCACCCATGGTATACTCCATACCCAGTTTGGCTCACTTTGGACAACTCCTTGACCCGACGAAAAAGACCTATTTTTAAAATTATTTATTTGAAATAATAGCAAATTTCCGTATGAAAAACTAACTTTTTTCCTAGGCAAACTATACCAAAAATTCTTTCTGTTTTAGACTCTAGCTACCGAAGGGATACTTTATGCCAAATTTAGTTCGATTTGAACAACTCCTTGACCCGATGAAAAAGACTTTTTTAAAAAATTACTTATTCAAAATTATACGGAAATTATAGGAAATTTCCCTATGACAAACTAACCTTTTTCCTACGCAAGCCATACCAAAAATTCTTTCTGTTTTAGACTCTAGGCACCCATGGTATACTCCATACCCAGTTTGGCTCACTTTGGACAACTCCTTGACCCGACGAAAAAGACCTATTTTTAAAATTATTTATTTCAAATAATAGCAAATTTCCGTATGAAAAACTAACTTTTTTTCCTAGGCAAACTATACCAAAAATTCTTTCTGTTTTAGACTCTAGCTACCGAAGGGATACTTTATGCCAAATTTAGTTCGATTTGAACAACTCCTTGACCCGATGAAAAAGACTTTTTTAAAAAATTACTTATTCAAAATTATACGGAAATTATAGGAAATTTCCCTATGACAAACTAACCTTTTTCCTACGCAAGCCATACCAAAAATTCTTTCTGTTTTAGACTCTAGGCACCCATGGTATACTCCATACCCAGTTTGGCTCACTTTGGACAACTCCTTGACCCGACGAAAAAGACCTATTTTTAAAATTATTTATTTGAAATAATAGCAAATTTCCGTATAAAACTAACTTTTTTTCCTAGCCAAGCTATACCAGAAATTCTTTCTGTTTTAGACTCTAGGCACCCATGGTATACTCCATACCCAGTTTGGCTCACTTTGGACAACTCCTTGACCCGACGAAAAAGACCTATTTTTAAAATTATTTATTTCAAATAATAGCAAATTTCCGTATGAAAAACTAACTTTTTTTCCTAGGCAAACTATACCAAAAACTTTTTCTGTTTTAGACTCTAGCTACACAAGGGATACTCCATACCAAGTTTGGGTCGATTTGAACAACTCCTTGACCCGATAAAAAATACTATAATTGAAAATTAAATATTGGAAATGCTCGCAAATTTCCGTATGAAAAACTAACTTTTTTCCTAGGCAAGCTACAGCAAAAATTCTTTTTATTGTACACTCTAGGCACCCATTGTATACTCCATACATAGTTTGGTTCACTTTGGACAAGTCCTTGACCCGACGAAAAAGACCTACTTTTGAAATTATTTATTTGAAATAATAGCAAATTTCCGTATGAAAAACGAACTTTTTTCCTAGGCAAGCTATACCATAAACTCTTTCTGTTTTAGACTTTAGCTGCACAAGGGATACTCCATACCAAGTTTGGTTCGATTTGAACAGCTCCTTGACCCGATAAAAAATACTATAATTGAAAATTAAATATTGGAAATGCTCGCAAATTTCCGTATGAAAAACTAACTTTTTTCTTAGGCAAGCTACAGCAAAAATTCTTTTTATTTTACACTTTAGGCACCCATTGTATACTCCATTCATAGTTTGGTTCACTTTGGACAACTCCTTGACCCAACGAAAAAGACCTATTTTTGAAATTATTTATTTGAAATAATATCAAATTTCCGTGTGAAAAACGAACTTTTTTCCTAGGCAAGCTATAGCAAAAACTTTTTCTGTTTTAGACTCTAGCTACACAAGGGATACTCCATACCAAGTTTGGGTCGATTTGAACAACTCCTTGACCCGATAAAAAATACTATAATTGAAAATTAAATATTGGAAATGCTCGCAAATTTCCGTATGAAAAACTAACTTTTTTCCTAGGCAAGCTACAGCAAAAATTCTTTTTATTGTACACTCTAGGCACCCATTGTATACTCCATACATAGTTTGGTTCACTTTGGACAAGTTCTTGACCCGACGAAAAAGACCTACTTTTGAAATTATTTATTTGAAATAATAGCAAATTTCCGTATGAAAAACGAACTTTTTTCCTAGGCAAGCTATACCATAAACTCTTTCTGTTTTAGACTTTAGCTGCACAAGGGATACTCCATACCAAGTTTGGTTCGATTTGAACAACTCCTTGACCCGATAAAAAATACTATAATTGAAAATTAAATATTGGAAATGCTCGCAAATTTCCGTATGAAAAACTAACTTTTTTCCTAGGCAAGCTACAGCAAAAATTCTTTTTATTTTACACTTTAGGCACCCATTGTATACTCCATTCATAGTTTGGTTCACTTTGGACAACTCCTTGACCCAACGAAAAAGACCTATTTTTGAAATTATTTATTTGAAATAATATCAAATTTCCGTATGAAAAACGAACTTTTTTCCTAGGCAAGCTATAGCAAAAATTCTTTTTGTTTTACACTCTAGGCACCCATGATATACTCCAAACCCAGTTTGGTTTGATTTGGACAACTCCTTGACCCGATGAAAAAGGCCTATTTTTAAAATTCGTTATTCGCGAAATTCGCAAATTTCCGTATGAAAACCAAACTTTTTTCCAAGACCAGCTATACAAAAAACTTTCTGTTTTACACTCTAGCTAGACATGGTATACTCCTTACCGAGTTTAGTTCAATTTGGACAAGTCATTGACCCGATGAAAAAGACCTATTTTTAAAATTCGTTATTCGCGAAATTCGCAAATTTCCGTATGAAATACTAACTTTTTCCTAGACAAGCTCCCGCAAAATTTTTTTGTTTTACACTCTAGGCACCCATGCTATACTCCATACCCAGTTTGGTTTGATTTGGACAACTCCTTGATCCGAAAAAAGAAACCTAATTTTAAAATTATTTATTTGAAATAATAGCAAATTTCCGTATGAAAAGCTAACTTTTTTCCAAGGCAAGCTACAACAAAAAATCTTTTTGTTTTACACTCTAGGCACCCATGGTATACTCCATACCCAGTTTGGTTCACTTTGCAAAACTCCTTGACCCGATGAAAAAGATCTAATTTTAAAATTATTTATTTGAAATAATAGCAAATTTCCGTATGAAAAACTAACTTTCTTCCCAGGCAAGCAATACCAAAAATTCTTTCTGTTTTAGACTCTAGGCACCCATGGTATACTCCATACCAAGTTTGGTTCGATTTGAACAACTCCTTGACCCGATAAAAAATAATATAATTGAAAATTAAATATTGGAAATGCTCGCAAATTTCCGTATGAAAAACTAACTTTTTTCCTAGGCAAGCTACAGCAAAAGTACTTTTTATTTTACACTCTAGGCACCCATTGTATACTCCATTCATAGTTTGGTTCACTTTGGACAACTCCTTGACCCAACGAAAAAGACCTATTTTTGAAATTATTTATTTGAAATAATAGCAAATTTCCGTATGAAAAACGAACTTTTTTCCTAGGCAAGCTATAGCAAAAATTCTTTTTGTTTTACACTCTAGGCACCCATGATATACTCCAAACCCAGTTTGGTTTGATTTGGACAACTCCTTGACTCGATGAAAAAGACCTATTTTTAAAATTCGTTATTCGCGAAATTCGCAAATTTCCGTATGAAAACCAAACTTTTTTGCAAGACAAGCTATACAAAAAAACTTTCTGTTTTACACTCTAGGTAGACATGGTATACTCCTTACCGAGTTTAGTTCAATTTGGACAAGTCATTGACCCGATGAAAAAGACCTATTTTTAAAATTCGTTATTCGCGAAATTCGCAAATTTCCGTATGAAATACTAACTTTTTCCTAGGCAAGCTCCAGCAAAATTTTTTTTGTTTTACACTCTAGGTACCCATGCTATACTCCATACCCAGTTTGGTTTGATTTGGACAACTCCTTGATCCGACAAAAAAAACCTAATTTTAAAATTATTTATTTGAAATAATAGCAAATTTCCGTATGAAAAGATAACTTTTTTCCAAGGCAAGCTACAACAAAAAATCTTTTTGTTTTACACTCTAGGCACCCATGGTATATTCCATACCCAGTTTGGTTCACTTTGGAAAACTCCTTGACCCGATGAAAAAGATCTAATTTTAAAATTATTTATTTGAAATAATAGCAAATTTCCGTATGAAAAACTAACTTTTTTCCCAGGCAAGCTATACCAAAAATTCTTTCTGTTTTAGACTCTAGGCACCCATGGTATACTCCATAACAAGTTTGGATCAATTCGGACAACTCTATGATCTAATCAAAACGAGCTTTTTTTTAAAATTGCTTATTCGGAAAAATCGAAAGTTTCAAGAAAATTGGAATGTTTTCAACGATTCTGTTGGTAATCTAGGGTTTCCCCTGCAGAATCCTCAAAAACAAACCAAATGTATATTAAAGTCAGTAATACAAATAGAACAACTGAAAAAAGCTGTCAAATTGCACATTGTTGAATTCAGGTTATGCTTTTATAGATATCAATTTAAAAAAATTCTCAATCTATCGACAAAAACTACAAGACAAATTAATAAAGAACAATAAAGAACACAAGATCGCTCAAAAAGCACCACACCATTAGATAACAAGCCATCAAAAAAATCTTCAGCAAAACGACTATCGTTTTTGGGGGACCATCGGTGACCCCAGCTGTAAAACTGTCTTGGAACTTCTTTTTTCGCTTTAAATCGTATCAATTGTGAAACTATGAAATTCTTCTTACAATCAAAGCCAATACACTTTACATTCCCGACTTTTTCTATCTTCATATTGCCAAATTTTTGCTTCTTTCTTTCGATAAGACGCTTCGCACGATTGCAATCCCCACTGCCAAAAAAGTTTACCCATCCATTATATCGCCATTGTTTTTTTTCTCCTCTCTTCTGGTTCGGTCTTAATTTTCCTATTTTGACTGATTTGGCATTCTTGAGGAGCTTCCACACTTTGGACAAAACTTTACCGGGCTCGCAATTCGCTTGGAAAATAACAAACTTTTTTGATGTAGCAAGATCTAAATCAAGTTTCCGGCGTCTTGTAAATAAGGCCTTTTCTTTAGCTAATTAGCTAAACCACTCAAGCACTTCACTCGACGGCCTCCTGGACCTATAAAGTCATCGACGTTAAAGCCCTGTCCGGGTAAATCATCGTCAAAGTATCGTGATTGCATCTCACTGGATCTCAAATATTCAATTCCTGCTATTAAAATGGCCTGGGACATGCACGACACTCTGATCTGCGCTCTACAGCAGCGCGCGCAGCTATTCTGTGACGTGTAACACTCGTACGGGTACGACACGAAGCTTAGTACACGCGGAGGGGGGGCGTATTCTGGTGAAGCTGGTAGCTGTGGGGGTGAGTGGGTCCTCTGACACTTTCTCATTGCTTTCACCAACTTACTATCACCATTTGAACGTTCTCGATACATTTCAATTTATTTGCACCTCTTTGCAGGTTACTTATATTGGTCCAACCGGACAGCACTTCATAGCAATCCTCCTGCTGTCAGATGACATGCTCAGAATGTATATAGCTGTCATTTGACAATGGGGCAGTTAATTCGAATATTTCACATTGCCAACACATATAACTTACATGTAGAGAGGCGAAATACAACTTGCATTCAAATTACATATTTCGGATGCCCTCGAGCTGCTGTTGTTTGCTTAAAAAAGAATAAAGATCGGAATAATGGGAAGTATGGGAATCCCAATCCCAACCCCCCCCCAACCTGGTTTCAAAGCTTAGTATCTCGAAGATGACTGAACCGATTCTTAAAAATGAAGGTGTTTTGGAATCAGGAAGAAAAGGGCTATCATCTGGAACATGAAAAAGTTTGGAAAAACAGTTTTAAAATTTTGATGATTCTGATCCCTTGGTAAAAAAACAGCTCATTTTCGACATTCTTCAGTGAAGGCACAAAACAACACCTTTGGTCACAGATAATATTGCAACAATATACATGACCGTAACGCAAATTAGCCAAGCTTTGTTTTTGAGCCATTGAACGCTTTCTAACTCTATCTATGCTTGAAGATATTAACAAAAACAACTTTGAAAATTCGAATTTTTTCGAAATTTCGACCTCAAGTACGTCGTACTCTTTGACTTTGCGATATTAAGCTGCACGATGCGTACTTGAAAACATAGTTTCGAAGTACAAACACAACTTTAAAACAGGATTGATTGTGAAAAAAGGCGTTTTTCACTTTTCTTCCAATTCTTTGCAATTTTTTTAAACCTTACGTTGAAAAACGATAGTCTTTGTATACATATCTAGAAAGATGAGTTTCTAAGCAGTATAACAAGCATACATATGCCAGATAAATATTCTGTAATAGTAAAATACGTTGATAAACTTGAAAATTCACCTAAAAAATATTGAAAAGTTTCAAAAACTTCCTCCAATTTTCTTGCGTAAAACATACTTTAAAACCCCTTTTTTTCGCGCAACCCTTCTTTCACGCCTGATTTATTGAAAACCATAACAGATTTTAAGCGTGGAGTCCCTTAAAAACAATAAATTTAATGTCTTTTCTGTTAGTACAGTGAAAAAATTATAACATTTTGAGACCCAAGGCAAATTTTTTCACCGAAGAATCTTTTTCAATGCAGGCAGGCTAATTTTCCTTTTGATTTGCCCTAAACACACAATTGGAATTCTTCGTATCATATTTGCAATAATTTGAACAACACATTGACCCGGTCACAAAAACAGATCATACTCGATGAGGCTTAACTTCCTCGATCATCGAACATTGACCGGGTCACAAAAACTGACCGCACTCGATTAGGCTTAACTTTTTCGATCACCGAACCTTGTTTTGGAAACCAAATCGTCAATTCTAGTACAATTGTGCCCATTTTTGCTGGGTATGCTCCATTTTAGCCATAATTGATGATGAAATTAAAAATTCGTACTGACCAAACCATTTTGGACAAGTTTTTACTTATTTCCAAAATAGTATCTGAACTTTTTCTATCACCGAACAATGTTTTGGTGACCAAATCGTCAATTTTAGTCCAATTGTGCTCATTTTTGGTGGGTATGCTTTAATTCAGCCGTAATTGGTGATGAATTTAAAAAAATGGACTGAACGATACGTTTTGGACAAGTTTCTATCTATTTCCCAAAAAGTATCCGATCTTTTTTCATCACCGAACATTGTTGTGGTCATCAAATCGAAAATTTTAGTACAATAGTGCTCATTTTTGGTGGTTAAGCTCTACTTCAGCCATAATTGGTGATGAAATAAAATGGACTCAACGAACCATTTTGGACAAGTTTCTACCCAAGTATCCGCGCTCGATGAGGCTTAACTTTTCCGATCACCGAGCATTGTTTTGGACACCAGGTCGTCAATTTTAGTCCAATTGTGCTCACTTTTGGCGGCTATGCTCCAATTTAGCCAAAAGTAGGGAGGAAATAAAAAAATTGGACTAAGCGAACCGTTTTGGACAAGTTTTCAATTATTTCCAAAAAAGTATCCGCGCTCGATGAGGCTTAACTTTTTCGATCACCGAACATTGTTTTGGACACCAAATCGTCAATTTTAGTCCAATTGTGCTCATTTTTGGTGGGCAGGCTCCAATTTTGCCGTAATTGGGGACGAATTAAAAAAAATGGACTGAGCGAACAATTTTGGACAAGTTTTCAATTATTTCCAAAAAATTGTCCGCGCTCGATGAGGCTTAACTTTTTCGATCATCGAACATTGTTTTGGACACCAAATCGTTAATTTTAGTCCGATTGTGCTCATTTTTGGTGGGTAAGCTGCATTTTAGCCAGAATTGATGATGAAATTAAAAATTCGTACTGACCAAACCATTTTGGACAAGTTTTTACTTATTTCCAAAATAGTATCTGAACTTTTTCTATCACCGAACAATGTTTTGGTGACCAAATCGTCAATTTTAGTCCAATTGTGCTCATTTTTGGTGGGTATGCTTTAATTCAGCCGTAATTGGTGATGAATTTAAAAAAATGGACTGAACGATACGTTTTGGACAAGTTTCTATCTATTTCCCAAAAAGTATCCGATCTTTTTTCATCACCGAACATTGTTGTGGTCATCAAATCGAAAATTTTAGTACAATAGTGCTCATTTTTGGTGGTTAAGCTCTACTTCAGCCATAATTGGTGATGAAATAAAATGGACTCAACGAACCATTTTGGACAAGTTTCTACCCAAGTATCCGCGCTCGATGAGGCTTAACTTTTCCGATCACCGAGCATTGTTTTGGACACCAGGTCGTCAATTTTAGTCCAATTGTGCTCACTTTTGGCGGCTATGCTCCAATTTAGCCAAAAGTAGGGAGGAAATAAAAAAATTGGACCAAGCGAACCGTTTTGGACAAGTTTTCAATTATTTCCAAAAAAGTATCCGCGCTCGATGAGGCTTAACTTTTTCGATCACCGAACATTGTTTTGGACACCAAATCGTCAATTTTAGTCCAATTGTGCTCATTTTTGGTGGGCAGGCTCCAATTTTGCCGTAATTGGGGACGAATTAAAAAAAATGGACTGAGCGAACAATTTTGGACAAGTTTTCAATTATTTCCAAAAAATTGTCCGCGCTCGATGAGGCTTAACTTTTTCGATCATCGAACATTGTTTTGGACACCAAATCGTTAATTTTAGTCCGATTGTGCTCATTTTTGGTGGGTAAGCTGCATTTTAGCCAGAATTGGTGATAAAATTAAAAATTTGGACTGACCGAACCATTTTGGACAAGTTTTTACTTATTTCCAAAAAAGTATCCGAGCTTTTTCTATCACCGAACATTGTTCTGGTGACCAAATCGTCAATTTTCGTCCAATTGTGCTTATTCTTGGTGGGCAGACTACACTTTAGCACTAATTGGTGATGAACATAAAAAATTGGACTGACCGAACCACTTTGGACTAGTTTTTATCTATTTCCAAAAAAGTATCTGAACTTTTATCTATCACAGAACATTGTTTTGGTGACCAAATCGTCAATTTTAGTCCAATTGTGCACATTTTTGGTGGGTATGCTTTAATTCAGCCATAATTGGTGATGAATTTAAAAAAATGGACTGAACGATACGTTTTGGACAAGTTTCTATCTATTTCCCAAAAAGTATCCGATCTTTTTTCATCACCGAACATTGTTGTGGTCATCAAATCGAAAATTTTAGTACAATAGTGCTCATTTTTGGTGGTTAAGCTCTACTTCAGCCATAATTGGTGATGAAATAAAATGGACTCAACGAACCATTTTGGACAAGTTTCTACCCAAGTATCCGCGCTCGATGAGGCTTAACTTTTCCGATCACCGAACATTGTTTTGGACACCAGGTCGTCAATTTTAGTCCAATTGTGCTCACTTTTGGCGGCTATGCTCCAATTTAGCCAAAAGAAGGGAGGAAATAAAAAAATTGGACTAAGCGAACCGTTTTGGACAAGTTTTCAATTATTTCCAAAAAAGTATCCGCGCTCGATGAGGCTTAACTTTTTCGATCACCGAACATTGTTTTGGACACCAAATCGTCAATTTTAGTCCAATTGTGCTCATTTTTGGTGGGCAGGCTCCAATTTTGCCGTAATTGGGGACGAATTAAAAAAAATGGACTGAGCGAACAATTTTGGACAAGTTTTCAATTATTTCCAAAAAATTGTCCGCGCTCGATGAGGCTTAACTTTTTCGATCATCGAACATTGTTTTGGACACCAAATCGTTAATTTTAGTCCGATTGTGCTCATTTTTGGTGGGTAAGCTGCATTTTAGCCAGAATTGGTGATAAAATTAAAAATTCGGACTGACCGAACCATTTTGGACAAGTTTTTACTTATTTCCAAAAAAGTATCTGAGCTTTTTCTATCACCGAACATTGTTCTGGTGACCAAATCGTCAATTTTCGTCCAATTGTGCTTATTCTTGGTGGGCAGACTACACTTTAGCACTAATTGGTGATGAACATAAAAAATTGGACTGACCGAACCACTTTGGACTAGTTTTTATCTATTTCCAAAAAAGTATCTGAACTTTTATCTATCACAGAACATTGTTTTGGTGACCAAATCGTCAATTTTAGTCCAATTGTGCTCATTTTTGGTGGGTATGCTTTAATTCAGCCATAATTGGTGATGAATTTAAAAAAATGGACTGAACGATACGTTTTGGACAAGTTTCTATCTATTTCCCAAAAAGTATCCGATCTTTTTTCATCACCGAACATTGTTGTGGTCATCAAATCGAAAATTTTAGTACAATAGTGCTCATTTTTGGTGGTTAAGCTCTACTTCAGCCATAATTGGTGATGAAATAAAATGGACTCAACGAACCATTTTGGACAAGTTTCTACCCAAGTATCCGCGCTCGATGAGGCTTAACTTTTCCGATCACCGAACATTGTTTTGGACACCAGGTCGTCAATTTTAGTCCAATTGTGCTCACTTTTGGCGGCTATGCTCCAATTTAGCCAAAAGTAGGGAGGAAATAAAAAAATTGGACTAAGCGAAACGTTTTGGACAAGTTTTCAATTATTTCCAAAAAAGTATCCGCGCTCGATGAGGCTTAACTTTTTCGATAACCGAACATTGTTTTGGACACCAAATCGTCAATTTTAGTCCAATTGTGCTCATTTTTGGTAGGTATACTGCACTTTAGCCAAAATTGGTGATGAAATTAAAGAATTGGACTGACTGAACCATTTTGAACTAGTTTCCACCTATTTCCAAAAAAAGTATCCGAAAATTTTCGGTCACCGAACATTGTTTTGTTGACCAAATTGTCAATTTCAGTCCAATTGTGCTCATTTTTGCTGGGTATGCTCCATTTCAGCCGTAATTGATGATGAATTGAAAAAATTGATTTGACCGAACCATTTTGGACTAGTTTTTACCTATTTCCAAAACAAGTTTCCGAACTTTTTCCATCACCGAACATTATTTTGGTAACCAAATTGTCAATTTCAGTCAAATTGGGCTCATTTTTGCTGGGTATGCTCCATTTCAGCCGTAATTGATGATGAATTTAAAAAATTGGACTGACCGAACCGTTTTAGACTAGTTTTTACCTATTTGCAAAATAAGTTTCCGAACTTTTTCTATCACCGAACATTGTTTTGGTGACCAAACCGTCAATCTTAGTCCAATTGTGCTCATTTTTGGTAGCTATGCTCTAATTTAGCCATAATTGGTGATGAAATTAAAAAACTGGACTGACCGAACCATTTTGGACTAGTTTTTACCTATTTACAAGAAAGGTTTCCGAACTTTTTGCATCACCGAACATTGTTTTGGTGACCAAATCGTCAATTTTAAGCCAATTTTGCTCATTTTTGTGGGTATCCTCCACTTTAGCCATAATTGCTGATGAAATAAAAAAAATGGACTGACCGAACCATTTTGGACTAGTTTTTTTTGGAAAGATCAAATCGTCAATTTTAGTACACATCGTCAATTTTTGAACACACAAAAAGTCTGGACAGAGGCCTTTTTGAACGCACGAAAGTCTGGACATAAGGCTCTTTGAACGCACGATAGTCTGGACATGAATGCACAAATTATCAATTTTGGAGTGCACGAATTTTCCTTTGGAACCCACAAAAAGTCTGGACATAGGCATTTTTGAGCGCACGAAAGTCTGGACATAAGGCCTTTTGAACGCACGATAGTCTGGACATGAACGCACAAATTATCAATTTTGGAGCGCACGAATTTTCTTTTGGAACGCACGAAAGTCTGGACATAAGGCCTTTTGAACGCACGATATTCTGGACATGATCGCACAAATTATCAATTTTTGAGCGCACGAATTTTTCTTTGGAACGCCCGAAAGTCTGGACATAGGCAATTTTGAACGCACGAAAGTCTGGACATGAGGATTTTTGAACGCACGTTGAACGCACGAAAAATTTTGAACGCACGAAAGTCTGCACATAGGCACTTTCCGTCTGGGAGGTTCTGGACATAGACACTTTCCGTCTGGGACGGTCTGGACATATCGATTTTCGGTCTGGCACCTCAACCTGGGTAGTCGTCTATAATATCTTTTGGGTAAATTCGGGATGACTTCTCGCCCTAGCGTAAAGAATTAGAAAAATCATTTCTTATCTTTTTCTACTGGTTTTCCCGCTTGTTCAAGAAGGCTGTTCTAAAACACTGGTAGATGTAAAAACAAAATTGATTTGACACGGCATCCACACCAAGATCTTGGAAACCCAACATTTAACTGGCAAGACAAAATTTGTGTCTGTTTTTCGTACCGGTGTTTTGCGAAATACAACGAATCAGATCCCAAAGATTTCTTGTTAAGGCTGTCCGTTGTGCTGACAAAAAAACTGGGATTCCCGCAGCATCTTTTTTTGTCATATCTTGGAAAACCAACGTTTAACTTACAAAACCAAAATCTTGGAAAACCACGTAAGAACACATCTTTACTTGAGAATTTTTTTTCGATCCCCAGTGATAAATTTGGCAAAATGCAAAGATTCATATCAAAAAAGAGTCCTACTTAAAACTTTCCGTGTTTCTAACAAAACACCTTGCATGCTCACAACATCTGTACTCAGATCTTGGATACCCAGAGCAAGTGTTTCCAAGTTCGAGCAAGTCTTCAACATATTTTGCCAGATCTTGCCAAGATCTGACAAGTCTTGTTGTGGATCATTCCCAGATCTAGGAGAGGTTACCGGGGGTTTTCAAATGGGGCTCTTCTTATTAAAAGCAAGAAAAATTGGTGACATTGAAAAAAATACACATACACAAACACGCACATTTTTTACATACACAAATGAAAAGTTTTGAAGGCTCTAAATCACACAAAGACAGTAAAAGCATGCACACACACACACAAATACACATACACAAACACAAAGGCAAGCAACGTCATCAAACAGCTCAACACAAAAAGAAACACATAGAATCCCCACATAGATACCAACGCAAAACCACCCAAAACACACAAAAACAAATTGGCTTAAAGATGGTCGTAAGCATATGCTTAAAAAAAAGAACTTGAGAGCTACAAAACAAGGCATGCAAACAATAAAGAAGGTTCTGCTTAGGTGGAACTATCTCACGAAACAAAGAAAAATTTGTCTGCGATTTTAGCTTCTGACAACGTTCTACATTTTTGATAATCTCTTTTCAAATTTTTTTTAGTTACATTACGAACGCTTCCCTGATGCAGGAAGATTGTTTGAAAGTAATTCATAGCCTCCTTTCTCAAATTTCGTTGAACGCGTCACACAGCACAAACGTGGGAAAAATGCAAAGAAAGTAGAAAATCTATGAAATTACAAAACAAGAAAAAAAGTACCCAGAAAATCTGACAACCTAAAGAAATTGTTAAAGAAATGTTTTATAAAAAAATTGCACGTGAGAGGTAAAAAAAACTAGAAGAAATAAATATCTTTATTCGGAGAGCCGCAACTCTCAGAACGAGCACTAAGGTATTAGAAATTATAGTCTCCATTGGGTCCTTATTAAATGAGCTACAATTTCCTGTAGCATCATTTAAAAGGCGGGGCAAATGACTCGATGAGGTTCCAGTGGAACGTCTAAGAATTTGTAGGCCCATAGATGGGAAAAGGTTCTTCCAGGTATCCAGTGGTTCTCTGGGCTGTTTATATTAATTACTTTTGAAGACACATAAAACGAAACCCTCAATTGAAATTCAGAAAAGAAGTAAAATTTAGGTAAAAATGGCGCATGGAGGTCTTTATACGCACAGTCAGAAAAACTGTATTACTGGGAAAAAGAAAAACTTGACAGTGGTAGCACTATAAAGAAAATCTGGGAACCTTTTTCACACCCACAATCACAGGTACACAGTTATAAGCAAACACACACACACACACACACACACACACACACACACACACACACACACATAAACACACACACATACAAACGCTTACACACACACATACATACACACACACACACACACACACACACACACACACACTTACACATGCCAATATATACAAAACAACTCAAATCCGCATGAAATTAACCTACAAAGAAAAACCCCCAACCCCCCCCCCCCCATATATATACAAAGGCAAATTGAGAGAAAGACAACCATAAACTACGCCTAAAACAAAGCTCATGGGAGACATAAAGATGGCACTATAAATTGAAGGTGTTTTTAGTTTAGGAAGAACCAACTCACGGAACCAACAATAACCCGGGTTGACCCTTCTTTGAAACCATAAAAAAGACCATAAATGGTTCTTGGAAACCATACGTAAGACCATAAATGGTTCCATCCAAGAAGCGCCAAAATTTCTTGTATGTTCTTGCAATGGTTTCTAAGAACCATAAATGGTTTTGTTTATGGTTTCAAAGATTCCATACAGGATTGATGGGAAACGAGTGGCAAACAGATGGAACCATTACTTTCATTTATGGTCTTACGTATGGTTTCCAAGAACCATTTATGGTCTTACGTATGGTTTCCAAGAACCATTTATGGTCTTACGTATAGTTTCCAAGAACCATTTATGGTCTTACGTTTGGTTTCCAAGAACCATTTATGGTCTTACATATGGTTTATAAGAACCATTTATGGTCTTACGTATGATTTCCAAGAAGTATCAAAAAATTTAGTGTGACCAAACTCTCAATATCTCTATCTATCTATATATCTATCTATCTCGGCTTGATATTTCAGGAAACTGACGCCCATTAACTTCCGTTTCACGACTGTCTAAACAAGGCATCTAGTCGAAAACAACAGTTTCAAATTTTAAGCAAACGGAAAATTAATTTAACATGGTTCCGCAATTAAAAAAATTACAAACAAACTCTCATGTTCTTTAAGCCAATGTGCTTAATCATGTTCAGTGATACAAAGTAAGGGTGTCAAAAAAAATTTATCTCTAGTTGAAATAGCCATGCATTTCTCCTTCACCGTATCCAGAGGGATTGAGACTCTCCTGTCACTGTGTTCAACAACTACAAAGGAATAAATTTCCAAGTTTTTTCTACGTGAGCATTGAAATTTCTCCAACACGGAGAAGCAATTAACAGAGAGCATCTCGAAGCCTTCATTTATATAGAAAATTTTAACTTGGCCAAAGCATAATTTGTTTTTCCAGACATAAGCAATGTAACTGTTGTTTGCCGACGTATGAGAGATTGAGTCCAGGGTAAACAGATCTGACTCGTAGTTGCTGAAAAATTGCCTGCCACATTGTTTTAAATAGTGTGGTACACAGTCAAATGGGACACTCCTGCGGACAAATGTCTTTGTACCTCGCAGTTTGTGGCAAAAATCGTACAATATATCATTCTCAACAGTCGCTCTGTAAGACTCTTTGTTTCTTCTATATCTCTCGACTAACAGTGGCAGCTGATTAACCGTCCCTGTTAGCTTCGACTGCAACAAATAATTTGCGGACTCAAACATCATTGCTGAAGACGTCCAAAGTGGTCCAAACTGCCGTACTTGCCATGATAGATGCATCAAGGAGTGGACATTTGCCGTAAACACGTGCTCTGAGTGATCCTCCTTCAAATCTGATAGAAAAGATTTAATCAAATCATCTGCGTCATTGGCGTATGCTGAGGAAATGATCAATAAGCGAATAGAAAAGCTGACAAGTGTAAACCGCTCATACAGTCTCTCGTTAACTGCGAAACTGAATAGTACCGGACCGATGTAAAATAGCCATGCTCTGTATTCATTTGCTTTGAAAAACTCAATTTCACTTAGCGGTCTTACTCTTCGCTTGAATTCACTGGGCAACTGAAAGAAATGAACAAAATCAAGTTAAAGCGTGTTGAAACTGAATATCCGGATTTTAAATAAAAATGCAACTTACTTTAAGACTCCGAACAATATTGTTGATGGATTCAATATCTGGTTTCACTGTTTTCGAAACTATGACATGAAGTAGAACTTTTGCAACACCCAAGTAGACCTGATGCATAACATCAATCGGTGCAGCCAGTGGTATATTGGGTATGATGTCGAAAAGCTTACTTCTGCCTTTAACACCTTTGAAAGCCGTAAAGTTTCGACGTTCCAATATCTCAATACAATTTTGATGCACGTCAGGTGTTCTCATTGAAGTTCGTTTCAATGGATAATATCTCGTCTTCTCGTGTAACTTTGTCTCAATAAGACACAATGTACAGCCGTAAGTAGCAAGATGGTGATGCATATTCAACATCGAGGCAGTTGCAGGCAAGTCGGAGACAAGAAGGACAACGTGGAAGTTCAAACTGAACGTCTTCTTTTGAAATTCAATATTCGGTTTCTTTTCAAGTTCCCTCCCAATTTACTAAAAAATCGTAATTTATGGAGCCCATAAAAGTTGCTATTTAGGGAAATTACAGAAAAACTTACCTCAAAAACATGGTTCCACGACGGTTTCTTGAATCCAAACCATAAACTTGCCAGAACTATATTTTTGAAAGATGATCGAAGTTTCGGCGGCAAATTGGCTACTGCAAACCAGACTGGCCACAAATATTTCCCTGATGACCTCAACAGCCTGACACCATCTGAATTAATAAGCAAGTATATGTTGATAGATCTTTGATTAGAACTCATAGCAGTAGGAATCTTCAAATCGGAAGACCGCTCTCGTTTTGAATCGGACTTCAAAATAGCTGCAATATTCTTCTGTACAATATCTTGAAGTTCCTGTACAAAATTTAGAAAAAACACATCTCCCGAAGCACATCTTTTGACGGAGTTGCTAATGTGGCGTTTGGATGAGTGATAAGTTTTTTTAATTGACTTGAAACTTGGAAATTGATGAGATTTATTAGTCAGCTTTAAAAGTCGGATCCAATCACTGGCCTCTGCGTCAGAGGAACCATGCTTAGCAATAAGAGCGTTCACACACAGTTTGAAGTTCGGAATGCTGATTTGGCTCAATTCATCTTGTTGCTCCACCTCTGTCGACTCGGAACTTTCGTTTAAACCACCTTCGGGCGACCCAATTTCGGATACATTATTTATCACTATGAGAGGAGCTTGTGATTCATTAGGAGAAGATATTAGATAGCGACAATTGTTCGATAGCCCAACACCATTTGCAAGACCATTTGGGCTTGAGTTTTCATTATCAACAGGAACACTTTTCTCATCAAATGCAGTTGAAACTAAATCGTTGTCACTATCAGCCAAAACTTCTTCAATATCAGTTGAGATAGTGGTTGAGGTTATGTCGCTATCGGTCAAACTTTCTTCCACATCAGTTGAGCTTGGGTTTTGGTTTGCATCACTTGCACATGAAATGTCCTCATTGTTCAATTTTCTCGAACTGACATTGAAAGCAACCTCACTTAATCTGCTTTCGTTTTCAATGTTCAAAACGTTTTTCCTCTCGTTGGCTGTGTCATTTTTGTTTGAACTGTTTTCACTGGAATTGTTTTCATCGCTTTCTTTTGAACTGTAGTCATCTGAGGAATCGGATGGAAAATTTCTGAGTTCGCTGTCAAGTTTAACGCGCTTCCTTGATTTATAATCAACGAATAGCCGCCTACGGTGTTGCGTCAAATTTGATCTCGAGTTAACCGCTACGTTTTTGCTCGTGGGTTTTAGATACAACAAATTTTCTGTAGTCGTTTTCTCATTAACTGTAACCAAATGACTTTCCTTGTAAGGGCATAAGCAATCACAATTGTTCTCACCAAAAAACGAATTCCCATAGAAAACCGTCAATTCTTCTCCAGGAGAAATATCTCGTACAAGCCTGAGCATGACACGCTTCCTGTTATTTACTTCCTTAATGTCATATTTGCAATTTGGTTTGCATGAGTGATTCGCAAACCGCACGGCTCCAATCATAACTCTCGATTTTTTGCAAACTTCAGTGGCTTGGAATATTGAAATTGGCTTTATCAGTTGTTGATCCTCTTCATCAATGATTTCTAACAGCGCCCAGAGACCCTCTAAACAGTATTTTTGTTTGCTAGTTTTCAGAACATCAGCACCACTATAAAATAACCCATAGCCACAAAAACTGTCCGGACGAATGGAAAAATTTGCTTTCTTTGCTTCTTGATAACATTTTCGCAGCAATTGGTCGTAAAATGAATGAAGAGGAGACGATTCCAAAAGAACTTGGTACTCTTCCACTGATAGTTTCTTAACCATTGTATCAACAAAACGGTCTGTTTCCTCCAAAACGGCTTTTGTCACATGTGCATCACACTGCGCAAAGATAACGCTCTTGTGCTTTTTTCGCATTTTATCCAAAAACATTTACTGTGAAAAACTCTTGAAGTCAACAATCGAATCCACAAAATTGATCAAAAGATTTTTTAGCAGAAGAAAAAGAAGCAGTTAATTGAATGCCCAAAACACAAACGAAAATCAACAAAGTACAAATAAAAAATTTCCAATTTAACAATTTTTTGGCAAAGCATAAATTGGTAAACCTTCTCCCCAAAAGTTCTTTTTCTCAAGCATTCTTTGCAAAAAAACTTTTGTTCACGGATTTTTTGCACTGATGTAGTGTGCAAGATACTACACCAAGTCAAAGAAATGGACAGCAAATTGACAGATTTGAGAAAAGTTTTTGCGAAGAAAAATTGCAAAACAATTTTAAAAAAATACAAACAAACATATAAAGAAACTGATTTTTAGAGTTTATTGCGGACATATATTCAGATAAGATCTGTCTATCAATGAAACGGTCATTCGTCGTTTATATTCTGTTTAAGTCTGACATGAGAAAATAATTCTCAGGCAACAGAAAAGATAGCTGCTTTAGCCTCACGGTAAGCTAGGACAGATTGCTTTGGGTACTTCGCTTTAACTGTTTCTAAACAAAACAGAATATAGTCAACAAACAAACAAAAACTAATAGGCATGCTATGTAATTGATTAGCTCTCTGCTTTTGCGAAGAAGACTGTTTTCTGTGCTTAAAGAAAGTTATATCAGAAAATCAAGCAGATCAAACTAATGACCTTTATAATACCCCCAGAAGAAGGTTTTTCATTTTTGAGTGATTGTGTTTAAAATTGGAGAATAAATATAATAGCTTATTAGAAACAAACTTTCAAAAGCTGTCTCAAGATCGGGTGAAACTCTGGAGCGCATGTCGCTGTGATTCCGTTTGGGACCTATCATATGCGTGATCAACTGGCAGTCACGGTTTTCGCCGAAAATGAATTTGCCCAGTTCTCTTCCGAATTCAAATGGCTCTTTTCCAGCTGGCAACTGCATGCAGTCCTTTCCATTCACAAATACTGGCTCAGTCGACAAATTATTGTCAACAAAAAGACTCTCTCCAAAAAGAAAATGCTCTACAGAACCCAGGAACTCAAGGTTTGATGCTCTCTCATTGTTTCTAATGGACTTCAATCGGGCCTGGTGTTCGGTAAGCATATTCTGAATACTGTCTTCAAATGATGTTATCGTTGGATAGGGAGTCAAAGCATCAGGTTTGTCCAGTTCTTTTGAATTAGGAGTTTCCCCTGGTGAGACTTGTTTCATTATTGTTGTGGTCTCCAAAGCATTCGCATTTTTGTCTTCATCATCAGGACATCGATTTGAGTCAGGCTTCTTACGACTAGCACCAGCACCAATTTGCTGCAATGAACGTTTATCATTGGCAAGCACCCCACTCCCATTATCCATAGCCGCGTCACAGTTCTCTCCCTCGCTGTCGTCGATACGAGCAATTTTCTTTCTTTTCTTTTCTACTGGAGGTGAAGCAGCAGAGCTGTGACCTTCGTTGTCAGTAAAAACCGGACTCTTGTTTGATTGAGACATGCCTCTGAAAAATTATGCAGCGATTGAAACTCGACTGTTATCAGCCCACCAATCAGTAATGGAAAAACAAGAGCTATGGACGAGTTCAAAAAAAACAGAAACCCCACTAAATGACCAGAAAACCTATCAGGAAACTATAAATTAAACACGAAAAAAGAACAGAACTTGATAAAAATAAGAAAACAGCAGAGGCAGGAACAATAAAAACAGGGCATTACTCCGTAACAAAAGAGCTGATAAATTACACCACTCATTAGTTTCAAAAGTTCTGATACAAATTGATGCAAAATATGTAAAAGTTGAATTAAGAAAGAACTCTTCTCAGAGCATCTAAATAAGGAAAGAAACAGCAACACAAGACATTGAAAGTTAAGCGTCAAAACATAATCAGTTCAAAAGGTTCTCCTATTTTAAAGTTATTTTTGGAAAATTTGGTTATTCGGACCGCGGAATATTCTCCTTAGCCTCGTTGGAAACTTTAGATGGATGTTTTTGACGCATCTCGATGCCATATTGATTAGCGACTCCAATTGCCATTTCAGTTGCTGCCTCAGCGTTGTTGACAAAATTACGGGCAACGCATTGCCTGAAAACAACTTCGACTGGTTTGCTGCATGGCTTGCGGGCATTTGATTTCGACACTTTTTGTCCTATGCGGAAGTTTATGAGCTGGCATTTATCCTCTTCACCGAACATTGCAGCACCGAGAGCCCTGCCAAAAGAAGAAGGCTCACCAGTTGGAATAAGCGTCATCAAGTCCAAATTTCCGAACCACAACGGATCACCCTCATCGCGAACGGGAATTTGTACTGTCGACAACGAAGTGGAAGAGCTAGAACTCCTGGCTTGTTTCAATAAGGAAGTCAGCTTTGATCTCATTAATTGGTTTTCTTTCGCGATCTTCCTTGCGTGCTCTTCCTGTGTAGCTAATGCTTGTTTGAAACTTCCTGTCAAGCTTTCCACAAGATCTGTGAGAAGCTTCTCCGGGACCATCTTGGAGCTCTAAAGCAAATAGATTTCCAAAATATACAATAAAACACGTTCGAAGAAATATCTTTCGACTATCACTAATTATTGATTGACAGGAAAACTTTGTTCGTTCAACTGAACTAAAAAAACATTAACTCAAGTGTAAAAAACCTCAAGAGGCGTTGAAGTGGATCTCAACGTGACTAGTGGTTCACAATGTCTCGCCACATCTCCCAAAGAGTCGTCAAAACGGATCTTTTTTGACGGTTTCCCATCGGAAGATTTTCCAGCATCTCGTTTCCGTTTAGACTTCTTAGGTTGAGCTTTCGGATGGTTCTCAGAGGTACTCGCTTTCTGAGAGCATGAAGCCACATCTTTTTCGTTGTCCCTATAATAGCAAAGGTTAGTTGCTTAAAAGTGGAGCATAGTCTTCCTTTTTTGTTATTAGTCGAGATTGGTTCCGACGCTGTTAAACAACTGTTGAGAAACATTCAATAATTTTGAAAGATGTTTTAATGATTAAGATGATTGAACTAACGCAACGTAGCTGACATCAGTCAAGCTGTGGTCCGCAAGTGCAACTTTTTGAGCAATCACTTCTTCAGCTTTTTGAACCTCTTCTTTTTGAACCCTGCAGCTGAGTGAAGCACTAATTGGTACATTTTCGTACAGAAGATCCACTTTATCACCAGGCACCAGGCACATTTTACTGGCCGTTGTGTAATTAGCAGGCCAGCGACAACTATTGTATTCAATTGGAAAAGAATTGACATCTCCTTTGCGATAAAAAATCCAACGCATGGAACGGGCCTCTTTCTCCAATCTCTCATCGGCGGGATGCATGAAATGTAATTGGGAATTAACACCCTTGTTAGCACGCTCAGTTCTGCGACACTCAGTCATTGAAACTGAAAAAACGTTCAACAATGAAATCAGAAAATTGTATGTTTGTCGTTATCAGAACAAGTGGGTAAGCATGAAAATTTCTTATAGGTTGTCCTCTGGAGTAAAGAAAGAATTTTAATAATAGACACAAACGAGAGATTGCAGCCAAATTCAATACAAACAAAAGTAACACAAAAAAACTAGATAACTTTCTAGTTAAGACTCAATACATTGTATATATAACAACAAATTACTCATTATCTTCTATTGCACATCTCTTTCAAGTCTTCAATTAACAACGCCACTGAGTTTCGTATTGAACGAGGTGTACAACAACGATCTCCTAAACTGAGGAGCAATATTTGAAGCGGCTTGGATACAAAACACTTCTCAGCGATGTACGTTAACAATACGCCAATACTATAGACATCTGATGAGAGTCCAGTTTTGCACAATTTTTCGTTTCTTAGCTCATACTCGATCTGTTGGTATTTTTTATTATATAAATCACGCTCAGCAGCAGTTAAATTGTAAGTAATTGGAAATTTGGTAAGTGACGCTTTACCGAAGTCAATCAGCTTTACCGCCTCTTGCGAAGCTAGAACATTGCTAGCGTGGATATCCAAATGAATAATTTCGCGAGAGTGAAGAAAATCCAAGGCTTGAGACAACTCAAGCAGTCTTTTTGACCAATTATTCGCAACCTGACCAATGGCATGCTGTTTTACTGATAATCCAAAAAATCGTTCACAAATCAATCCGTTCTCCTCGACAGAGTAACCGTAAGGGAAAGGAAAAAATTTTTGCCTCCAGTCAACTGGTTCTTCAAAAATTTTTAAAAGTATTCGGCCTTCCAAAATAAGCTCTTCTCTGGCTCCAGGTTTACATTTCTTTATAACGCATTGCAGTTTTCGCTTGAAGCCAAAGTCGCAGGCAAAAACTACACCGAAAGATCCAGCACCAAGTTGTCTATCCATACGAACGTTGAAATTACTGCAACCAAAGTTCGGTACTTTCTTCAAGTTGCTGATTACATTTTTTCGTTGAATACTTCCATCATGATGTTCATTTCGTCAGTTTTGGCAAATTGCTGAATTTTTTTTGGTCTCGTCTTGTTTAGAACGCTCTGAATCAATTACAAAAGAACATTAACATAGGAAAATCAAGAACAATAAAGTTCACATTAAAAGTTTCAATTATCGTGAGTCATCTTTTAAAATTCAGTTAACAGCAACTCTACACGCCTATCGGACAGAAGCAACTACAACATCAGATTATTAAAAGTGCCTTCAAGTGAATTCAAGAAAGTAGTTCAAAGACGAAAAAAGGTAGTAGTAAGAAAAAATTACCCTACAAAGAACAGGAGACCTCTTTCTTTCAGCTACATGTCTTGACAGTTCCATTTTGGTCTCACACAACTCAGTAATTGTTTCGTTCAATTGATTTTGAAGTTGTCTTTCTTTGATCTTGAAAAGTCCAAGTTGTTTCTCACGATATCTCTGCTTGCGCTTTGTGATGCTTTTCGGACTTCGTTTTCCACGCTTCTTCTGTTTGATGTCAGTATTTTCTTGATCAGACTTATTCATATCCCTCTCTGAAGCAGAGACTAAGCAATTGTGCGATTCAAGATTATTATGAACTAATAAATTAAAAATTGTTTGATCATTTACCACCAGCAATTTTTCAGCCGCACTATTCAGCCTAATAAAACCACTGGATAGCAAAATCTCAATCAATTTTCTTTTAAAAGTTCTACCTCAAAGAAACAATAAATAAAACTCAGAATAATACTAATAGTAATAATAGTAATGGAAATTAAAAAAGAATAATAATAATAATAATAATAATAATAATAATAATAATAATAATAAAAATAATAATAAAAATAATAATAAAATAGTAATAATAATAATAATAATACTAATAATAATAATGCTAATAATAATAATAATAAAAATAATAATAATAATAATAATAAAAATAAATTAGAAAAATAATTAAAAAAAATAATCTGGGATACCAAAAATGATTGATCATTTACTATCAGCAATTTTTCAGCCGCACTAGTCAGCCTACAAAGAACCGATGGATTGCAAAATCTCAATCAATTTTCTTTTAAAAGTTCTACCTCAAAGAAACAATAAAAAATACTCAGAATAATACTAATAGTAATAATAGTAATGAAAATAATATAAGAACAATAATAATAATGATAATAATAATAATAACAAAATTAATAATAATAATATAACAATAATAAAAATAATCAGAAAAGTAATAATAATAAAAATAATTATAATAATAATAAAAATAATAATAATAATAATAATAATAATAATAGTAATAATAATAATAATAATAACAATAACAACAATAAAAATAATAATAATAATAATAATATTAAAAATAAAAATATTAGTAATAATACTAATAATAATAAAAATAATAATAATAAAAATATTAATAATAATACTAATAATAATAATAATAATATCAATAATAATAATAATATTAATAATAATAATAATAATAATAATAATAATAGAAAAAATAATAATAGTATTAATAGGAATAATAACAATAATGATAATTTTAATAATGTCAATAATAATAATAATAATAATAATAATAATAATAATAATAATAATAATAATAATAGTAAAAATAAAACAATAATAAAATAATATTCTGTGGTATCAAAAATGATTGACAATTTACTATCAGCAGTTTTTCAGCCGCACTAGTCAGCCTACAAAAAACCGCTGGATTGCAAAATCTCAATCAATTTTCTTTTAAAGTTCTACCTCAAAGAAACAATAAATAATACTCAGAATATTACTAATAGTAATAACAGTAATGAAAATAATATAAGAACCAAAAATAATAATGCTAATAATAATAACAAAATTAAAAATAATATAACAATAATAAAAATAATCAGAAAAGTAATAATAATAAAAATAATAATAATAATAATAATAATAATAATAATAATAATAATAATAATAATAATAATAATAGTAATAATAATAATAATAATAATAATAATAATAATAATAATAACAATAACAATAATAAAAAATAATAATAATAATAATAATAATAACATAAAAATAAAAATATTAGTAATAATACTAAAAATAATAAAAATATTAAAAATAAAAATATTAATAATAATACTAATAATAATACTAATAATAATAATAATAATAATAATAATAATAATAGTAAAAATAATAAAATAATAATAAAATAATAATCTGTGGTATCAAAAATGATTGATCGTTTACTATCAGCAGTTTTTCAGCCGCACTAGTCAGCCTACAAAAAACCGCTGGATTGCAAAATCTCAATCAATTTTCTTTTAAAAGTTCTACCTCAAAGAAACAATAAATAATACTCAGAATAATACTAATAGTAATAATAGTAATGAAAATAATATAAGAACAATAATAATAATGATAATAATAATAATAACAAAATTAATAATAATAATATAACAATAATAAAAATAATCAGAAAAGTAATAATAATAAAAATAATAATAATAATAATAATAATAATAATAGTAATAATAATAATAATAACAATTATAATAATAATAATAATAATAATAATAATAACAATAACAATAATAAAAATAATAATAATAATAATAATAATATTAAAAATAAAAATATTAGTAATAAAACTAATAATAATAAATATATCAATACTAAAAATATTAATAATAATAATAATAATAATGATAATAATAATAATAATAATAATAATAATAATAATGATAATAATAGTAAAAATAATAAAATAATAATAAAATAATAATCTGTGGTATCAAAAATGATTGATCATTTACTATCAGCAGTTTTTCAGCCGCACTAGTCAGCCTACAAAAAACCGCTGGATTGCAAAATCTCAATCAATTTTCTTTAAAAAGTTCTACCTCAAAGAAACAATAAATAAAACTCAGATTAATACTAATAGTAATAATAGTAATGAAAATAAAAAAAGAACAATAATAATTATAATAATAATAATAATAATAATAATAATAATAATAATAATAATAAAAAAAATAATAATAATAAAAATAATAGTAATAATAATAATACTAATAGTAATAATGCTAATAATAATAATAACAATAATAATAATAATAATAATAATAATAATAATAATAATAATAATAATAATAAAAATAAGTTAGAAAAATAAAAAAAAAATAATGAAAATTCAATAAGCGAAAAAGTGGATATTTCCGTATAAATTACTAACTTTTTTTGTATGAATGTTAGGCCGACCATTCTTTTTGTATTACAACCTATATAATACTGGTAGTCTGGGATATCAGTTTAGTTCGCTTTAAGCAACTCTATGATCCGATAAAAGTCGACTATTTTTGAAAATTCAATAAGCGAAAAAGTGGATATTTCCGTATAAATTACTAACTTTTTTTGCATGAATGTTAGGCCGACCATTCTTTTTGTATTACAACCTATATAATACTGGTAGTCTGGGATATCAGTTTAGTTTGCTTTAAGCAACTGTATGATCCGATGAAAGTCGACTTTTTTTGAAAATTCAATAAGCGAAAAAGTGGATATTTCCGTATAAATTACTAACTTTTTTTGTATGAATGTTAGGCCGACCATTCTTTTTGTATTAAAGCCTACATAATAGTGGTAGTCTGGGATATCAGTTTGGTTCGCTTTAAGCAACTCTATGATCCGATAAAAGTCGACTATTTTTGAAAAATCAAAAAGCGAAAAAGTGGATATTTCCGTATAAAAAACTAACTTTTTTTGTGATTATGTTAGGCGGACCATTCTTTTTGCATTACAACCTAAAGTATTGGTAGTCTGTGATATCAGTTTGGTTTACTTTGAACAACTCCTTGACCCGATGAAATTTCTAAATTTTCGAAAAACAGAATAAGCGAATAAGTCAATATTTCCGATTGAAATACGAACTTTTTTTCTAGGAACGTTAGGCGAACCATTCTTTTTGCATTACAACCTACTTAGTACTGGTAGTCTGGGATATCAATTTGGTTCACTTTGAACAACTCCTTGACCCAATGAAATTTCTATATTTTTGAAAATAGAATAAGCGAATAAGTCAATATTTCCGATTGAAAAACGAACTTTTTTTCAGGGAACGTTAGGCAGACCATTCTTTTTGCATTACAACCTACATAGTACTGGTAGTCTGGGATATCAGTTTGGTTCGATTTCGACAACTCCTTGACCCGATAAAATTTGACTATTTTTCAAAATAAAGTCAGAGAAAAAGTCGAAATTTCTGTGTGAGTTATCTACTTTTTTTGTAGGGCAGTTAGGCAAACCATTCTTTTTGCATTAGAACCTACAAAGTACTGGTAGTCTGGGATATCAATTTGGTCAGTTTGGTCAGTTAGGCAAACCATTCTTTTTGCATTAGAACCTACAAAGTACTGGTAGTCTGGGATATCAGTTTGGTTCGCTTTAGGAAACTCTATGATCCGATAAAAGTCTACTATTTTTGGAAATTCAATAAGCGAAAAAATGGATATTTCCGTATAACTTACTAACTTTTTTTGTATGAATGTCAGGCCGACCATTCTTTACGTATTACAACCTAAATGTCACTGGTATTCTGGGATATCGATTTGATTCACCTTGAACAACTCCTTGATCCGATAAAATTTTATAGTTTTTAAAATAGAATAAGCGAATAAGTCGATATTTCCGATTGAAATACGAGCTTTTTTCCTATAAATGTTAGGCGGAAAACTACTTTTTGATTACAAACGTAAAATTTACTGAACAGAGGGTAATCATAGAAAGAGAAAAACAGTACAAAAACCTGTTGGGTACGAACAATTTTTTACCGAAAATGTTAAAAACATTTATAATCAAAATCTTGCACATTTTCTGAAAAATCCTTGAACTCTGGTTGCTTCCTCGGGAGAGGCTTAAAGGGTGGGTTTGTCAGACTTGTCGCAAACTCTGCTTCACGCATTTCTCCCATTTTCTCGGGTTTGATCCCCTGTATTGGGTTTTTCTCCATCAGAGAAAAAGTCGTTGAGCAATCCTTGGGATTCAAAAAATTGATCCAACCGTGTAGCTTGTTCGAGTCTTTTCTTAGCCCAAGAAAGGAAACATTTTGAATCAAAGGGTAGGCAGCTTTCAATTCTGCCTTTGCCGGGCCAAAAGAACCGTTCTCAGTGGGTTTGAATCCTGAGAAACGAAAAGAAATTGGATTCCTGAATAAGTTTTTTCGTTTTTCTTTCTTTGAGGGCTTTTTGTTTTCTTTGTCCATATGAGCACGTTCCTGTAAAACAACTTACATATAAGTGCTATTCAGGGAAAATTCCATACCGAGTTTGGTTTGATTTGAACAATTCCTTGACCCGACGAAATTTCTATATTTTTGAAAATAGAGTAAGCGAATAAGTCAATATTTCCGATTGAAAAACGAACTTTTTTTCTCGGAACGTTAGGCAAACCAATCTTTTTACATTACAACCTAAATGGTACTGGTAGTCTGGTATATCAATTTGGATCAATTTGGACAACTCCTTGACCCGATAAAATTTGACTATTTTTTAAAATAAAGTCAGCGAAAAGTTCGAAATTTCCGTGTGAGTTATCTACTTTTTTTGTAGGGCAGTTAGGCAAACCATTCCTTTTGCATTACAACCTAAATAGTACTGGTAGTCTCGGATATCAATTTGGTTCACTTTGAACAACTCCTTGACACCATAAAATTACACTATTTTTTAAAAATAGAATACGGATTAATAAGCGAATAAGTCGAGATTTCCGATTGAAAAACGAACTTTTTTTCTAGGAAAGTTAGGCGGATCATTCTTTTTGCATTACAACCTACATAGTACTGGTAGTTTGGTATATCAATTTGGTTCGATTTGGACAATTCCTTGACCCGATAAAATTTAACTATTTTTTAAAATGAAGTCAGAGAAAAAGTCGAAATTTCCGTGTGAGATATCTACTTTTTTGTAGGACAGTTAGGCAAACCATTCCTTTTGCATTACAACCTAAATAGTACTGGTAGTCTGGTATATCAATTTGGTTCACTTTGAACAACTCCTTGGTTCAATAAAATTTCACTATTTTTTGAAAATAGAATACGGAATAATAAGCGAATAAGTCGAAATTTCCGATTGAAATACGAACTTTTTTTCTAGGAAAGTTAGGCGGACCATTCCTTTTGCATTACAACCTAAATAGTACTGGTAGTCTGGTATATCAATTTGGTTCACTTTGAACAACTCCTTGTCCGATAAAATTTCACTATTTTTTTGAAAATAGAATACGGAATAATAAGCAAATAAGTCGAGATTTCCAATTGAAAAACGAACTTTTTTTCTAGGAAAGTTAGGCGGACCATTCCTTTTGCATTACAACCTACAAAGTACTGGTAGTCTGGGATATCAATTTGGTTCACTTAGAACAACTCCTTGACCCGATAAAATTTCTATAGTTTTGAAAATAGAATGAGCGAAAAAGTCGATATTTCCGATTGGAATACGAACTTTTTTTCTAGGAACGTTAGGCGGACCATGCTTTTTGCATTACAACCTACATAGTACTGGTAGTCTGGGATATCAATTTGGTTCACTTTGAACAACTCCTTGGTTCAATAAAATTTCACTATTTTTTGAAAATAGAATAAGCGAATAGTCGATATTTCCGATTGAAATACGAACTTTTTTTCTAGGAACATTAGGCAGACCATTTTTTTGCATTACAACCTACAGAGTACTGGTAGTCTGGGATATCAATTTGGTTCACGTTGAACAACTCCTTGTCCGATAAAATTTCACTATTTTTTGAAAATAGAATAAGCGAATAAGTGGAGATTTCCGATTGAAATACGAACTTTTTTTCTAGGAACATTAGGCAGACCATTCTTTTTGCATTACAACCTACATAGTACTGGTAGTCTGGGATATCAATTTGGTTCACTTTGAACAAATCCTTGTCCGATAAAATTTCACTATTTTTTGAAAATAGAATAAGCGATTAAGTCGAGATTTCCGATTGAAATACGAACTTTTTTTCTAGGAACGTTAGGCGGACCATGCTTTTTGCATTACAACCTACATAGTACTGGTAGTCTGGGATATCAATTTGGTTCACTTTGAACAACTCCTTGGTTCAATAAAATTTCACTATTTTTTGAAAATAGAATAAGCGAATAGTCGATATTTCCGATTGAAATACGAACTTTTTTTCTAGGAACATTAGGCAGACCGTTTTTTTGCATTACAACCTACAGAGTACTGGTAGTCTGGGATATCAATTTGGTTCACGTTGAACAACTCCTTGTCCGATAAAATTTCACTATTTTTTGAAAATAGAATAAGCGAATAAGTGGAGATTTCCGATTGAAATACGAACTTTTTTTCTAGGAACATTAGGCAGACCATTCTTTTTGCATTACAACCTACATAGTACTGGTAGTCTGGGATATCAATTTGGTTCACTTTGAACAAATCCTTGTCCGATAAAATTTCACTATTTTTTGAAAATAGAATAAGCGATTAAGTCGAGATTTCCGATTGAAATACGAACTTTTTTTCTATGAATGTTAGGCGGACCATTCTTTTTGCATTACAACCTACATAGTACTGGTAATCTGGGATATCAATTTGGTTCACTTTGAACAACTCCTTGTCCGATAAAATTTCACTATTTTTTGAAAATAGAATAAGCGAATAAGTCGAGATTTCCGATTGAAAAACGAAATTTTTTTCTAGGAACGTAAGACAATCCATTCTTTTTGCTTTACAACCTAAATAGTACTGGTAGTCTGGTATATCAATTTGGTTCACTTTGAACAACTCCTTGTCCGATAAAATTTCACTATTTTTTTTAAAAAAGAATACGGAATAATAAGCGAATAAGTCGAGATTTCCGATTGAAAAACGAACTTTTTTTCTAGGAAAGTTAGGCGGACCATTCCTTTTGCATTACAACCTACATAGTACTGGTAGTCTGGGATATCAATTTGGTTCACTTTGAACAACTCCTTGACCCGATAAAATTTCTATAGTTTTGAAAATAGAATGAGCGAAAAAGTCGATATTTCCGATTGAAATACGAACTTTTTTTCTAGGAACGTTAGGCGGACCATGCTTTTTGCATTACAACCTACATAGTACTGGTAGTCTGGGATATCAATTTGGTTCACCTTGAACAACTCCTTGGTTCAATAAAGTTTCACTATTTTTTGAAAATAGAATACGGAATAATAAGCGAATAAGTCGAAATTTCTGATTGAAACACGAACTTTTTTTCTAGGAACATTAGGCAGACCATTCTTTTTGCATTACAACCTACATAGTACTGGTAGTCTGGGATATCAATTTGGTTCACTTTGAACAAATCCTTGTCCGATAAAATTTCACTATTTTTTGAAAATAGAATAAGCGATTAAGTCGAGATTTCCGATTGAAATACGAACTTTTTTTCTATGAATGTTAGGCGGACCATTCTTTTTGCATTACAACCTACATAGTACTGGTAATCTGGGATATCAATTTGGTTCACTTTGAACAACTCCTTTTCCGATAAAATTTCACTATTTTTTGAAAATAGAATAAGCGAATAAGTCGAGATTTCCGATTGAAAAACGAAATTTTTTTCTAGGAACGTAAGACAATCCATTCTTTTTGCTTTACAACCTAAATAGTACTGGTAGTCTGGTATATCAATTTGGTTCACTTTGAACAACTCCTTGTCCGATAAAATTTCACTATTTTTTTTAAAATAGAATACGGAATAATAAGCGAATAAGTCGAGATTTCCGATTGAAAAACGAACTTTTTTTCTAGGAAAGTTAGGCGGACCATTCCTTTTGCATTACAACCTACATAGTACTGGTAGTCTGGGATATCAATTTGGTTCACTTTGAACAACTCCTTGACCCGATAAAATTTCTATAGTTTTGAAAATAGAATGAGCGAAAAAGTCGATATTTCCGATTGAAATACGAACTTTTTTTCTAGGAACGTTAGGCGGACCATGCTTTTTGCATTACAACCTACATAGTACTGGTAGTCTGGGATATCAATTTGGTTCACTTTGAACAACTCCTTGGTTCAATAAAGTTTCACTATTTTTTGAAAATAGAATACGGAATAATAAGCGAATAAGTCGAAATTTCCGATTGAAACACGAACTTTTTTTCTAGGAAAGTTAGGCGGACCATTCCTTTTGCATTACAACCTAAATAGTACTGGTAGTCTGGTATATCAATTTGGTTCACTTTGAACAACTCCTTGTCCGATAAAATTTCACTATTTTTTTGAAAATAGAATACGGAATAATAAGCGAATAAGTCGAGATTTCCGATTGAAAAACGAACTTTTTTTCTAGGAAAGTTAGGCGGACCATTCCTTTTGCATTACAACCTACATAGTACTGGTAGTCTGGGATATCAATTTGGTTCTCTTAGAACAACTCCTTGACCCGATAAAATTTCTATAGTTTTGAAAATAGAATGAGCGAAAAAGTCGATATTTCCGATTGGAATACGAACTTTTTTTCTAGGAACGTTAGGCGGACCATGCTTTTTGCATTACAACCTACATAGTACTGGTAGTCTGGGATATCGATTTGGTTCACTTTGAACATCTCCTTGGTTCAATAAAATTTCACTATTTTTTGAAAATAGAATAAGCGAATAAGTCGATATTTCCGATTGAAATACGAACTTTTTTTCTAGGAACATTAGTCAGACCATTTTTTTGCATTACAACCTACATAGTACTGGTAGTCTGGGATATCAATTTGGTTCACTTTGAACAACTCCTTGTCCAATAAAATTTCACTATTTTTTGAAAATAGAATAAGCGAATAAGTGGAGATTTCCGATTGAAATACGAACTTTTTTTCTAGGAACATAAGGCAGACCATTCTTTTTGCATTACAACCTACATAGTACTGGTAGTCTGGGATATCAATTTGGTTCACTTTGAACAAATCCTTGTCCGATAAAATTTCACTATTTTTTGAAAATAGAATAAGCGAATAAGTCGAGATTTCCGATTGAAATACGAACTTTTTTCTATGAATGTTAGGCGGACCATTCTTTTTGCATTACAACCTACATAGTACTGGTAATCTGGGATATCAATTTGGTTCAATTTGAACAACTCCTTGTCCGATAAAATTTCACTATTTTTTTGAAAATAGAATACGGAATAATAAGCGAATAAGTCGAGATTTCCGATTGAAAAACGAACTTTTTTTCTAGGAAAGTTAGGCGGACCATTCCTTTTGCATTACAACCTAAATAGTACTGGTAGTCTGGTATATCAATTTGGTTCACTTTGAACAACTCCTTGTCCGATAAAATTTCACTATTTTTTTGAAAATAGAATACGGAATAATAAGCGAATAAGTCGAGATTTCCGATTGAAAAACGAACTTTTTTTCTAGGAAAGTTAGGCGGACCATTCCTTTTGCATTACAACCTACATAGTACTGGTAGTCTGGGATATCAATTTGGTTCTCTTAGAACAACTCCTTGACCCGATAAAATTTCTATAGTTTTGAAAATAGAATGAGCGAAAAAGTCGATATTTCCGATTGGAATACGAACTTTTTTTCTAGGAACGTTAGGCGGACCATGCTTTTTGCATTACAACCTACATAGTACTGGTAGTCTGGGATATCGATTTGGTTCACTTTGAACATCTCCTTGGTTCAATAAAATTTCACTATTTTTTGAAAATAGAATAAGCGAATAAGTCGATATTTCCGATTGAAATACGAACTTTTTTTCTAGGAACATTAGTCAGACCATTTTTTTGCATTACAACCTACATAGTACTGGTAGTCTGGGATATCAATTTGGTTCACTTTGAACAACTCCTTGTCCAATAAAATTTCACTATTTTTTGAAAATAGAATAAGCGAATAAGTGGAGATTTCCGATTGAAATACGAACTTTTTTTCTAGGAACATAAGGCAGACCATTCTTTTTGCATTACAACCTACATAGTACTGGTAGTCTGGGATATCAATTTGGTTCACTTTGAACAAATCCTTGTCCGATAAAATTTCACTATTTTTTGAAAATAGAATAAGCGAATAAGTCGAGATTTCCGATTGAAATACGAACTTTTTTCTATGAATGTTAGGCGGACCATTCTTTTTGCATTACAACCTACATAGTACTGGTAATCTGGGATATCAATTTGGTTCAATTTGAACAACTCCTTGTCCGATAAAATTTCACTATTTTTTTGAAAATAGAATACGGAATAATAAGCGAATAAGTCGAGATTTCCGATTGAAAAACGAACTTTTTTTCTAGGAAAGTTAGGCGGACCATTCCTTTTGCATTACAACCTAAATAGTACTGGTAGTCTGGTATATCAATTTGGTTCACTTTGAACAACTCCTTGTCCGATAAAATTTCACTATTTTTTTGAAAATAGAATACGGAATAATAAGCGAATAAGTCGAGATTTCCGATTGAAAAACGAACTTTTTTTCTAGGAAAGTTAGGCGGACCATTCCTTTTGCATTACAACCTACATAGTACTGGTAGTCTGGGATATCAATTTGGTTCTCTTAGAACAACTCCTTGACCCGATAAAATTTCTATAGTTTTGAAAATAGAATGAGCGAAAAAGTCGATATTTCCGATTGGAATACGAACTTTTTTTCTAGGAACGTTAGGCGGACCATGCTTTTTGCATTACAACCTACATAGTACTGGTAGTCTGGGATATCGATTTGGTTCACTTTGAACATCTCCTTGGTTCAATAAAATTTCACTATTTTTTGAAAATAGAATAAGCGAATAAGTCGATATTTCCGATTGAAATACGAACTTTTTTTCTAGGAACATTAGTCAGACCATTTTTTTGCATTACAACCTACATAGTACTGGTAGTCTGGGATATCAATTTGGTTCACTTTGAACAACTCCTTGTCCAATAAAATTTCACTATTTTTTGAAAATAGAATAAGCGAATAAGTGGAGATTTCCGATTGAAATACGAACTTTTTTTCTAGGAACATAAGGCAGACCATTCTTTTTGCATTACAACCTACATAGTACTGGTAGTCTGGGATATCAATTTGGTTCACTTTGAACAAATCCTTGTCCGATAAAATTTCACTATTTTTTGAAAATAGAATAAGCGAATAAGTCGAGATTTCCGATTGAAATACGAACTTTTTTCTATGAATGTTAGGCGGACCATTCTTTTTGCATTACAACCTACATAGTACTGGTAATCTGGGATATCAATTTGGTTCAATTTGAACAACTCCTTGTCCGATAAAATTTCACTATTTTTTGAAAATTGAATAAGCGAATAAGTCGAGATTTCCGATTGAAAAACGAAATTTTTTTCTAGGAACATTAGACAATCCATTCTTTTTGCTTTACAACCTAAATAGTACTGGTAGTCTGGTATATCAATTTGGTTCACTTTGAACAACTCCTTGTCCGATAAAATTTCACTATTTTTTTTAAAATAGAATACGGAATAATAAGCGAATAAGTCGAGATTTCCGATTGAAAAACGAACTTTTTTTCTAGGAAAGTTAGGCGGACCATTCCTTTTGCATTACAACCTACATAGTACTGGTAGTCTGGGATATCAATTTGGTTCACTTTGAACAACTCCTTGACCCGATAAAGTTTCTATAGTTTTGAAAATAGAATGAGCGAAAAAGTCGATATTTCCGATTGAAATACGAACTTTTTTTCTAGGAACATTAGGCAGACCATTGTTTTTGCATTACAACCTACATAGTACTGGTAGTCTGGGATATCAATTTGGTTCACTTTGAACAACTCCTTGTCCGATAAAATTTCACTATTTTTTGAAAATAGAATAAGCGAATAAGTCGAGATTTCCGATTGAAATAAGAACTTTTTTTCTAGGAACATTAGGCAGACCATTTTTTTGCATTACAACCTACATAGTACTGGTAGTCTGGGATATCAATTTGGTTCACTTTGAACAACTCCTTGTCCGATAAAATTTCACTATTTTTTGAAAATAGAATAAGCGAATAAGTCGAGATTTCCGATTGAAATACGAACTTTTTTTCTGTGAACGTTAGGCGGACCATTCTTTTTGCATTACAACCCACATTGTACTGGTAGTCTGGGATATCAATTTGGTTCACTTTAAACAACTCCTTGTCCGATAAAATTTCACTTTTTTTTGAAAATAGAATAAGCGAATAAGTCGAGTTTTCCGATTGAAAAACGAAATTTTTTTCTAGGAACGTTTGACAATCCATTCTTTTTGCTTTAAAACCTAAATAGTACTGGTAGTCTGGTATATCAATTTGGTTCGCTTTGAACAACTCCTTGGTTCAATAAAATTTCACTATTTTTTGAAAATAGAATAAACGAATAAGTCGATATTTCCGATTGAAATACGAACTTTTTTTCTAGGAACATTAGGCAGACCATTGTTTTTGCATTACAACCTACATAGTACTGGTAGTCTGGGATATCAATTTGGTTCACTTTGAACAACTCCTTGTCCGATAAAATTTCACTATTTTTTGAAAATAGAATAAGCGAATAAGTCGAGATTTCCGATTGAAATACGAACTTTTTTTCTAGGAACATTAGGCAGACCATTTTTTTTGCATTACAACCTACATAGTACTGGTAGTCTGGGATATCAATTTGGTTCACTTTGAACAACCCCTTGTCCGATAAAATTTCACTATTTTTTGAAAATAGAATAAGCGAATGAGTCGAGATTTCCGATTGAAATACGAACTTTTTTTCTAGGAACATTAGGCAGACCATTGTTTTTGCATTACAACCTACATAGTACTGGTAGTCTGGGATATCAATTTGGTTCACTTTGAACAACTCCTTGTCCGATAAAATTTCACTATTTTTTGAAAATAGAATAAGCGAATAAGTCGAGATTTCCGATTGAAATACGAACTTTTTTTCTGTGAACGTTAGGCGGACCATTCTTTTTGCATTACAACCCACATTGTACTGGTAGTCTGGGATATCAATTTGGTTCACTTTGAACAACTCCTTGTCCGATAAAATTTCACTTTTTTTTGAAAATAGAATAAGCGAATAAGTCGAGTTTTCCGATTGAAAAACGAAATTTTTTTCTAGGAACGTTAGACAATCCATTCTTTTTGCTTTAAAACCTAAATAGTACTGGTAGTCTGGTATATCAATTTGGTTCGCTTTCAACAACTCCTTGACCCAATGAAAAACACCTATTTTTAAAAATTATTCAAAATTAATTATTCGAATTAATCGGAAATTAACGTACGAAAATCGAACTTTTTTTCTACGCAAGCTATAGCAAAAATTCTTTCTGTTTTACACTCTACATACCCTGGGGATACTCCATACCAAGTTTGTTTCACTTTGAACAACTCCTTGACCCAATGAAATTTCTATAGTTTTGAAAATAGAATGAGCGAAAAAGTCGATATTTCCGATTGAAATACGAACTTTTTTTCTAGGAACGTTAGGCGAACCATTCTTTTTGCTTTACAACCTAAATAGTACTGGTAGTCTGGTATATCAATTTGGTTCGCTTTGAACAACTCCTTGACCCAATGAAAAACACCTATTTTTAAAAATTATTTAAAATAATTATTCGAATTAATCGGATGTTAACGTACGAAAATCTAACTTTTTTTCTACGCAAGCTATAGCAAAAATTCTTTCTGTTTTACACTCTACATACCCTGGGGATACTCCATATCAAGTTTGTTTCACTTTGAACAACTCCTTGACCCAATGAAATTTCTATAGTTTTGAAAATAGAATGAGCGAAAAAGTCGATATTTCCGATTGAAATAAGAACTTTTTTTCAGGGAACGTTAGGCAGACCATTCTTTTTCGCATTACAACCTACATAGTACTGGTAGTCTGGGATATCAATTTGGTTCACTTTGAACAACTCCTTGACCCAATGAAATTTCTATATTTTTGAAAATAGAATAAGCGAATAAGTCAATATTTCCGATTGAAAAACGAACTTTTTTCAGGGAACGCTAGGCAGACCATTCTTTTTCGCATTACAACCTACATAGTACTGGTAGTCTGGGATATCAGTTTGGTTCGCTTTAGGCAACTCTAAGATCCGATAAAAGTCGACTATTTTTGAAAATTCAATAAGCGAAAAAGTGGATATTTCCGTATAAATTACTAACTTTTTTTCTTTCAATGTTAGGCCGACCATTCTTTTTGTATTACAACTTAAATGTCACTGGTAGTCTAGGATATCGATTTGGTTCACTTTGAACAACTCCTTGACCCAATGAAATTTCTATATTTTTGAAAGTAGAATAAGCGAATAAGTCAATATTTCCGATTGAAAAAAACGAACTTTTTTTCAGGGAACGTTAGGCAGACCATTCTTTTTCGCATTACAACCTACATAGTACTGGTAGTCTGGGATATCAGTTTGGTTCGCTTTAGGCAACTCTAAGATCCGATAAAAGTCGACTATTTTTGAAAATTCAGTAAGCGAAAAGTGGATATTTCCGTATAAATTACTAACTTTTTTTGTTTCAATGTTAGGCCGACCATTCTTTTTGTATTACAACTTAAATGTCACTGGTAGTCTGGGATATCGATTTGGTTTACTTTGAACAACTTCTTGACCCAATGAAATTTCTATATTTTTGAAAGTAGAATAAGCGAATAAGTCAATATTTCCGATTGAAAAACGAACTTTTTTTCAGGGAACGTTAGGCAGACCATTCTTTTTGCATTACAACCTACATAGTACTGGTAGTCTGGGATATCAGTTTGGTTCGCTTTAGGCAACTCTAAGATCCGATAAAAGTCGACTATTTTTGAAAATTCAATAAGCGAAAAAGTGAATATTTCCGTATAAATTACTAACTTTTTTTGTATGAATGTTAGGCCGACCAATCTTCTTGTATTACAACTTAAATGTCACTGGTAGTCTGGGATATCGATTTGGTTCACTTTGAACAACTCCTTGACCCGATGAAATTTCTATATTTTTGAAAATAGAATAATCGAATAAGTCGATCTTTCACATTGAAAGCTAACTTTTTTTCTAGGAACGTTAGTCCGATCATTCTTTTTTAAATATAGTCAAAAATTCCAAAAGCCCTCAACCAATGCCAACAGGAAAATCTGGTTGTTTCCCGAACTATTACCCGTTGGCATTGAGGCACCCGTCTCAATTTTTGAATAATTTTAAAATTTTTTTTTACCTTTTTGACTGGATGGCCTTCCTCCTTGCAATCTCCTGGATTCCTCTTTGGAATTTTGTAAGATGACAGGAAAGAAGAGCTCATAACTTAAGCTGAAAAAAACCAACAATAAATTCACACACAAAATTTTAAAATTATTTAAAATTAATTATTCGAATTAATCGGAAATTAACGTACGAAAATCTAACTCTTTTTCTACGCAAGCTATAGCAAAAATTCTTTCTGTTTCACAATCTAGTTACCCATGGGATACTTGATACCGAGTTTGGTTTGATTTGAACAACTCCTTGACCCGATAAAATTTAACTATTTTTAAAAATAAAGTCAGCGAAAAAGTCGAAATTTCCGTGTGAGATATCTTCTTTTTTTGTAGGGCAGTAAGGCTAACCATTCTTTTTGCACTACAACCTACATACTACTGGTAGTCTGGGATAACAATTTGGTTCACTTTGAACAACTCCTTGTCCGATAAAATTTCACTATTTTTTGAAAATATAATACGGAATAATAAGCGAATAAGTCGATATTTCGATTGAAATACGAACTTTCTTTCTAGGCAAGCTATACCAAAAATGCTTTTTGTTTTACACTTTAGGTACACATGGGATACTTCATACCGAGTTTGGTTCGATTTGGACAACTCCTTGATCCAATAAAAATTCTATATTTTTGAAAATAGAATAAACGAATAATAAGTCGAAATTTCCGATTGAAATTCGAACTTTATTTCTAGGAAAGTTAGGCGGACCATTCCTTCTGCATTACAACCTAAATAGTACTGGTAGTCTGGTATATCAATTTGGTTCACTTTGAACAACTCCTTGTCCGATAAAATTTCACTATTTTTTTGAAAATATAATACGGAATAATAAGCGAATAAGTCGATATTTCCGATTGAAATACGAACTTTTTTCTAGGCAAGCTATACCAAAAATTCTTTTTGTTTTACACTTTAGGTACACATGGGATACTCCATACCGAGTTTGGTTCGATTTGGACAACTCCTTGATCCGATAAAAATTCTATATTTTTGAAAATAGAATAAGCGAATAATAAGTCGAAATTTCCGATTGAAATACGAACTTTATTTCTAGGAAAGTTAGACGGACCATTCCTTCTGCATTACAACCTAAATAGTACTGGTAGTCTGGTATATCAATTTGGTTCACTTTGAACAACTCCTTGTCCGATAAAATTTCACTATTTTTTTGAAAATATAATACGGAATAATAAGCGAATAAGTCGATATTTCCGATTGAAATACGAACTTTTTTTCTAGGAAAGTTAGGCGGACCATTCTTTTTGCATTACAACCTTAATAGTACTGGTAGTCTGGTATATCAATTTGGTTCACTTTGAACAACTCCTTGTCCCGATGAAAAATACTATATTTGAAAATAAATTATTTGAAATAATAGCAAATTTCCGTATGAAATACTAACTTTTTTCCTAGGCAAGCTATACCAAAAATTCTTTTTGTTTTACTCTTTAGGTACACATGGGATACTCCATACCGAGTTTGGTTTGATTTGGACAACTCCTTGATCCGATAAAAATTCTATATTTTTGAAAATAGAATAAGCGAATAAGTCGAAATTTCCGATTGAAATACGAACTTTTTTTCTAGGAAAGTTAGGCGGACCATTCCTTCTGCATTACAACCTAAATAGTACTGGTAGTCTGGTATATCAATTTGGTTCACTTTGAACAACTCCTTGTCCGATAAAATTTCACTATTTTTTTGAAAATTCAATACGGAATAATAAGCGAATAAGTCGAAATTTCCGATTGCAATACGAACTTTTTTTCTAGGAAAGTTAGGCGGACCATTCTTTTTGCATTACAACTTTAATAGTACTGGTAGTCTGGTATATCAATTTGGTTCACTTTGAACAACTCTTTGTCCCGATGAAAAAAACTAAATTTGAAAATTAATTATTTGAAATAATAGCAAATTTCTGTATGAAATACTAAATTTTTTCCTAGGCAAGCTATACCAAATATTCTTTTTGTTTTACTCTTTAGGTACACATGGGATACTCCATACCGAGTTTGGTTCCATTTGGACAACTCCTTGATCCGATAAAAATTCTATATTTTTGAAAAAAGAATAAGCGAATAAGTCGAAATTTCCGATTGAAATACGAACTTTTTTTCTAGGAAAGTTAGGCGGACCATTCCTTCTGCATTACAACCTAAATAGTACTGGTAGTCTGGTATATCAATTTGGTTCACTTTGAACAACTCCTTGTCCGATAAAATTTCACTATTTTTTTGAAAATACAATACGGAATAATAAGCGAATAAGTCGAAATTTCCGATTGAAATACGAACTTTTTTTCTAGGAAAGTTAGGCGGACCATTCTTTTTGCATTACAACCTTAATAGTACTGGTAGTCTGGTATATCAATTTGGTTCACGTTGAACAACTCCTTGTCCCGATGAAAAATACTATATTTGAAAATAAATTATTTGAAATAATAGCAAATTTCCGTATGAAATACTAACTTTTTTCCTAGGCAAGCTATACCAAAAATTCTTTTTGTTTTACTCTTTAGGTACACATGGCATACTCCATACCGAGTTTGGTTCGATTTGGACAACTCCTTGATTCGATAAAAATTCTATATTTTTGAAAATAGAATAAGCGAATAAGTCGAAATTTCCGATTGAAATACGAACTTTTTTCTAGGAAAGTTAGGCGGACCATTCCTTCTGCATTACAAGCTAATTAGTACTGGTAGTCTGTTATATCAATTTGGTTCACTTTGAACAACTCCTTGTCCGATAAAATTTCACTATTTTTTTGAAAATATAATACGGAATAATAAGCGAATAAGTCGAAATTTCCGATTGAAATACGAACTTTTTTTCTAGGAAAGTTAGGCGGACCATTCTTTTTGCATTACAACCATAATAGTACTGGTAGTCTGGTATATCAATTTGGTTCACTTCGAACAACTCCTTGTCCCGATGAAAAATACTAAATTTGAAAATTAATTATTTGAAATAATAGCAAATTTCTGTATGAAATACTAAATTTTTTCCTAGGCAAGCTATACCAGAAATTCTTTTTGTTTTACTCTTTAGGTACACATGGGATACTCCATACCGAGTTTGGTTCCATTTGGACAACTCCTTGATCCGATAAAAATTCTATATTTTTGAAAAAAGAATAAGCGAATAAGTCGAAATTTCCGATTGAAATACGAACTTTTTTTCTAGGAAAGTTAGGCGGACCATTCCTTCTACATTACAACCTAAATAGTACTGGTAGTCTGGTATATCAATTTGGTTCACTTTGAACAACTCCTTGTCCGATAAAATTTCACTATTTTTTTGAAAATATAATACGGAATAATAAGCGAATAAGTCGAAATTTCGATTGAAATACGAACTTTTTTCTAGGAAAGTTAGGCAGACCATTCCTTTTGCATTACAACCTTAATAGTACTGGTAGTCTGGTATATCAATTTGGTTCACTTTGAACAACTCCTTGTCCCGATGAAAAATACTATATTTGAAAATTAATGATTTGAAATAATAGCAAATTTCCGTATGAAATACTATCTTTTTTCCTAGGCAAGCTATACCAAAATTGATACTCCATACCGAGTTTGGTTCCATTTGGACAACTCCTTGATCCGATAAAAATTCTATATTTTTGAAAAAAGAATAAGCGAATAAGTCGAAATTTCCGATTGAAATACGAACAGACCGAATGGGTATCGACCAGATCAAACAGACGCCCGAAAAACTTGTTCCCACCAACTACATCCCCAACATGAGGTGCACAAAAACCCAGTGGGGGGAAAACCGACTAACCGGCGTCTCAACGGGGCAGGGGGGTGTGCACCTCATGCGGGCCCGAGGCCCTCCCTTAGAATAATAGTATTATATAAATATAAACCAAAAAAAATTTACATAATGAGTTTAAACATTGTCCTCTGTAACTGGTGACACGTCCTCTGTGACACGTCCTCTGTGACACGTCCTCTGTGACACGTCCCTGTCAATCCCCAAGTCACAGGGTCAGTTCTCCTGTTTCAGCAGGTCAAAATGGTGGTATCTTTAACAGTCAATATTTCAAAACTGGCTGAACAAAAGACAACCAAACTGGGACCAACAACAGTACTCCTTAAGATACGCTTTATGTCAAAAGATCATCCAAATCGGTCCATTTTTCGAGGAGATATTGCAAAGTTAAGGTACCGTACCAATCTCGTCAGAAACGAGGAGAGGTGACTTGCAGACCAAAAATTGACCACCTAAACTACGGAAAACGCCCTATAAAATATATATGGGGAGAATCCTCATTATCTGTGGAGTCTAAGGAACTAATACTCGGGGCTAAATTCGTCTTTTTTGTTGGTCTCACATGTACATACCCGAAATGTACCGGACACGAATTGGTAAAAATGGGGGTATGTGTCCTGGCCAATTTCTCGAAAACGGCTGAACGAAAACAAACGCCCTTACTACCAACTGTAGCACTGCTTGGGATACGCATCATATTAAAAAATGAGCCCAATCGGTGCACTCTTCAAGGAGTTATAGCAAAAATAAGGTACCGTACCAAATGACCAAATAGTACAAGTACGGGTCACGTATCCCTAAAATTGACCACCCGAACTACCGAAAACTACATACAAAATATATATGGGGAGACTCCCCACTAACTGGGGATTCTAAAACACTAACATTTGTAACATAGTTCAAAGATTCAAGGTGTCAATGGTGTCAACCGGATGGTGTCAACCGCTTCTGGGGCTAAAACCGAGGGCAAGTTTAGTGGCCGTTTTCTCTGAAACGGCGTAACAAAAAAAACACCCTTAATACAGTTTGTAGCACTGCTTGAGATATGCATCATATTAAAAAATGAGCCCAATCGGTTCACTCTAGAAGAAGTTATAGCAAAAAGAAGGTACCCTGCCAAATGCTCAATAAAGCAAGGTGACCGCTGTTCAGAGCCAAAGTTCAACGTCAGAACTACATAAAACACCATATAAAATATATATAGGGATACTCCCCACTAACTGAGGATTCTAAAACACTAACACTTGTTGGGTAAAACGCATGTTTTGTTGTACCGAAATTTGGGTCACCCAGAATAGCCCGAAAATTCGAACTATTTCAACTTTGAACATTAATAACTTTTTGATTAGGCCGATTTGGGAAACCAACCAAATAATGCAAGCAAGAAGAGTTCAGTGCTAACAAAATGCGACTACTCCCGTTTAATTTGGTCCAGTACTTTAGGAGATATTAACAAAATTCTGTTCTGTACCCCATTTTCTGGGCTAAAATCGAAGCCCAAGATCTCCGGAACCGACGTAAAACAACGTGAAACAGCGTTCCCGGCGTATTTGTGGGTGTAATTCTGGTCCAATTCCACGTTCTAGGTCACGGCAAACCTTCATGGTGAGGTAGGACAAAATTTCCCACCTCACCATGAAGGTTATGATGTTTTGGGTGTTTTGACATAAAACAACATCCACATAATTTTGATGAGATCGTGAAAAAAGATAAATTGTTGAATTAACCCCATTATTTGATACGAATAGCTTCAACAACTTAAACAATGTCTAGAAAAGACAAAACGCACGCCAAAAATCATGTTCAATTGCACAACCCAACACACAGTCACAAAATTTTTAAAAAAAATGTTTTTCCGCATTCAAAATTGAATAATTGTTCGAAAGAATATCTTCAGAACTGTGACTAGCCATTCCCGAGAAGAACGTCCTAACAGCAACTGATGCCAAAAATCACTCGTTTTGGTCAAAAATTGAATGAGAAATTGGAAAAAGTACAAACTTAAGTTCATTTCTCGATGTGATAAAACAAGTTTTTTCCTCCGCAAATGCAAATTGTGCTTGGATATCTTGTTTACCTTTTTGTTTACCCTTTATCTTGTTGCAAATTTTCTTGTTTACCTGGTTTTCTTTTCTCTGAAGGCTGTGATTGAAGTACAAGATCAAAATAAAAAGAAAGAAACTTTTTATCCTGAAACAATCAGCTCGTAACAAAATTGCTAATTGACCAAAAAAAGCGATTTGACCGGTTTCCGAGCCAAATTTGACTGCCTCAATTCCATAGACTACTATGCAATAAAAATATGGGGAAACTCCCCTCTAACTGAGGATTCCAAAACACTATCATTTGTTGGGCAATTCGCGTGCTTTGTTGTACCAAAAGTTGAGTCTATCAAGATAGCCCAAAAATTCGACTTTTTTCAAATATAAACATTAATAACTTATTGATTAGGACGATTTGAGAAACCAATCAAACACGGCAAGCAAGAACGGTTTAGTGCTAACAAAATGCGACTACTTCCGTTTATTTTTGTCTGGTACTTCAGCAGATATTAACAAAATACTGTTTTGTACTCCCTTTTTTGGGCTAAAAGCGAAGCCAGAATCTCGGGAACTGACGTAAAACAACGTGAAAAAGATTTTCCGGCGTATTTGTGGTTGTGATTCTGGTGCATTTTGACGTTTTGGATCACGGAAAACCTTTATGGGGAGGTGAAAAACGATTCCCACCTCACCATGGGGGCTATGATGTTTTGAGTAGTTTTGACAAAAAAAACAACACACTCAAACATACACAGAAATTTGTTGAAATTGTTTGAAATGAAAAATTGTTGAATTAACTATGAAACTCAGTAAAACTGGCTTCATGAACAAGAGCATGATGGCAAAAACGAAAATTAATTAGGGTGAAGGACATATCATTGAGGTTTAAACACTCCAACTACAAAAACAAAAAAAAAACGGAAAGTTTCGACTTGCATCAAAATAACATGCTGAAAAGCAAGAGCAGATTAACCAAGGTTTAAGAAGAGCTCGGCTAATTCTGAATGCATAGCTGATTAGAGAAATGAAAGCAAAATTGACAAAAAAATGGCACAATATCTGAAAAATGGTATTGCTTTTGTTATTTCGTAATAGATAATCATCTTAAAAACCACGCAAGACTGATTGGTTAATCATTTGAAAAAAGGTTTTCAGATGACTCAAAGGGTCTGTTTAGAGCTTTTAATTATAACCTGATAGTGATTACCAAAGAAGCCAAAGTGTTGAAAGAAATCAATTTGTTGAGAGAAGGTACCAAATGACATAATTTCCCTCCCGAGTTTCAAGTTTCGCTAAAATAGACCATCATTTTGTTGCTTTTGAAATTTTATTCTGTTATCCTAAAATTAATGGCTCCCGTTGGTTTAGAGAACAAGTTCAATGGATCATAGCTAAAGTTTTCAGTGATACACGTATTAATTAAATGGCTTCAACACTTTCTTCTCGCAAATTTCTACAGAATTTTTACTTTTTGCCTGTTTTTGTTGTTTTTTTTGATAGCCATAACACATATTGTGATGTGCTATTGATTACCTATGCACGAAAAACTTCTTTTTACCCACATTGTGGCGTAACTGTGCGTATTCATTGACTTCCGTTGAAAGCTATTGAGTTTAATGGCGGTTAAGTCTTCAAAAATAATTTTTTTGCTGTAATTTTTTTGAACATTAATCGATCTTTAAATTATATTCGTGAACTGTAAGTCAGTCTCAGTAATAACCAAACAATTTTTTCAACAAAAATTAAAATATTTAGCGGTTTCAACTTCTAACTATTGTTTTTTGACTTCGATCAAAATTTAATTTTTTTCGTAAATTTGGTTCCTTTTGAAATCTTATTGCATTATCCTAATTTGGGTAATTCCTATTGGCTCATAGATGTTGTTCAATGGATCGTGAAAAAAATTTTCAGGAAAAAACTTATGTTTTAATTGGCTTCGATTGTTTTCTCTCACACTTTTCCACTGATTTTTTGGTTTTTGCCTGTATTTGATGTTGTTTTCATAGTCAACGACTTGTTGTATTGTCTTACTGATGATTTTGGAGTGACAAACATCCTTGTCGTCACATTGGGACATAATGTAGCGTATTTGATGGCTTTTGTTGAAAGCAATTGAATTTTATGTCAATGAAACTACGGTTTTTTTCAATGAAACTAAAATTTTGTCGTTTTGTTGTATTTTTTATTCCATACGACTTTTGTTGATGGGTTATCGATGTAACTTATATATGGGGATATGTATATATATATATATATATATATATATATATATATATATATATATATATATATATAGATATTAGGGGATTTCCTCCCATGTCTCAGGAATCTAATTAAGTTTTATGATGTTGGATGGGCCATAAAAGTCTATGTTCTTGGATATGGTATCCAAGACACCCTAAATTTTTTTTCACGAGTACTTTTTAAATCTCCTTTTTTATCGTCTGAAAGCCGCATAGGACGTTGTTAAAATCATTTTTGTGTCAAAAAAAGATGGTGCACAAAAAAAGTTTTATGATCTTGGATGGGCCATAAAAGTCTATGGTCTTGGATATGGTATCCAGGACACCATAAAGTTTTTTTTCACGAGTAATTTTAAAATCTCATTTTTATCGTCTGAAACCCGCATAGGACGTTGTTAAAATCCTTTTTGTGTCAAAAAAAGATGGTGCACAAAAAAAATTTTATGATCTTGGATGGGCCATACAAGTCTAATGTCTTGGATATGGTATCCAAGACACCATAGAAAAAAAAATTTTTTTGTTGAAGGCCAATGGCAACTACGATACATTTGTTGTACTACGTGGTCCAAAAGACGTCATTTGAGATCACCTTTAAGTTTTTGTATGGTCTTATGTATGGTATCAAAGAAGCCATACAACCATACATGTCTTACTTATGGTTTCCAAGAAACATTTATGGTGGTCATCCCGGGAATCTCTTTGCAACTTTATAGTTACATGTTTCCAGAAAACTTTTTTGCTTTCAATTCAATTTGCCACTACAGACGCCTTGCTGTTGCAGTAAAATCTGTCGAAAATAATTGATTGCTTCAATAAATGTAAGGTTATTTTTGAGTAATTGTGCCGACTCCACTTGTGGGGGGAGGAACTATATACTCAAATGGGTTTTTCTGTTCATACAATTTTGGCCGATCGATTTATTCAACGTAGAGAAATGTGAGTGGTATAATTAAAAAGCTCGTCCAGCGTTGAATTCAAAATAAATTTTTTTTTTTGAATTTCGTTTTTTTTCGAGAAGCTATCGAGGTTGTGTGAACACGTAATATTTGCATGATTTTGTTCCTTTTTAGCGTAAATTTTGTTCAAATTAAGGCTTTTCTATTAAAAAAAAAATGATTTCATTTCAAATTATTTTTCACGCAACAAAAGGAATAATTTTGTGTTACAAATAGAGCGATAACAAGGCTTGTTCTGGTCTCATGAGGAAGTTTAATATAACAAAAACACAAATGTAATTTGACAGCTGTTTTTTTTATAAAACTTTTCCTATTCAATTTTGTTTTTTTAATCACTTAGAGACCAGTCAGTTTTCATATCGAGGTTTTGTTAACAACAAATTTCAATTTTAGTCAAATGATACCCAAAAATTTTCCTTTTAAGGAATCGCTGATTTTTTTGTCTTCGACTTTGAGTTTTCGAAACTCTTAATGAAATTTTTATTTTCATTCTGAGATTTTACTAAAATTGGGGAAAACTATTGAATAGATTGAATAACAAAAAATGCAATCGTCCTCCTAATGTGCTTTAGGTAAACCTATATAGTGCTTTGAGTGGACCGCTAATGGCTGTTAAGCCATTGAAAATTAAATTTGCGAAATTTTTTTTGAACCCCAACCGATATTAAAATTATTTTCATGATTAGTTAGTCAGCCTCAGTTTTTTCAGTCCCGGTTTCTTTTTACTGCAACTAAAAATAATCTGCTAAGCAGTTTTATCTAATAACTATTGGTTTTGTGAGTTCGATAACAAGGGTTTTCATAATTTCACAAAAAGTGGCTTTTTTGTACTTTTGGTGCCTTTTGAAATCTTATCTCATTATCCTAAAATTGATAGTTGTCATTGGCTTAGACAAGACGTCCAATTGATCATCTATAAAGATTTCCGAGAAAAGATTATTTGTTTAAATGGCTTCGACACTTTCTTTTCGCATTTCTGTTGGATTTTTTTTTTTTGGTTTTCGACTCTATTTATCGTTTTTTTTATAATCATAGAACCTATTGTGATGTCTTATTGATAAAATATTGACGAAAAACGTTCTTGTCTTCCTATTGAGGCATAACGTAGTGTATTCTTTGACTTCCGTTGAAAGTTGATAACTTATGGTTGTCAAACATTCTTGCCTTCTCATTAAGGCATAACTTGTCGTATCCTTTTACTTCCGTTGAAAGCTACTGAAATTAATGGCGTTGATATAACGGGTTTTTTCTCAAAAATTGAGTGATTTTTTTTTACATTTGTTGGTACTTGTTGATTTTTTGAAGTCATTTTGTAAAAAAAAGAAGAGCCCCATTGCTGTGAAAAAAAATTATGAGATTAAAAAAATACCGTTTTTTTTATTGGCTTCGACACTTTTCTCCCTCATTTTTTTAGTTTGCTTTTTTTTTGCCTTTTTTAAGTTCTTCATTAAGTCGTAAAAAATCATAGGCTTCTAAAGAATGATGTAACTCAATGCAGTCAGTTAACAGCGAATAGTATTAAAGTTCATGATATTTGTCGTTTTCAAAGATTTCTTAATACTTTTCATTTTTTTTTCTTTTCGTCAACTTGTAATTTATTCTCATCCAATTCAATGTAATTCAAAAACTATTTTTCCAATGATATTATGTCGTAATTGGTGTTTTTTTGTTGGACAGTATGCGTTTCCAAAATAGTTTTTTGAGTTGTCAATATTTGTGTTTCTTTTTCTCTTCTCTTAGCACATTTGCTAAAAAGTTTTTTGCTTATTTTGTTTTTTGTATTCTTCTCGTAGTCTTGCTAATGGCAGATCTTGTTAGCGCTGTAATAAGGCATGGTATTATGTAATTCAATTAGTAGTTCGGTTTTGTAACGACTTTTATCTAATCTAAAAACTCAAATATCTATTTTTAATTATCTCATCGTTAGGTTGACAATTAAGTCAAAAATGTAGATGAGTTCAGGTCAGAACATTCGCTGCTAACGCACATTAATGAGTATTCTTGCTAAATACAAAAACCGAGATGATCTGTTTATAACTTTGGTTCCTAACAAGTTTTCTGCAGAGGTTTAGCTATTGCAGTAAAATTCACTGAAAAAAATTCTGGGACTCAGATGCTAAAATAGAGGGCATCGTGTGTCATAAACGTGAACTGAAAGCAAAGGGGAAGCAGAAATCCCAAAATACCCCAAAAACGGTGTAAAATATGCATAACAAACGTGATAACCTCTAAATCATTCTTAAAAGAACGCAATAGAGAGGGGTAAAACAAAGCTCTAAAAACAGAACAGATGTTATTTAAAACGAAGGGTAATGTTTTAGTAATTGAATTTAATAATACCATTCTTAAAAAATTTGTTAAGTTGTTCTCAGAAACGTGATAAAGTATTATTGCGAAAGCTTAGCTGTTGCAACGTAATCTTTTGAAAACAATGGATATCTTAAGATTAGGTTAGGGATTTTGTCATCATATCATAGGCTTAAGATTGGACGCACTCTAAACCTAAAGATATGAGGTTATCAATATTTAGAGTTTTATCATTATGTGCTTTTCTATCAATATGTGCTTTTTAATCAATATGTGCTTTTTTTGTTTTTGTTAAGATTCGAAGCAAACATTTTGAATGCCATGGCAGTGAATTTAGTGAAAAAAATTGCGAAACATAAAGTAAATTCAATTCAAACGAAACAAAATTTTGAAGTTATCCTCCTTACAAAGAGACGCAAGGGAACAGGTTAAATATACAAAAAGTGCTCTTAAAATACACTGGTGGCAATTTATCAGATTTCTCATCACCAATTCTTTTTTGAGTCAAGGAAATTGTCTATGCGTATTTATAATCT
>NC_134477.1:58018410-58080862 GCF_964194025.1 Convolutriloba macropyga | reverse complement strand
GTCACAACGCCGGACTCCGTTTTGAGTTCGTTCTTTGCAATAGTTGGCCGTCTCTTCTGTCATTTCTCTCAATAACTTAGTTCGCCAAGCTCTTTTCTGAAAAAAAATAACAAAAATGTTATTAAACTTAAACCTACAATGCAAAGAACTTTTTTAATGTCTGCGCAAGAAACAGGAACTAGAATTGACTGTGCATGGTTCGGAAGAACCACTAAAATATCCGATACAAAAAAAGTAAAAAGAGATGTTAAATTGCCGCGCGTGAACAGAAAATTCTCGATCGGGAAATTATTATTGATGTTATTAATTATTCTCTATTTTATTATCAAATACAATTTTTTCACTCTACTTATGAAATAGAGTGCGCAGACAAGAAAGCAAAATTTAGCTCTCCCAATATTTTTCTCTGTTATGTGACCTTAACTCGACTTCTCAGAAAATAGAGAAGGGTATGGTAACAGAGATGGTAAAATGATCATATATTTATGAAAATAAGGTTCTCTTCAAAATGAAGTATCAGTTTCTCTGCTTAGATCTACGCTCTCAAATATCTCTCAGAAAAAATTTCAATGCAAAAAGTTTTTCGAGTGGCTTGGTGTTAATAAGCAGCAAGCGGTTTCAAAATTTCTGAAAATTTTAAGTTCTATGAACGTTTTGACAAACGACTTGTAATAAATTTGAGCTCAAGTTTTTGTTCCATGTCTTCAGTAGTGCTACAAGAAAAAATTTTAGCGCCGAGTTTGAATCTTTGACATAGCAGTTGAAGAAATTGAGATCAAGAGATCAGTTTTCAGATGATGAAAAAAGGGAAAAGTGTTTGTAAATAATATATTTTGTTTTTTTTGGCTGCTATTTTCGTTTTTCAATGTTTTTTTTTAAATTATGCCCCAATGTTGTTCTAATGTCGGAGACAAAAAGACTTCATTTGGGCAAATTCAATCAGCGAGTTTATAAAAAAGAGAAAGGACACCGTTAATTGCAACTAGTTTTTGGTATCTTCACAATCGGAATATCTAGTCTTTTCCTGATCCCGAAAAATATTTGCCTCATGAGCAAACACATTTTTGTAGTCTGAGATAGATAAGACATCTCCTGAAAACGCCAGAATACCTTAACAACTTGTTTCTATTTTTGTTAGATCATTATCAGTCTGTATTTAATGAACATGTAAAATGTATGATTCTTATAAATGTCAACAATGAAAAATGTGTTACCCTACAACTTTTCATTGCATGAAAAACTGGAAGTCATAGAACGTTTCTATTGTGATACAATTGCAATCATAAAATTTTTTTTGATATAGTTGAAATCATAGTATTTTTTTCTGGGAAAGTTGTAAACCTGACAATTTCGTACAATTTTTCGGTCTATGATATTAGAAATCAATAAGAGAAAATTTCTTAGAGAACAACTTTTAATTAAACGGGGTGCCGATCGAAAGCAAAATTTCAAAAAAAAAACGTTTTTTTTTCTACCAATTATTTGCAAGATGAACGAGAGAAAATGCTGAGTAACAGAAGAGCGATAAAAAGTAATTACAGCAGCAGCTATTTTACGGCTAAAAATGAGCTCAGAAAGCATTATTAAAATTTTATCAGTCTCATTATTTCTTGTACCAGTAACTGCGATATTTTTCAGTATTGTCGCTTGAAACGATCAACAATTTTTTTATATTAATAGAATTTTTTACTACTCCTTATCAAATTTTATTTGTAAACATAGGCTTGTGTAACTTGGGGCGAAATATAGATGAAACACTTTACGGAATTCTTATTAGTTCACAAATAACGGCATTTGATTATAGTGGATTCCATCAAAAATAATAACAGAAATCAAAAAGAAATTGAATCTAGAATAGCTGCCGAAGCCGTAAATTGTTTATATTATAATAGCAGGCCCTTTGTAACTAGGAGTGAATAGTGTACTGTGGGGATGGAAGTGGAAGGGTTTGGGTAAGGGGACCTGGATGGGACCCGCATAAGGAAAAGATCCCAATTTTCCTATATGGACTTCGTAAAGTTCGTTTTGAGAGCATAGTTATCGGATCTATCCCTCCCCCATCTTTTTGAGCATATAACTTGACGTTCCCGCTGCAGGGGCTATTTTTTACATCGTAATGTGCTAAATTGCAACACGCATATTTCAATTGGGGGGGGGGGGCATAAAAAGCACGGGGGTAAAGCAGAATAGATCTTATTTACCTTGTCTGTCAATTTGCCGTTGTGATACTCAATAGTCACAAAATTGAACTTTGTCAGCAAGCCATTCTTCATCAAGTCAAACAGCATCTCGACTTCGCAGGACTCGCAATCAACTTTTCCAATTATTTTTGGCTCTTCTTTAAGTTCACTTTCACGCTTGTTAGGAACCCGATTCAAAATATGCTTATGGAAAAAATCACTAAGGCGTATGGTTGCCACTGTAGCTGTCTGGCCTCCTTTTTTGACCTGTTTCCAATTTTTCCCAAAGATTGTTCCGAAAACATCTGTTGTGTTCTGATCCGGCATTGATCCCTGAGAAAAGGTCATTGTTCCTTTTTCGTCATAAATTGCGGTTTCTGTTGACATTTTCACATTCCAGCCGCATTTTTGGTACTGGGTCTCAATTTCCTTCAATTTCATTGCATGTCTGGGGTTTGGCTCAAACCCAGCGGCGCAAATGTATTTAGGATCAGCGGATAACTTTTCCAGACGATCTACTCCAAAATATTTATCAAAGTAACCGATGGACCTTGAGCCGGGGTATAATTGAGGCTCAAAAATTTTCCGGGTAGTAATACCCCAGTTGGCCCCCACATCCAAGAATATATGGAAACATCCATCAAACATTGATGCCTTCTGGTTTCCTGCTCTGCTCTCAGAATTGAACCTGATTATGTCTCGAATTTTTGAGTTTGATGATTTTAACGCCTGTTCAGCAATAATAGCAGCCAGATATGTGCTAATGATTAACATAACGGCAACTATTGTCAGTCTGAACCAACATCGTTGACATATGAGCCAAAATGTAGTATTTTTGTGGTTATTCATGCTCCAATAAAATGAAAAGTTTGAATGGAAATCAAATTGAATTATAATTGATCAGATGAGAAACAAAGAAGTTTAATTGAACAGCTTTTAATATTGAATTGATGTTGAATGAAGGTTTCAAATTGTACAATGTTTAACTCTCCTGCTATAATTGAGCTGACGAATCAAATATTCTCCTGAACTTTTTTGATAAATTTCTACGGAAAAACCTTTTCCATACGGAAACATCAAAAAGTGACGAAATAGTTTTTCTTTCAAAAATTTCTACAATCAACTGCAACTGTATAAAAAATTTTCTTCCATAAAAAAACAGCCCTATTAACTTTTTGTAAATGTTTTTGAACGTTTTCCGTAATGTTCTTTCTTGTACAAAAATTCTTTATTTTGTTCAAACAACACATCCGAAAAATATAATTTGCTGTTCCTGGTCAATATTTCTAAGAAGATGTTCAGATTAAAGGCTTGCCATCAAAATGTTATAAAACTGAGGTTTACAACTCATCAATACATAGTAGCAATCCTAGAAAAGTGGGAAAGACCATTTGGTTGATTTCATCCATCGTTTTCCACGAATTGAATCTTGAAACATGTAAAATTGGCTCAAAATGTGACTCATGGTTACTGTCACTGACATGACTTCTTTTGTCGAAAGCGAACGGAAGTGGTTTTCGACACGAGCCTCAGAACAAAAAATTACAATCATACAAAACACTCGCAATCAAAGGAAACTAATATATTTAATCTAAATCAAAATAACAAACAACATTTTTTATTAGCATATTCTAAAGATAACCCCCACCCAAATTAAGTTGTTTTTGATAACATATTTTGACGCCCAGCCATATCAGGCAACGAACTCAACCCCGAAAAAGCTAAGTATTGCTCTAAAAAATTGATTGAAATGAGAAACAATTGATCTGCACCATGTGATTTTTTGATGTTCCAGTATCCAAAGATCTCGAAATTTTACAAAAACAGTCCAAACGTAACAGCAAGAGGGTTCGCAAAACATCACAACAGACTCAAAGCAGATCCAAAAGACCGAAAGACAGTCTTTTAAAATTTATCATATTATTTACCCGCGCGCTCTGTTTTTGGTTTTGGGGTTTTACCCGCCCCAAATCCCCCCAGGTTGGTTGCCTTCCCAACCCCCCCGCGCTTTCTTTGCTTTCGGTTTTTGGGTTTTTACCCGCCTTAAATCCCTCCAGGTTCGTTGCCTTACCAACCCCCCGCGCTTTCTTTGCTTTCTATTTTTGGGGTTTAACCTGCCCCAAATCCCCCTGGTTGGTTGCCTTCCCAACCTCCCCGCGCTTTCTTTGCTTTCGGTTTTTGGGGTTTTACCCGCCCCATATTCCCCCAGGTTGGTTGCCTTCCCAACCCCCCGCGCTTTCTTTGCTTTCGGTTTTTGGGGTTTTACCCGCCAAAAATCCCCCCAGGTTGGTTGCCTTCCCAACCCCCCGCGCCTTCTCTGCTTTCGGTTTTTGGGGTTTCACCCTCCCCAAATCCCCCCAGGTTGGTTGCCTTCCCAACCCCCCGCGCTTTCTTTGCATCGGTTTTTGGGGTTTTACCCGCCCCAAATCCCCCCAGGTTGGTTGCCTTCCCAACCCCCCGCGCTTTCTTTGCTTTCGGTTTTTGGGGTTTTACCCGCCCCAAATCCCCCGAGGTTGGTTGCCTTCCCACCTCCCCCGCGCTTTCTTTGCTTTCGGTTTTGGGGTTTTACCCGCCCCAAATCTCCCCAAGTTGGCTGCCTTCCCAACCCCCCGCGCTTTCTTTGCTTTCGGTTTTTGGGGTTTTACCCAACCCAAACCCCCACAGGTTGGTTGCCTTCCCAACCCCACGCTCTTTCTTCGATTTCCAGTTTTGGGGTTTTATCCGCCCCAAACTCCCCGGTCTCTTTTCTTTCAGACCACTCACGCTATCTTTCCCTTTCTTCTACTACCGAGTTTGATTACTATCTCAACCTTTCTGCATTTCACTAATAGGTGTGGACCTATTGGTAATAGCTGTTACAGGTAGATAGCAAGTATCCAGCAACAAAGTTACCGGCATTTAGAACTTAGGTATAAGTAGGTACAAGTTGCAGCAGGTAGGTAGCAGGTATCAGGTAGGTAAAATTCGGGAGCTTGTAGGTAGTTAAGTTTGGTATAAGTTTGCAGGTAGGTAGCAAGTGTTAGTTAGTTGGATTATTAACAATCCTTAATTGAACTTGATTTGTATAAGTTTTAGCAGTTGGGTAGCAGGTAACAGGTTGGCATTTAACAGGTAGGTAACTGGTATATGTAGAAACACCCAGATAGCGCTGGTAAGTAGCCCTTAGAAAACATTTGTACCAGATAATTGTCAAGCAGTCAGGAATTTGAGAATAAATTTGGTGTTGCTTATCTGGTGTGAGTTACATAAACCAAAAACCAAAAACTTTTCTCCAGCAAGGTAAAGAAAACAGTCTACGTTATCTTCATGGTAGACACTCAGTCAACCGCTAACTCCGATAGCAACCAGAGAGAAACAACAATCTTCATCAGTGTTCTAGTGCTCCAACAGAGAGCCTCTCTGAAGAAAAACCAGAAACACTTCAAGAACAGAAGATAATTGAATTTTCCAAAATGATGATAACGGACGATATACATTTTCACCTTGAATACCTAAACTCCTCAATTGATGATTCAGAAGATGTTGACATATATACAGGAAACAGTCGAAGAGATAAAAGAGAAGCAGCGCAAACTTGAAACGGTAGTGTCTCAATTAATAATTCTGATTGATCCGTCAGAACAGAGCATTTATTCTCGCGAACATAGTCGCCTTAAGAAAGAAGTTATAAAGTGTATCGATAATTTCAAAAAATAAGTCAAAGGGAAGTCACAGATAAATACTGGAGAGGACATCAGCCTCGGTGTTGGTGTCACCAAAAGACCAAATTGTCCGCCTGACAGCTCTAATTTTCAATTTACTAACCCCGTTCAACCTCGTCTTGATATCAGCAATCAGGAGCAATATGCAGTCAGTTCATCAGCGCCCGCTGTGAACAACAATTTCAGTTTATCTGCACCCAGCAGCGTACTATTTGATTCTAACGCCGCTCCATCGTCATTGCTTAACGCACATTCCTTCAATTGGCCCACTCTTCAGAGTATTTTCCCTGAAACATATCGCAACGCAAAAAACAATAACTTCGATCATCGAGGACTTCTAAACGCGGATAGCTCAAGCCAATGTTCAACCAGCTCAATGTCAGTATGCTTCTAAAAATCTGTCCCGAAACTGCACGCGGAAACGTTCAACGGTGATCCAATGAAGTGGATAAAATGGTATAGCTTTTTCAAAGCAACTATCGACCAATCACCCATGTCGTCGGCTGAAAAATTGATCCATTTGCAACAACTGCTCACAGGAGAAGCTAAAGCACTAGCTGATGGCTACGGTTGCAACGGTGATTTATACGCAGCAGCTCTATCAAGACTGCAAGAACATTTTGGCAATTCAAAGAGGATTGTCAATGCTTTTCTGGACAATTTATCGAACTTTAGAAATCCAAACTTATCAAATCCGGAAAGTTATACACAGTACTTCTCATTTCTTCTAACGTTTGTCGACACCTTTAAACAACTCGGTTTTATTCATGATCTTCACTCCACAATCAACATGAACATAGCTTTAACAAAATTACCAAATCCAGTCAGACTCGAATGGAACCGTTCCCTCGTAGAAAAAACCATGACACAGCCATCCTTAAACGCGCTTGCTGAGTGGCTCCTGAACTATGCAAAAGCATGCCGAGATTTACCAACAAACTCAAACCTCCCATCTTCTCAAACATTGGTGTTCATAAAATGGCTTAGAAAACGTCGCACTCTACTAGAATTAATGAAAATCCGAATTCAAAGCATCAATTGCTGAGTAACAGGGAACAAGGGCAATTTCAGTCTAAGACGAAAGAAAGCGTTAGTTGTCCTAACAATGACAATTGCCAATACCTCTACAAATGCATACATTTCCAAGTACTGAGTCCCCCAAAACGGAAAGATCATGTAATGAAGCAAAAGCTTTGTTTCAATTGTTTTGGACATCATCATGTAGCTCAATGCAATTCAAAAAAACGTCTGCCCCTCAAAAGGCTGCGGCAAAAGACATAACACACTTCTGGACGATAGTTTTATGAACAAAAGAAACTCAAAGTTTAAACCAGTGTAATTTGTTGGAACAGGCCAGGTGGCTTTTGTGGCAGTTCAATTGATAAATGGAAACCAATCTATGAAAACATACGCATACCTAGACAACGGTAGCTGTCAAAGTCTACTTCTGAAACCAACAGCAAAAGAACTTGGTCTTAACCTCAAAAAAACAGGTAAAATGCCTATAAGTGGGTATCACACGACTAAGGAAATTGATTGCTCCAAAGTCTGCTTTGACATAAAGCCAATAGATAGCTCAGTCGAACCTGTCAGACTTAATGATGTTATGGCAGTACCAGATTTGAACATGTCCGCAGTGAATGTAGCTCAACTAAACACTTTGTGCAATAATTATGATCGTCTCAGTCATATAAATTTTCCTGAAATTGAACGGAACAGTGTCTCAATTATTATAGGCATTGACAATTTAGACTTGATTCACTATAAACAATTTATAGAAGGTCCAAAAAATGCCCCATGGAGCGTTGAAACTCCAATAGGCTGGACGTGCACCGGTAAAACGAATTTAGTTTTCAATGAGTCTACACATGTACAGTATACTCAGGTGCTAAATTGCCCTAATATGGACGACTATCTTTGCAAATTGGTCCAAGATTGGATGAAAGTGGAAAACTTGGGCATTGCATCGCCCTGAAAAGCTTTGTCGGAAAACGATAAAAGAGCGATTGAAATTTAGAGTCCACAACCTAACTTTTTGACGGTCATTATCAAATAGGTCGCCTCTAGAAGCAAGGTGCATTTCTTCCGAACAACAGATGGTTAGCGTTAAAACAAATTGAACAATTAGAACAAAAGCTTTCAAAAAATCCGATACTAAAGGAAAAGTACCAGGCTACTCTGGACGAAGACTTGGAAAAAGGATACGCTGTTAAAGTGCATGATAACGAATCTCTAACAGATAATGTCTCCTTTTTGCCTCATCACCCAGTGAACAATGAAAATAAACCTGGTAAGGTTCGTAGAGTTGCAAATGCCTCCAGCATTTTCCAGGGTCAGTCCCTCAACTCTAATTTACTGAAAGGACCAGATTTGCTCAGCAACTTAACTGGTGTCATTATGAGGTTTCGTGAGAATCGAATTGCCCTGTGCGCAGTCATAGAACAAATGTTCATGCAAGTGAAAGTCGACCCTAAAGACCGACCCTACTTACGCTTCCTCTGGAACAACAGTGGACACATAGAGACTTACGAATACACAGGTCATGTTTTTGGGGCAACAGATTCACCTTGCATAGCATCTTACGCGCTCAGAAGATCTGCTCAGGACAATGCAAAAACATATCCAAGTGTTCAAAAGGTTATAGAGCGGAACGTTTACATGGATGAATTGTTTGTTGCCCTATCAAGTCCAAATGAAGCTACAATTGATGTCCATGACACTCGCAAGGTTCTTGCAACTGGTGGCTTCAATCTGACAAAGTGGAATTCAAATAGTCATCAAGTTCTTGACCAGCTGAATCCGGATATCCGACTCAATCCAGAAACATCCGCACCACAAAGTCAAAAGGTTCTTGTTTTGCCCTGGTTTCCAGAAGCAGATACATTTGTTATAGAGCGGATATTGTTCCATAAGATCAAACTCGATGAAAAAACGAGTCAGCGTAAACTACTTCGTTTTGTTGCTTCCCTCTTTGATCCCTTAGGAATTATTGCCCCCTTTGCAATAAGATTCCGCAAAGTTCTCCAAGCAGCATGGAACCACGATCCAAAATGGGACAAGCCATTACAGCTCGATGAGAATTCTGATTTCGAGAATCTGAAAAAAGAACTTTCGTCTTTTCAGGATCCACATCTTCCTCGCAAATTGTTAAACGAGATACCGATTCATTGATTGAACTACACACGTCCACAAATGCATCCGAGTTAGCATTATCAGCTGTCAGTTATCTAAGAATTGAACAAATTGACGAATCGGTCTCAGTCGCATTTGTGATCGGTAAAGCAAGAGTTGCGCCAATAAAACGGATGACGATTCCTAATTTGGAGCTACAGGCTGCGGTATATGGTGCTCAACTAGCTCAATTTGTCAGAGATGAGATGGATATTGAAATCCATAAACAAGTTTTTTGGTCTGATAGCACGACCGTTTTGTACTGGCTACGGACTCCTGAGATTCGTCATCGGATCTTCACTGCTAAGAGACTAGCCAAAAATTTAGACGTTTCCTCTGCGCAAGATTGGTTCTACATTTCGTCTACCAGAAATCTCGCTGACGATGGTACCCAAGGATACAACGTTCACCAGATGAATGTCAACGCACGTTGGCTATTAGGCTCATCCTTTTTTTCTCAAAATAAAAACACGTGGCCGAAACAAGATTTACTTTCTGCTCAACATGTTAAAATTATAATGGCAGATCCAATATAAGAACTGAAATGCCAAATTGACATATCGCGTTTCAGCAACTGGAATCGTTTACTTAGAGTTGCAGCGCTTTTCTTCTTGTTTGCAGATAAATGCAGAAAAAAGGAATCCATTTTGTCACTAGCACACTATACAAAAGCGTACAATATCTTGATAAAAAGTGCCCGGCATCAAGATTTTAAATCGGAAATTTCGAACTTAAGAAAAAGTATTGCAGTATCATCTACCAGTAGAATTGTTTCATTATCACCATTCGTCGATCATAACCAGCACTTGCGTGCTCGAGGACGGTTGTCTAAATCATTGAGATTAGAAACTGCGTGCTTCCCGTTGATCCTAGATGGAAATAATCAGAGTGTTAGACTTATGGTAAAACTTTTTCACCAACAAACATGCATTGTGGCACAGAACAAACTAGAAGTTTATTAATGGAACTCTATTGGATTCTTAGGTGCAGGGCGGTAGTCAAACAAACAGTTAGACAATGCATTTCATGCAGACGTATGATCCAAGAAGTAGCTGCCCCCCAAATGGCTGACCTCCCAGAGTTCAGATTACCAAGAGAAAATCATCAAGTTTTTCAAACCACAGGCTTAGACTTCGTCGGACCCTTTCTAGTTAAAGAACATGGAAGAAACAGACCTAGATACATACTCCTCTTCACGTGCTTAGTAGTACGCGCTGTCCATCTAGAAGTTGCTGTCGACTTGACAACAGATTCAACAATCAATTGCATCCGTCGCTTTATAAGCCGTAGAGGAAAACCAAAAAGGTTCTTTTCTGATTGTGGAAAATCGTTTGTTGGATCAAATAACTCTTTGCAATCCAGTATTGCAAGCCTTTGAAATTCCCATGATTTTGCAAGTCATTTGCATCTGATGCAGGTTGAAACTGAGTGGGTGTTTAACCCTCCCGCGGCTCCACGCTTCGGTGGAAGTTGGGAACGCCTAGTGCAGATATCAAGTTATCTCTGTACAAAGTAATTGGGTCAAGAACCCTTTCAGATGATATTTTGTGGACACTGGTATGTGAGATTGAATCCAAAATGAAATCTAGACCTCTAACTAATGTCCCGAGTGAAATTAACGATCCTCTGCCTCCCACCCTAACAGTTCGTGGAAATCTGCTCAAGAACTGGCCTCGCATTTTTGGAATAGATGTCTTCGCGAATACATCCCTAATCAACAGACAAGGTCGAAGTGGAACAAAACTTCTGAAACCTCAGGTAAATGATTTGGTTTGGCTACTTGAAGACTTCTTGCCACGAGGTCTCTGGCCTCTTGCAAAAGTTATTGAAATTTACCCCTGTTCAGATGGTGTAGTACGCTCTGAGAAACTGAACACTCCACATGGTGAGAAAGTAAGACCTGTCATAAAGCTAAGCAAAGTCTTAATGAACAAATGATTTATTTTGTGTTCTCGTTCTCACGAGCAAATGTTTTCTATAGTTTTCAATAGGAAAAGGTATAGAATTGTAAGTCAAGTCGTCTCCAAAAGTTGATGCAACAGGTATCATTATTGCAAAGTTTCACATCAAATGTCTAAGTTTTGCGATCAATAGTCAAGCATTGCATGCCAAACTATTTTTGGGATATTCTTTTGCTCAATTTCGTTTTCCCCCTTTCAGTCGCTCAAACTTTTAGGTCCTCCTAAACTTCCTTTTTCGATTTTTATATTTGCGATCGATTATCTTATCTTATCTTGCTGATTTTACACCGATATCATACAGTACAGCAACAATTCGTGATCTTACAATTGGGGCCGAGGATGTCACTGACATGACTTCTTTTGTCGAAAACGAACAGAAGTGATTTTCGACACGAGCCTCAGAACAAAAAATTACAATCATACAAAACACTCGCAATCAAAAAAAACTAATATATTTATTCTAAATCAAAATAACAAACAACATTTTTTATTAGAACATTCGAACGATAACCCCCACCTACATTAAGTTGTTTTTGATAACAGTTACAAATGAATTCGTTTGGATATTTCTCCAAATTTTGTCACCAAATTCCTCAGATTGACCCATCAGGCGTTTAAAATCGATGAAATTTGTCCGCCGCTTTTCACAGTTCCAGAGTATGCAGTATTCAATTTGTCCCTTAGAAACGCAAACAATAAAGCAGTAAAAGTACGCTTATAAAGCTACCAATCCGTTCAGATCAACGCTCTGAAAACAACAATGCGAGCCGATAGTGCAGGATAATTCAAACTACAGAGAGAATAATTTTACGAACTGCATTACAATTTTGATTATATAATAAAAATTTATCTTAAAGAATAACCAAAAGCAATATATTAAACGAAAAATTTTTATTTTGTAGGTTAAAGTTTTAATTCCAAAATTTCCCTCTTTATGAAAATTGACCAGTAATTGTTTTTTTTTTTGGAAAATGTGAGCAGTAACTATTACTTTTTGAAAACTTTATGTTGTTAATAGAAGCTTTAAAAAGTAACATAGGGAAATGGAAGGTCAAACAAACAGTTTGTTTTTGTAAATTATAGTAAAAAAAAGGTAATTTGGTTTAATTGTAGAATTTCTCGCAGCTCATATAAAAACAATTGTTTCATTATCCGGAGTTCAAATAACGTAGTCTTTAGAACAATGGAATTTATATTTTGTTTCATTCACTGGTATAATAAATACAATCTATTATATAAGAAAATATAGTCTTCTAAAATTACCGTCGAAAAAGTCGATCAATCTTTTTTCCTCAAAAACACCCTTCCGGACTACTGCTCCCATTAATTTGTAAATCTGAGAGGCAAAAGCTCAATATGCATTTTTTTCCAAAACTTTACAATTTCACAACGTAGTAGCGCCCGTACCAAATGTAATTTGAAGTACATTAACCCAAACTTCATAAAAAGGCTTTTTTGGGAAAATTTTGAAAATTTGGGTCACCATTATCCACATTTTGTGTTTTGTGGAAAACTGGAGTTGAAAACCTTGGAATATAGTTACAAAATCTGTCACTATAAACCACAATTAACAATGTGGGCATGTTTTGAAGCATATCGTACCTTTAGAATGCGAGGTCTCCGGGGCAAATTTTGCTACCAAATTCCACAAAATGGCCAAAATGGCCATTTTGTTGAATTTGGTGACAAAAAATTCGAAGTGATCTCCGAAGATTTCCTCGTATTCATATATCTCATTTAGGGCCAACTTTTTATGTTTTAAGATACTTTTTGTGGAAAACGATGGGTCAAAAGGGTCGAATTGTTCGTGTCAGTTTAGTTGGGGCGCTAGTATGTAATGTTAATTATTCGGTTCTTGTAATCTGCCTGAAGGATGACACAATAATCGAATATTTTTTGTCGTCATAAGCTATGCAAATTGAGAAGATGGTTAATTAACACAACACGTATAACGCAACCAGTCATTTTTTTTGAAAAATTTGTCTGGACAAATTTAATAACGGAAGTTCAATTCGAGTTTTTATTTTTTTAAACCTTGAAGTCAAAGTGAATAAAATGATGAAATAGATTTTTATATTGTCATTTTTTAAGGTGTTTGGGAAATTCAACACGATTAAGATGTTTGTGAAATTAAACACAAAACGAAAACCCAAATTATATACGTGTGAATTCACGTTATTCGAAGTTTTATTCACGAGACCACCAAAAACCAAACCTTACTGCAATTTGTGATTATAAAAAATCAATGCAAAGTCCTAAAAAGTTAATCCTGACATTGCAGATTTAAATACCCGTACCTTCCATTCAGTCGGCATCAGAACTGAATCAGAACACTTTCAGAACAATATCAACTTTCAGTACTGAATCAGAACGTTTTCAGAACAGTTTCTGTATTGATTCTGAAACCTCTCTGAATCAGAGCAAAATTCAGAATCTATGTCCTCTGAATTTCTCTGAATCAGAAGAAAATTCAGAGTGCATTTCTCAATTAGTTCTGAATCAGAAGGAAATTCAGAATACTTTTTTGAATTAGCTCTGCATCAAAATGATAATCAGAAACTTTTCACAACACTGCAGGAAAGTACAAAAAAGCTTGTCATCGGTTATTTAACCGCTATTCAAAGCTTTTTGAAAAAGTTTTTTATGGAAACATATTAAAACTCAGAACACTTCTGATTGTTAGAACCAATTTAAATGCAGCTGTACGGAAGCTTTGAGCTGTGAGTCTGCAACAATTTGGTCAGATAACATTTTTTTGAAAAAAAGTTGTCTACATTTAACGAATTTGCTTTTTCTCTATAATCATTTTTAAAAATAGGTTGTATTGGTATTGTGAAAAATGCATTTTCCCGTTATTTTTTAGTTTAAAACAAGATTTTTGGGCTATGAGAACTGTGAATCTGCTAAACATCTGGTCAGAATTTGTTTATTTGAGAAAAAGTTGTCAATTTTTAAAGAAGTTGCAATTTTCTCTATAATCAGTTTTAAAATTAGGTCTTATTGGTACTGTGAAATACTGCAGTTTTCCGGATTTTTTGGTTTACAACTAGTTGTATAGGTTATGTGAACTGTGAATCTGCAAAAGAATTGGCCAGAATACGTTTATTTGAAATAAGTTGTCATTATTTAAAGAAGTTGCAATTTTCTCTATAATTATAATCAGTTTTAAAATAGGTTTTATTGGTACTGTGAAGTATTGCAGTTTTCAGGCATTTTTGGTTTAGAACTAGTTGTATAGGTAATGTGAGCTGTGAATCTGTAAAATAAATAAACAGAATACGCTTATTTGAAAAAAAGTTGTTGTTATTTAAAGAAGTTGCAATTTTCTCTATAATTTTAATCAGTTTTAAAATAGGTTTCATTGTTATTGTGAAATGTTACTTATTTCAGGCATTTTTGGTTTAGAACTAGATGTATGGGCTATTTCAGATATTCTTTTGAGCTATATGATGTTTTTACCTAGTTTTGTTATGTTTTGATGTTTAAATTTGTCTTGTTTTTGTTTTGGAAAATTTACAAGCTTTGTTTTTTTCGCTTTGTTCGCCAATCACCGCTTTGTTCTATACAGGTTTTTCTATAGTTATTTTCAGTAACCCCGCCACTGCCGGTCCCCAGCCTGAATGAAAAAGGAGGAGAGTTTAAACCACACCGAACATTCTGGAAAATCTCAAAAAGGCAGTTTTATCTTGACATGAGAAAATTTCCGACAACCTATTATGTAAATTTCCTCAATTTCTACAGGTATTGTATGAATTTGTAGTTTATTTAAAATTATACCCAGAAACTTACTGAACATGTTGTGTCACGTTGTTTCACGTCAGTATCGGTGATTTGGGGCATCGCTTGTAGCCCAAGAAATGAGGTATAGATATGTATTTTTCTAATATCTTCTAAAATACTCGACCAAAATGGACGGTCAAGTTCGCATTTTGTTGTCAATGAACTGCTTTTGTTTGTCTCGTTACATGGTCTCTGTAACCATGAGGGTAAAAAAGTTAGATTTTGTCAAATTTGCAAAAAGTCGATAATTTAGACCATCTTGGCGGACTCAACAACCGGTACCCCAAAATAGCCAAGGAACCCGACATATATAGGTTCCTTAGGTTCCTCAGATAGTGGGGAGTATACGCGTATTCATTTTCAATATGATTTTACGAAGTTGAATGGGTCAATTTTTGCTCTGTGTGCGCCGAAACTCGATTTTGGGCCATTCTCGGCTGTTTCGGCGGTGACGTAGAATTGGAATTTTTGGTGTCAACTCTATAAACTATAGTGGTTAGATTGCCCAGTTAATGGGGAGTATCACTAAATACAAAGTTTACCATTGTTTCACGCGTTTCGATGGTGTAATTGAAGGACCATCCGAATTCGTTCAACAACTCCAAAACTAAATTTTTTATTTTCTATGCCGAGAAAAGTATATCAAAGCAGTCTGAACCACAACAGGCTAAAACGGAAACTATGTTCAAACGATTAAAAAACTGAGCTCTTAGACCACTGAGAAGTGACTTTTCTGGGCAATTAAGTACAAGTAGGAGGGCATTATAATTTACTCTAGTCAGCAAAACTTTTCGAAACAGAAATTTTTTTTGTGAAAAATTATGCAATTCAGATACGACACAATTTCAGGTTGTGTTAATTAGAGGTACCTTTTCATCTGCCCGGAGTTAATAAAGAGCTTGGGGTGCTCCTTGATAAATCTAGAGATTTGAAAAAAATCTGAAGCAGAAAAAATCTGAACAATGAAACAATTCTGTTTAGATTACTTGAACCAAACTTTTTAAAAAAAAATCACTAGAAGTATGCACCTCAACTGTTGGCGTTGGCTTTTAGAGCTTCCGACCTTTACTTGTATTATTGTATCATTATTCGTTTGATTACTGTTTCAAGTTGTTTTTGCAAGAATTTGCGAATAAATTGGTTTTCTCAGGACTCCAAAAAATGGGGTATGGCTCAATTGTTTGATCTTTTCTTCAAAACTACTGCACCAAATTAAACAGTCATCAGCTTGTTTTGTTGGCACCTAATTCTGCTTGCTTGTCCAGAAGAGTGGTTTTTATAACCGGGAAAGTAAAAAAGTTATTCAAGATCAATTTTCAAAAATAAGTTGAAATATTAGTTCATGTTGGTATCACACAAAATTCGGTACCAAAAATAACAAAGCACCCCTTTGTATATGAGTTTATTAGTGTCCTCTGGTAGTGAAAAGTATCTCAGTTTATGTTTTTGTATGGTTTTGTGGATTTTAATGGGCTATTTTTTCTCTGTAAGGGTCGAACCACAGAAAAACAAATCTTTTCTGAAATTCAATGGCTCAGGGGTGTTTTTTGCATTTGAACACGTTTTCCGGCTGGGTTTTTGTGTTTTCTAGACGCTATTTAAGTTGTTGAAGCTAATTGAGTCAATTAATGGGGTTAACTCATTGATTTTTCTTTTTTCACGATTTCATCAAATTTCTGTGGATGTTGTTTTATGTCAAAACACACAAAACATCATAACCTTCATGGTGAGGTGGGAAATTTTTTCCCACCTCCCCATGAAGGTTTTCCGTGACCCAGAACGTCAAAGTGGACCAAAATCACAACCACAAATACGCCTGCAACTCTGTTTCACGTTGTTTTACGTCAGTTCCGGAGATTTTGGGCGTCGCTTTTAGCCCAAAAAATGGGGTACAAGTCAGTATTTTGTTAATATCTGCTTAAGTACTGAACCAAATTAAACGGGAGTAGTCGCACTTTGTTGACACTGAACTCTTTTTTTTTGTTCTATGACATGGTGTCTGTAACCAAAAGGGTTAAATCTAGAGATTTGAAAAAAGTCTGAAGCAGAAAAAATCTGAACAATGAAACAATTCTGTTTAGATTACTTGAAGCAAACTTTTTTTAAAAAAATATCACTAGAAGTATGCACCTCAACTGTTGGCGTTGGCTTTTAGAGCTTTCGTCTCTACCTTTACTTGTATTATTGTATCATTATTCGTCTGATTACTGTTTCAAGTTGTTTTTGCAAGAATTTGCGAATAAATTGGTTTTCTCAGGACTCCAAAAAATGGGGTATGGCTCAAATGTTTGATCTTTTCTTCAAAACTACTGCACCAAATTAAACAGTAATAAGCGTGTTTTGTTGGCATCTAAATCTGCTTGCTTGTCCAGAAGAGTGGTTTTTATAACCGGGAATGTAAAAAAGTTATTCAAGATCAATTTTCAAAAATAAGTTGAAATATTAGTTCATGTTGGTATCACACAAAATTCGGTACCAAAAATAACAAAGCCCCCTTTTGTATATGAGTTTGTTAGTGTCCTCTGGTAGTGAAAAGTATCTCAGTTTATGTTTTTGTATGGTTTTGTGGATTTTAATGGGCTATTTTTTCTCTGTAAGGGTCGAACCACAGAAAAACAAATCTTTTCTGAAATTTAATGGCTCAGGGGTGTTTTTTGCATTTGAACACGTTTTCCGGCTGGGTTTTTGTGTTTTCTAGACGCTATTTAAGTTGTTGAAGCTAATTGAGTCAATTAATGGGGTTAACTCATTGATTTTTCTTTTCTCACGATTTCATCAAATTTCTGTGGATGTTGTTTTATGTCAAAACACACAAAACATCATAACCTTCATGGTGAGGTGGGAAATTTTTTCCCACCTCCCCATGAAGGTTTTCCGTGACCCAGAACGTCAAAGTGGACCAAAATCACAACCACAAATACGCCTGCAACTCTGTTTCACGTTGTTTTACGTCAGTTCCGGAGATTTTGGGCGTCGCTTTTAGCCCAAAAAATGGGGTACAAGTCAGTATTTTGTTAATATCTGCTTAAATACTGGACCAAATTAAACGGGAGTAGTCGCAATTTGTTGACACTGAACTCTTTTTTTTGTTCTATGACATGGTCTCTGTAACCAAAAGGGTTAAATCTAGAGATTTGAAAAAAGTCTGAAGCAGGAAAAATCTGAACAATGAAACAATTCTGTTTAGATTACTTGAAGCAAACTTTTTTTAAAAAAATATCACTAGAAGTATGCACCTCAACTGTTGGCGTTGGCTTTTAGAGCTTTCGTCTCTACCTTTACTTGTATTATTGTATCATTATTCGTCTGATTACTGTTTCAAGTTGTTTTTGCAAGAATTTGCGAATAAATTGGTTTTCTCAGGACTCCAAAAAATGGGGTATGGCTCAAATGTTTGATCTTTTCTTCAAAACTACTGCACCAATTTAAACAGTCATAAGCGTGCTTTGTTGGCATCTAAATCTGCTTGCTTGTCCAGAAGAGTGGTTTTTATAACCGGGAATGTAAAAAAGTTATTCAAGATCAATTTTCAAAAATAAGTTGAAATATTAGTTCATGTTGGTATCACACAAAATTCGGTACCCAAAATAACAAAGCATCCCTTTGTATATGAGTTTATTAGTGTCCTCTGATAGTGAAAAGTATCTCAGTTTATGTTTTTGTATGGTTTTGTGGAGTTTAATGCGCTATTTTTTCTCTGTAAGGGTCGAACCACAGAAAAACAAATCTGTTCTGAAATTTAAAGGCTCAGGGGTGTTTTTTGCATTTGAACAGGTTTTCCGGCTGGGTTTTTGTGTTTTCTAGACGCTATTTAAGTTGTTGAAGCTAATTGAGTCAATTAATGGGGTTAATTCATTAATTTTTCTTTTTTCACGATTTCATCAAATTTCTGTGGATGTTGTTATATTTCAAAACACACAAAACATCATAACCTTCATGGTGATGTGGGAAATTTTTTCCCACCTCCCCATGAAGGTTTTCCGTGACCCAGAACGTCAAAGTGGACCAGAATCACAACCACAAATACGCCTGCAACTCTGTTTCACGTTGTTTTACGTCAGTCCCGGAGATTTTGGGCGTCGCTTTTAGCCCAAAAAATGGGGTACAAGTCAGTATTTTGTTAATATCTGCAAAAGTACTAGACCAAATTAAACGGGAGTAGTCGCATTTTGTTGGCAATGAACTCTTCTTTCTTGTTCTATTACATGGTCTCTGTAACCAAAAGGGTTAAAAGTTGTTTTGTGTCAAAATTGAAAAAAAGTCTATACTTTGGGTCACGTTGGGCCACCCAAAAATCGTACCCCAAAACACCCGAGTAACCCTGCATATATAGGTTCGTTAGATTCTTCAGATAGTGGGGAGTATCTCCATATATATTATATATATTATATATATATATATATATATATATATATATATATATTATATATATACATATATATATATATATATATATATATATATATATATATATATTATATGTAGTTTTTATGAGTTGAGGTGTTCAATTTTAGCGAAAAGTGAAACTCGGTGGTCAAAATAGGTCATTTGGTACCGTACATTTACCTTGAAAAATCTCCTCGTAGAGTAAACCGATTTTCGATCTGTTTTTGGATTTTGAACTCAGCCTGAGCCGTACTTGAATCCCTGTAAATAGCGTTTTTTTTTCAGGCTTTTTTTGAGATATTGGCCTCGTCACATACGGTCATTTTAACATTTTAGTGACTGGTATATTTTACGTTTCTACGTGTGAAATGTTGAAATTATTGACTATGACTGCACGAATAGGCTCGTTGAACTCCATTTATAATGGGGAACCTCCCCATATATATTTTTTAAAGGGTTTTCTGCGATCTAGGGGGTCAATTTACACCCTGCAAATGACCCCCCCCCCCCCCCCAACCACCCTAAATACACCGTTTTTCAGCCTCTGTCGGGTCCCCCTCAGCAGCATCCAACCTGTTCCCCCAAACCCACTATGGGTCGCATAGGCCCAGTGGTCCAGTATGAATTGGTCCCCGTTGTGGTTATAGTTGTTATAGTGTTTATAGTGTTTTATAGTGAGTTGTGTTTGGAAACAGAACCCGAAAATGGGTCATTTTGGTCATTTGTTACGGTACCTTTATGTTGAAATATCTCCTCGTAGAGTGAACCGATTTTCGATTTGTTTGTTGATTTGAACTCAGCTTGAGCAGTACTTGAATCCCTGTAAATAGCGTTTTGTTTCTTTCAGCCGTTTTGGAGAAATTGGCCAGGACAAATACCGCAATTTTGACATTTTAGTGTCCGGTGTATTTCGTGTTTCGACTTGGGAAAATGTGAAAATCATGTAATTCACTAACAGATATTGGTTCTTTGAACTCCATTTATAATGAGGAAACTCCCCATATATATTTTGAATAGGGTTTTTGGGGTTTCAGTGGGTCTATTTTCACTCTGCAAATGACCCCCCCCCAACCCTCTGATTTGGTGCTCATAATGTGGTAATTCACTTGTGAAAGTGAGTAAAATTGACGAATTGTGTCACTAGGATTAGTCTCATAGAGCCTCTGTATGCCACGATCGATTGCATGTCACGTCAAGTATCTGATTATAATTATAGTTTGAGTGTTGTTGAGTTACTATTGTTCTAAGGTGAGGGCGTTTCGCCCACATGAGGTGCACCACCCCCTGTCCCGTTGAGACACCGGTTAGTCGGTTTCCCCCCGCTGGGCTTTTTGTGCATCTCATGTTGTGGATGTAGTGTCTGTGCGGACGAGTTTTGCCGGCGTTTTTGTGCGAGTCGTGGTATGACTTTGACACTGAAGTTGATAATTGATGTACTTTTCAGATAGGTTTTAATTATGGCTGATTGGTTAAAGGGATTCAAAATCCCCCGAACTAATGAAAGACTCTCATATTACCGTTCAGAGTCGATTGAAATATTTGACTACGAGCTTCCGGAAAAGGTCAGTTTTGATGTTTTGTCATGTAGATGCATATACGCAGCAATGCTACCGAGTTATAGCGCGGGAGACCCCTGCATTTTCTCGGTAGCATTAATGGACTTTTGTGTAGCCATGTAAAAAGACTAAGTACTTTATGTGGTTATTTATAGGTTTTATGAACTGTGAATCTGCAAAAGATTTGGTCAGAATGTGTTTATTTGAAGAAAAGTTAACCATTATTAAAGAAGTTGCAATTTTCTCTATAATCCGTTTTAAAATTAGGTCTTATTGGTATTGTGAAATAATGCATTTTTCCGGAATTTTTGGCATAGAAGCAACTGAACAGACTATGTGAACTGTGAATCTGCAAAAGATTTGGTCAGAATGCGTTTATTTGAAAAAAAGTTAGCATTATATAAAGAAGTTGCAATTTTCTCTATAATTATTTTTAAAATAGATTTTATTGTTACAGTGAAATATTGCAGTTTTCCGGAATTTTTGGTTTTGAACTAGTTGTATAGGCTATGTGAACTGTGAGTCTGCAAAAGAAATGGCCAGAATGCGTTTATTTGAAAAAAAGTTGTCATTATTTGAAGTTGCAATTTTCTCTATAATCAGTTTTAAAATTAGGTCTTATTGGTATTGTGAAATAATGCAATTTTCCGGGATTTTTGGCATAGAAGCAACTCAATAGACTATGTGAACAGTGAATCTGCAAAAGATTTGGTCAGAATGCGTTTATTTGAAAAAAAGTTAGCATTATATAAAGAAGTTGCAATTTTCTCTATAATTATTTTTAAAATAGATTTTATTGTTACAGTGAAATATTGCAGTTTTCCGGAATTTTTGGTTTTGAACTAGTTGTATAGGCTATGTGAACTGTGAATCTGCAAAAGATTTGGTCAGAATGCGTTTATTTGAAAAAAAGTTAGCCTTATATAAAGAAGTTGCAATTTTCTCTATAATTATTTTTAAAATAGGTTTTATTGTTACTGGGAAATATTGCAGTTTTCCGGCAATTTTGGTTTACAACTAGTTGTATAGGCAAAATGAACTCTGAATCTGCAAAAGAAATGGCCAGATTGCGTTTATTTGAAAAAAAAGTTGTCATTATTTGAAATTGCAATTTTCTCTATAATCAGTTTTAAAATTAGGTCTTATTGGTATTGTGAAATAATGCAATTTTCCGGGATTTTTGGTATAGAATCAACTCAGTGGACTATGTCAACTGTGAATCTGCAAAAGAAATAGTCAGAATGCGTTTATTTGTAAAAAAGGTAACATTATTCAAAGAAGTTGCAATTTTCTCTATAATCGTTTTTAAAAAAAGGTTTTATTGGATTGTGAAATATTGCATTTTTCCGGCATTTTTGGTTTAGAACTAGTTGTATGGACTATGTGAACTGTGAATCTGCAAAAGATTTGGCCAGAAAATGATTATTTGAAAAAAAGTTGTCATTATTTGAAGAAGTTGCAATTTTCTCTATAATCAGTTTTAAAATTAGGTCTCATTGGTTTTGTGAAATAATGCAATTTTCCGGGATTTTTGGCATAGATTCAACTGAATGGACTATGTGAACTGTGAATCTGCAAAAGAAATGGACAGAATAGGTTTATTTGAAAAAAAAATTGTCATTTTTTAAACAAGTTGCCATTTTCTCTATAATCAGTTTTAAAATTAGGTCTTTTTGGTATTGTGAAATGATGCAATTTTCCGGCGTTTTTGGTTTAGAAATAGTTGTATGGGCTATGGGAACTGTGAATATGCAAAAGAAATGGCCAGAATACCTTTATTTGGAAAATTGTTTCTGAAAATCTTCCTGATTCAGTACTGAATTACTCTGAAAGTTAGGTACGGGTAAGCTGTTCTATCTTCTCTTAAAAAATTTCCTCGTAAAAAGCATTTTTTATTGCAAAAAAAATCTGACCAATAATTAATATCCGCTCCAGCAAGTTAAATTTTTCGTTAGAATTGAGCCGAATCAGAAAAATTGAAACGATTTTTTTGGATAAAAAAAATTGTAGGGTTCAATTTCGTTCAGAAGAATGTTAGTAGAAAAACTCAAAATGTAGATATAATTTGCTATATACGCTGCAGAGATTATGGCTTGGAGGTATAAAAGACAGAATTATAAAGAGACAGCTGATAGCAGCCTTGTTATCTCCCAACGCTCTTCGATCTCAGCTTTTCAAACACACAATACGACGATATCATTAAAAAATATCAACCATGAAAACCGAAGCATTACAGTTTTTGACTGCAACCAAAACCAAACGAAGTACTCAAATTATGAACGAAATTCCTGATTGAGAGGAATTTTTGTAATTGTTTTGGATCTATAGAGCAAATTATATAACTGTGAGAAACATTTCGCATAAAATTACTTTTAATTACCTATTGTTCAAACGTCACACAGTTGCCAAATTAAAACAATCATCAATTAATTATAAAAATGCTAGAAAATTGGTAAAGGTTCACGTAAAGGTTACAAAAATCAGCTGTTTGTTTCCCTGGATAGTATCCCTGAAATACTGGATAGAATTTTCCAGTAAAAATTATATTTTCACGAAAGTTTTTTTCTGTAGATTTTAATAGATAAAAATTACTTTCAACGCAATTAAATAATTTTAGATCACTTTTGGTGGCCGACTAGTTTCAACGCAGTTATTGTGAACTGAAACATTTCAAAAGATATTTTCATTTGCAAATTAGGTTGGAAGATTTCACGTTAAATAAGAAACACAAAAAAAAGATAAGATGACTTTCAGCGAAAAACAAAATCTCCTGAAGGAAAAAAATTTTTATGTAATTTACAGAAGAAGTAAGTACTGTTAAGATTTCTCAATAAAAAGACATTCTTTGATTTGTCATCTTTCCCACTTACTTCAAAAATTATTTCTTGATTTCGAACAAAAATTTTTTGCAAAAAAAAACGGAATCGCAATTTTTTAGCCTAGAATTTATATACATTTTTAGCTTTCTGTTCTGCAATTTCAACTGTTGTTTTAATTTATTCTTTTTTTCAATTTTCAAGTTTTCAGTTTTGACCTTTGCGAAAAGTTTGTTTTAAATAATGGCCGAATTTAACATCGCTTCAGATAGTTCAATGAAATTAGCTATTATTACATTCATTTAAAACAAACAAATGTTTGATTGTTGAAGACTATCTCGTATTGGTTTCGCGTATTTTCTCTTCTAAAACACTAGATGTGGTTTTGAAATGGAAAAAAAAACTTTAAATTGAAGAACACCCTTGCTTCATTATTTTTTTGATGACTGAAATCCTTTGCGGTTGGAAATTTTTTTAAAAGCATATAGTGCAAAGAACCAAGGGAACTATAGGAAAAACTTCAGGGATTGAATAATAATATTTTCAATTCAATCTCACCTCTGTCACGATTTTTCATGCATTTCTATTTTTTTGTACACAAAACATCAAAATTTTAATTATTCAAATCTGTTCAATTTCTCTTGTTCAATACTTAGTACTTTTGTTAATCAATTTATCTAATCATCAAATCACTCTTCCCCCCAGACAATTGAGAATTTTTATCGTGCAAGATCTTACAAATTTTTTTTACAAAATTGTCTTCTAAGTACTTATAAGATTATGCGTCCCTGATTAAGCCTTTGTAAGATAATTTATCTTGTCTTACACGATAAAAATTTTTTATCATGTCTGACAAGATCTTATGCGATAAAAGTTCACTTTTGTCAGACCTTACAAGATAAAAATTCTGCCTTATAAGATCTTACGTGATAAAAATTCTGGCCAACAAAAATATTTATGGTGTATGATTTTACCCCTTGCCTGCATGCTACAGGAGTACCCAAAAATAGCTGGCTTTCTGGTGAAAAAATTGACCCCTCTAGGACCAATATTTCAGATATGGCCAATATTTGAAAAAAAATTTTTTGGTGCAAATTGAAAACTTCTGAACTTAAAAAAATTTTCAAAAAAATTCTTGTAACCTCAATTTAGGCTCGTCTACAACCATAAAAAGTTAATAGTCGTCCTTTTTTAAGTTAATTAATTGGTTAATGTTCATTGAAAGACCAGAAAAATCATGAAAAAGTTTCGAAAAACATTTAATTTTTAATTTTTTTGTTTTCTCTTTTACTATCGAGCAAATATTACACAAACAAGTTCAACTATGAAGGGCAGAGTTATTCGGACTCATAGTCCTGGTGCCTGTACCCTCCGAGTCTCTTTATAAATAAATTATACTTAATTGATCTATATTTTGTACTCGTGAGAAAAAATTCTTCCTTTCTTTCGTTCTTAAAAATGCGCTAAAAATTGAGCAAATTTCTAGCAAAGTTTCTTTATAGTACAGCGTATTATTATGTACGGATTTTAACATGAAATGTCAAAAAATTTAACACGCACCACATTCAACTTAATTTCAACGAATTCAGCACTTATCTTGCAAAAATAAAACAAAGAAACGGCGCTGACATTGCGACCCAGACTTAATCAGATTCAATATCTCTCCCTCTGTAATGAACCGAGATTTTTCATTAATCCCCCCCCCCGTGGTGTCAATTTGATTTGTTGATAACTTTATCCATTCTCTTAATTGTGTCTGAACTCTGGAACTGTTAGCGGAACTCGTCTCAGAGTGGGCGCTCTAGCCGACCAAACACGCTTTTTTGTCAGAACGGAGTAATCCCGAACAAAATCTGTTCAGTCAACAGTCACCTCGAAGAATACTCCTCCTCAATTACGATAGTCATGATTACAACCTTTGAGGCAAAATTTTGGACAACGGGCTCAAAGCAAGTGAAACACCGTTTTAAGCGTTTGGATAAAACTCAATGATCAAGCCTAAGGTGATTCCTAGAGTGACGACAAATTCGTCTCTAACACTCTGATTTTGACACTTTTGACACTAAAACCATCTGTATGGTCGACAGCAATCTGATTCTAGTAAGACTGTCTTGGAGAACCTTATGCCGTTTTTAAGAACTGAAGTTTTAGCATGAGTTCAAAAGTTAAAAATGAGAGGATGCGCTAACTTCGAGCTAATTTCACACATCCAGATCAAGCCTTGTTGGGAAACTTACAATATTTATATAATCTTACTTACTACATATTTTTGCCAGCCAAAATCAAACAAGAGTAAATTGAATATATCTGCATATATCTGCGTGCCCCTCTAACCTCATCAATAGGTTATAGGCCCAGAAAAAGGAAACCTGAGTCACAACACAAAAGCATAAGGGCCTGTTTGACAGAGTGACAACGAGGAAGAGTGCCTTGTTCGAAAGCCGTCAAAAGAGATTGTGTGTCTTTCAGAGACAAAGAGAGAGAGAGAGAGAGAGAGAGAGAGAGAGAGAGCGGGAGAGAGAGAGAGCAAGGAGACACACACAGAGAGAGATAGAGAGAGATGAAAAGCGAGTTGAAAACTGTTGTTTGTTGAATATTGACCTGCTGAATTAATTTTACGATTGATTTTCATAAAGTTGAAGATTCGAGCACGCGTAAAAATTTCATTATGAGTGTGAGAAAATCAATCGTAATTTAACAAAAAATGGTCCAGTGAAACAAAAACGGCCCGATTTAAAGAATGATTATTTTTTAAAAGGGTAAAACGATTTGCAGAACAGATTGAATTTGAAAAAATGGTTTTGGTCAGAGTCCCTGCAGGACATGTAACATTGTGAACAACATTTGAAGCATATGCAAACCTACAGTATGATTGAGCATAGTAAAAGCATAGTAAAAAAATGATGAACAGAAGACTTGCTTGAAGCATCTTGCGAAATTTAGCCCATATTTCAGAGGAAAATTTAAGTTAGTCTTTGAGAAATTATCTGGAGGATCTGTCATCATCGTGCTGAGTCGCCATGGGGGAATCAGTGGCTATATTGGTAAATGTCCACTCCAACTTTGTCAAAGAAACTGCATTCTCAGTTAAAATGGGTCACCTGTTAAACTAAGTTGACAGAAATTCTCATTTAGCGTCTCTTCAAAAGCACTGTTTTCTAAAAATCATTTTCTTTAACAACGAATTGTTTTCAGTCTCTGTTTCTTTTAAAAAGTTTTAAGAAGGCTGGAAAAGGTTTACAAATAAAGACATTATGTTGGTCAATAGTTATACGTATAATGAATGTCTATACTTTGTGTTTTCCAATATCAAATAAATTTTTGCTTTTGAATTTAGGATATTTTTTCATAAGAAAAAGAATCGTTTTTTTAAATTCGCTTATATTTGTTAAAAATCTAAATAGGTAAAGACCTGAATGGTGTTCATTATTTGTTAGACTAAGTTGTTTGTTTGAAACAGTGTACAATTAGATTTTACACTTTATTCTTACTTTGTTGAATGTTTATTTTTTAAGTTTAAAAAATTTATTAACACAGAGTTCACCACTTTAAGCATGAATTGTTGATAAACTTTTCTTTGGTGGTCAAAAAAGAGGGCTTCGCCTCTTTTTCTGAACAGTTTCGCGCACGAACTTATGTTTTGAAGTTGAAAAGAATTCTTGACGGCTCTGTAGGATATAATGAGTTTATACCAACGCTTAGGGGACGACCCTCACAGGAGCAAATTGACGCCGCCGATAAGAAAAAAGAGAAAGATGTTTGACGAAAAACAGATGGCCATATTGTATTAACTACAAGGTATTACAACAGGAAGTCACTTTTACATTTGCGGTCATATAGAGGAAAAACGTCTGAAGCTTAGAAAGTGTTGTTTAAAGTTTTAAAATTTTTTAGAGACCGTTTTTGGAAAATCTTTTTTCTGATTTAACAAATTTGAGAAATTAACTAACGAAAAAAGTAGACTAAACTGCTAGAGCCAACGACATGCAATTAATCCTTTCCAAAGTCGATGAGTCAGTGATTGAAAGAATGTTTGTCTCGCTATTTTTTAATGGACTCCCTCGTGAAATTGAAAGTTTTTGCACTCTGGTTAAACATGGTCAAGATAAAACCTTGGAGGAAATTAAACGTGATTTGATTAATTTAAAGGCGAAAAAGAAACGAAAGCAACACAGAAAAATCGGAATCCGTTTTGTTTGCAAATGAATGAATTTGTTCCAGCTTTTTCGCAAAAAATTACTTTGTAAAAACAAGAGACAAGGTGTTCGACAAATATAAACAATTTTTTGATGATGTTGCAAAACCAACATCTTTTTGAAGGAGGTGTATACTAAATTCAAAATGAAATTAAGTGTTACTGTAGGAAACATGAAATTCATAATTAAAATTCTGCTCCACAAATTCCAGAGAAAAATGGAAAAATTGAAAATTTTTTTAGAAACTTCTGATGCAGCGGCTCGCTGTTTCGTGATTAACGCTTGCATGGATAAAAAATATCAGACATATGCTTTGAAAATGGATTTTTAATTCAAAAACATGATTTTGCATTCAGCTCTTAAGAAAACACCTTTTGAAAGGATCTTTTGTCCTAATTTATCTTTTGTCACACTTTTGGTTGAGTAGCGTTTATGCATATTGAAAAACTATTAAAAAGTTAGATCAGACCTCAAAAAAGGGAAATTTCTTGGGATTTCTGAAAATAGTAAGTGCTATTTGATTGGGTTTCAAGACGAAAAATGAGAACTCTTAATTCAAAAGACGAGAAAAGTAAGATTTAATTAAAATGAATTTTATTTTTAACATATGGAAACACTGAAATTAGTCAAAAACGTTGATAACAATTCAAATGAACTTGCTATCAACTTGCTATAAATATTTTCTTCCAAAAAATGTTGATGAGGGTTTTCAAAACTTCACTTGGTCCGAAGCAATAGAGAATGAATACTACTCTTCATGTTTTGTCCTTAGTGAGAATTGATGAAATACAGTAGGAAAAAGATGGCATTTTGCTTTGAAATTTAGTCCTAATGGTGAAATATGTGGCTATAAAGCTCGCTTTGTTTAAAAAAGTTTTAGGCAATTTTTCTGAAAAGTTTAAAGGGGATTTACTCATCTACAACTAGACTTTCCACCATCAAAAATATGATGTGGCAAAAATCTGGCTATTTCTAACGATTATCAATTGAAACAAATGGACATCAAAACTGCTTATTTAATAGCTCCAATTGAAGAAGATGTAATCATCAAACAACCTGAATTTTTTTGAATTTTTGGTTGAAAATGGAATACCCTTCGTTGGTAAATAGAAAAAGAGTTTGTATGGTTTGAAACAATCTGGAAGAAATTGGTTTTTGATTTCGACTGCCTTCTTAACTACACTAAGTTTTGTTAACTCATTTTATTATGATTGTTTGTTGATTAATTGGCAGGAAGAAAAAAATAATTGGTATTCTTTGTTTGTTGGTAGATGAATCAATTGTTTGTGGCCTTTCTCAAGTTTTTATTTGGTTTCATACTGAAGTTTCCAATAAAAGTAAAATGAGTGATCATTCAATTTGATGTGGTTTTTAGTAATGAAATTTGAGAGGAATTTTTCGGAACTAAAAGGTAGCCCAGAGCAATACGACGAAAAACTTTTCGAAACTTTCAAAATGAACAACTGTAAGCCACGATTTTGACAACTCTAAAACCATTTGTTTGGTCGATAGCGATCTGATTCTGGTAAGACTTTCGTGGAACAAAATATACCATTCTTAAAAACCGAAGAAGAGTTGGTTAAGGAATTGAAGGATTGTGTTTTAAATTAACCAATGGAGATCCAAACGAACAAACAGTTGCAGGACCCTCCTGGGACCACTTGCACGCTAAAAACAATTGCGTGCGAGTCTGTGAGCTAATTTTCATGCCAGAAAACTTGATACCAAGATACGTCGGTTGAGGATCTTGACGCAATGCCCTCAGCAAGATTGAACGAGATATTATCGTTTTTGCACTGGTGTTACCCATTTTTGCACTGTGACCTAATCTACATCATTGTCAAGGTGTTCTAAAACAAGCGATACAGCTGATTGGTGAGGACTCTAAATAAATATTTCCAGCAGATAATTTTTACCGCACTAAATATCCGTTCAGTTTCAAACCAAGAATTGAAAAAACTGCCTGGCTGGTGTAAAAATTATTAAGAAAAACAAAGGTTTTTTGACAGGAATTGACAAGTTTTCTAAATATCCAACAGCTAAAACTGTTGAAAAAAATCCAATTGAAAAAGTATAAAAGGTTCTTAGAAATTTGAGTTTATTATCATCACTGTGTTCTGATAACAATGCGTCATTGAAAGGAGGTTAAAAAGTTTGCAAAATTAAGAATTTTTCTCTTCCCAGACTTAAGTCGCAGAGCATTTCAGCGCCGAACCAAAATGTTTCAATAGTAAAACTGGACTTCAGTTTTAATAAAATGCTTAATAAGAACCTTTTTAAACAAAGTCTGTTTTCAATGTGATAATTATGAGGTAAAATTGAGGCTAATTTAGTCAGAAAACATCCCAAGCAACAAAATGAAACTGAGCAGCAAAATGTTATCCTTGTGTAGCTCATAGCTGGTAATTACTATAGTTGTAATCAAGCTAACATCTAGGTAATAACAACGAAGCCCACTTAGCTCAGTAGTAACGATTTGCTACGCAAATTGAATTTTAAACAGACCCACGCGGACGTTCGCATCGCATTTAAAGCAAATCTTGAATGTGGGAGTTAATTGGAACATATTTCTCATGACATCGATTTTACTTGAAATTGGAAAACGGCCTAATGTATGTTGTGACATGAACAGTGTACTGGACATCTGGGAAAAACAGAATGTCCTGCGACTGATTGAGCGCTGATTTGCTCTGTCACTAAATTTGCTCTCCGTGCTAAGACAAGTTCTGTAGAAACTTTTTTAGAAGGGCTCGCCCAGGGCGAAGTTTAATTGCTAAAAAAGGTTAAAAATTGAGAATTGTGGTGAATGCGCTGAATGGATCCAAGAATTGCGGTTTTTAGCGCTAAATTTTTTGCGTGATCTGCAGTTTTTAGCGTTGATTTTATAAAATTGCAGCTTGCAGTTTATAGTTTATATAAAAATTTAACCCCTGAGAACCACAAATCTTACAAAAGTTCGCCCATTTCACTGAGTTCATCCCTAAAAGAGGAGGGCTTTTTCGTAAATTTGTTTCACTGCTATTCACCGGAATTCCTACATAATTTTCTCGACAAAACCAGGTGCCTAGGATTCTAAAAAAGCCGTAAATTTCAAACACCAATCTCCTATTAGATCCTATAAAACAATGCAAGCTAAGAAAAAACTGCTATATGTCAAGGCTATTAGAAAGCATGTATGCGGAAACCCGAAAACCAGAAGACGTGAGTAAAGTTTCCAACAAAAAAACCCACTATTGATGGTTCAATGCAAGTGTGAGCAAATATAAGCGGCCAGTCCCCGCATTGATAACGCCGCATGTATATACAGCCAGCTGTGCCATTGACTGCTATTAAACCCACTACGTTTCCGTTTCCATCTATTACCAAAATAGAGCAATATTTCATCTTATTTGTTCTTTATAATGCACTCCATTCTCGGCTCTCCCTAGGGTCTCATAACCTGCCAGGTCGTGTAAACAGGGAGGAGCTGAAGAACTTCCACTTCGATCAGAAAACTTAACCAAAGAACAGGGTTGCTTACAGATCCCTAGACTGTTTTTGCACCCACAATTCGAAAAAGAGAAAACTTTCTACGGCCTTCTCAGCTAAAAATGCGTCGGAAGATTTTCTAATTTATGTCGACAACGAGCTGATGAACATTTTTGTCCTAACTCAGAATTAGCTATGATAACTTGTGATTATATTTTTCATGATATAGGAGCTATTCTAAATTTTTGGCAAATTTTCTGATCTACCTAATCTGAGAAAATTGAACTGAGGATCTATACCAAGTAATACTTTTATAACTTTTTATTTTTTATCTTATTATGTGAATTACACAATTGAATGTTTTGGATAGCAAGATATTAGGTGAAAATTTGATTAGGCGAAAAAAATTTTTGCAGCTAATAGGCAAAAAATTTGAACCAATGCTTTGTGGAAATTAAGCGAAAGCCATTTGAAACACTTTAGTACAAAAATACAGTGTCCCTTAAAAACTGTCTTTAGATGATAATAGCTTACGAAAAAATATTTAAAACTAAAAGTTAAGTTGTAGCATTTAGGTTTATGTACACCAGCATTATACCAACATTTTGCTCGAATTTTTAGTTATCTCCAAACTAATTAGAAAAAAGCCGTAAAAAGACCAAATTCTTCTGCCCCGAAGGTGGTATAAATGATGCTACAGTTTTTTAAAAAAGTAAACTTTACATGTAGTTTGTTAAAATCATTTTACTATAATAAAGATTGTTTTTTTTTCTTCCAACAAATATGATCTAACTGGAGTTCCTGGTTTTTGCTAGAAAGGTGAAGATTGATCTCAAGTCCAGGACGACTCCATAGATTGCAGACAAATATTTTAGACAAACAAATCCTGCTGTTAACACTGACTGACAAACATGCTCTCCTAAACATAGATTGACCACAACAACGCCGTACAAGACCGAAAGAACTATGAAAAACGTTTTGTATTGACGTTATGGAATAAAAAATTGTCACCAAAGACCTCGTATCTTGTACAAGAAAATGAAAATCGGTGAACATCTCAGATAAGTATTGACTTAGAAAAATTGATCACAGTCGAAGTAAATCTGATATTTTTTGATGCACTGTTTTTAAAGGGTCCTTTTTCAGAAAATTTTTTACTTTGTAAATTATACTAAAGGATATGTAACTATATAAAGCAAGAAAAAGAATACAAAGCAAATAGCTGACACTGTTCCACTTTTTTTGTCCTCGGGTATTTTATCAGTTCGGGCCAACATCAACCTTTTCAGTTTTCTACTTTGAATAAATTTTGTATTAATCATTTATTCGATCTTTTAAAAACAACACGTCGCTATTTTTTTTCAAAAAGTGCTAAGGGGGCAGCATTTTATGAGTCTCTCTTTGTCCGGCTCTGTACTTTTTCAAGATCCGTTTTGTGGCTGTCTTCGGCAGCCTTTCGATCATTTTCATAGCACATTTGTTCGGGTTCCAGGTTGGCAGGGCATACTTTAATATTGTAGCGACATAACCGCACTTTATAAGTTGAGCCTAACTGCCGTTTCCGTTTTCTGTCAGGGTCAGATTTTGATTCATGATATCGCCTAACTGATCCGCCAGGGATTAATCGACATATTTCCATCCTAGTTCTCCTTCAAACTGGCCTTTCAAACTTTGAAGTCGAAATTATTTGAAGTAGTTGAGGGACATTTTGTTTTCCCTGCACCAAGAGTTCATAGTTTAAGTACACATTGACATGTCCTCAACGTAAGTGACTTTGACTTTGAAGTCGTCGGCAAATGCAAAGAAATCAAAGTTATCAATTTTTTCATATCTATTTTTTTCGTAACTTATTTTCTGAAGTCGTGTTTTATTCCCCCGAAACGCAGAGGTATAATAAACTTATAAAAGTGAACACACAAGATTTCAGGTCACAACAATAGTTTTTTAATTATTTTTGTACCGTTTTCTAGGATTCCCTATATAGTTATCCTACCTGTTCTGGACCAGTTTTTGTATCATGATTGTGATGATAGAAATATACCCAAATATTTGACTCTGCATTTTTGAAATAATTTATGATAATATCTAAGAAAGGTCATCCTCGTTGTGTTGATCCAGCTAGAATAGTCGTTTGGGTTGTTTCAATTTAGTCAAACAATCTTATTAAAACGGTAATCATTGCAGAAACAGAGTTCAGTTGTTTGTTCACACAGTTTTACGAAACGAAGCATTTTGTTCATGAAGGAAGAAAGAACAAATGTTTACCTGTTTGTATGAAATTTTTCCATCGCATTGTTGGTAAAATGTAATTATTTTCGACCACCCATCAATATATAATGCTGCCTAGGTACATTTGATATCTATAAATTGTTTAAGTTTTAAGAGCAGTTTGCGAAAAAAAAGTTAAAAAAAACTATCAAATTTGCCTGCTTGCCATTTTAGAATGGCATAAACTCTTGAGAAACCTCATGCTGAAATACTGATTTTGGGTGTTACCCATTATAACCACACAACCTCCCTCGATTTTATTGCCAACCTAATGGATAACATACCAATATGGTTGCAATAAAATCAGGGGAAGTTATGTGGTTATATTGCGAAAGACCCAAAATCAGTCCTTCATTCAAATGATAGCTTAAGAAAACAGATTTCAATTTCAAAAATTAGGTATTAAGCTTTGTAGCATTTCGGTTTAGGTGCAGCAGATTTTATACCAACATTTTTCTCGAATTGTTTAGTAGCTCTAAACTAAATCAAAATAGAAGAAGGCCGTATAAAAGACAAATTTTTTTGCCCTGAAAGTTGTATAAGTGATGCTATACTTTTTAAAAAATTAAACTTTACGTGTAATTTGTTAAAATCTTTTAATATAACAAAGATTGTAGTTTTTAATATAGATTGTAGTTTTTTCTTCTAACAAGTATGATCTAAGGTTGAGTCCTTGTATATTGCTCGTAAAATTTAAAAAAACTGAACTCAAGTCCAGGACAACTCCATTGGTTGCAGACATAAACTTAAGAACACATAAATCCTATTAATGACACTGATTGTCTAAAACGCTCTCCTAAACACGGATTGCACACAACAACACAATAAAGGATCAAACAAGCTATGAAAAAATTTGTAAAAACGTTTTGGAATCAAAAGCTGTCACCAGAGACCTCGTATCTTGCACAAGAAAATGACAACCGATGAACACGTCAGTTAAGTTTTGACTTAAAAAATTGATCACTGTCGAAGAAAATCTGATAATTTTTTAATGCACTGCTTTTCATGGCGCCTTTTTCAGAACAATTTTTACTTTGTTCACTATAAGAAGGGAAATGTAACTATGATACGCAAGAAGAAGAATATGCAAAACAGAACAAACAGCTGACACTGTTTTAATTCTTTTGTCCTCGGGTAATTTTTCTGTTTGGCCCAACATCCACCTTTTCAATTCTGTTCGTGGCATTATTCTTGTGTTTATCATTTTTTCAGATCGTTCAAAAACAACACCTTGTTAATTTTATTGAAAAGCGTTAAGGGAGCAGCATTTTGTGAGTCTCTTCTTGTACGGCTCTGTACTTTTCAAGATTCTTTTTGTGGTTTTCTTCGGTACCTTTTCTTTTTTTCATAGGTGACTTTTTCGGGTTCCAAATTGGCAGGGCGTAGTTTATATTGAAGCAAAATAACCAGTGTATGAGTTGAGCCCAGGCACATTTGGTGCTATCAAATTTTTTTTTTCAAGAGCAGCCTGCAAAAAATCTTAAGTAAACTTTTATCAAAATTGCCTGCTTGCCATTTTAGAATGGTAAAAACTCACAATCACATTTGTCGAGAAAGTTTATGCTGATTTACTTATTTTGAGCCTTTCCCATTATAACCACACAACCTCTCTCGATTTTATTGTCACATGTCACACTTGTGGTGTGCATACCATAAGTGTGGCAATAAAGTTGAGGGAATTTGAGTGGTTACATTTGGAAGGACTCAAAGTCAGTAATTCAAAATAAAGTTTCTCAACACTTCTCAAATTTGGTTGTGAATTTATGCTATTATAAAATGAGAAGCAGGCAATTTTCGTAAAATTTTTACTTTTGAAAAAATGTTACATTTATTAATTTTTTTTATTTTTGAAGGCTGCTCTTGAAAAGTAAAGAATTTACAGCTATCAAATGTGCTTGGGCAGCATTATGTGTTGACGAAAGATCGATAATAATTACAATTTACCAGCAATGCGAAGCAAAAATTTTCATACAGACAACTAAACTTTTTTCTTTCTTTCTTCATGAAAAAAAATGCTTCCTTTCGCATAACTGTGTGAACAAACAACTGAACAACAGCCCCACCCCCCAATAATACTTACCACGGTTACCAAACCGGAGGTTATTGGCAGGGTAAATCAGCGCTGAATCAGTATAGGGACATTTTGTTTTTTAGGTTGTGCCAGTACTCTGTTCATGTCCCAATTTGCACGGGCCAGTCTTGATTTTTGAGTAAATTTTATGCGTGAAAAATAATATGCTTGGCTTAACTCTCGCCAACAAGGTTTGCTTTATATGCGATTTGAACTTCAGCGTGGGTGCTTGTAACATTTAATTTGCGTAGCAAGTCGTAACCACTAAAATAAATGGGCTTTGTGGTTATTGCCTACAAACTAGCTTATATATAAAAAGTGCGTATACTACTATAGTAATTACCAGTTATAAGCTACAAAAGTATGGCATTATTCTGCTAAGACTTAATTTTGGGATATGAGTAATTTTCAGACTGTACAGGATAAGTTTAGCCTGGGCTAACTCCATGAAATCATTTCAATCATACCGAAGAAAAACTGCAAAAGTTGCTTGGTTATGAGGCAAATACCATTTAAAACACCCAATAGTGGTACTTCAAAAACCACTTGACGCTATAAAGTACTCAAAAGTCCGTAACAATATTGCTGTTTTCCAAACACTATTTCTAAAATCAAAAAAGTAAGCGAGCGCGGATAATTCCGGCACACTCACATTTTGGTATATAGCTCGGTAGATTCCAGAATTTACAGTCTGCGTAATCTAGCGGCAAGTATAGTTGACTCTAATCTTTTGATCTCGTCGCTCATTTCTGCATTTTTGATGTCGGAGGATTCCATTCTTTATGAAATAATTTTTTAAAAATAGACTTGCTTCAACTGAGCTATTTGTATGAAATTATTAAGTCGATTAACTAATAACCAAAAAGTAACAATTGAGTTGGCTAAGGAAAGGTAGAAAACCGTCAAAGCACAGCGCTGTGATTCGGGGGTAGAACGACAATTTCCACATTGATATTGTTGTTAGTTTGTGCATAATGGGACGTGTCAAAATTAGCAACAAGGGAACGGCAATTTGGTTGTTGATAAACTTTGATCTCGGTAAAACTTGAGAAACTTGAAAAAAAACAACAAAGTGATTTGTCGAAAATTGGAGAAGACTGTGGAACATGAAAAAAAGTTCATTGCTCCGCTTTGAACTATGGAAAGATTGAGAAAAGTGTTCTAAGAAATGCTGACTGAACATAAATAAATGCTGCAATTTCTCAATACTTAAAAAGTTGAGACCGTTTGGAATACTACTATCGTGTAGAGACAAAGAGAAAGTTGTGAGTGACCTTTGAGTATTTTGTAGTGTCGAGTGGATTTGAAGAAATGCATTCAAGTGTTTTAATTTTTATTCGCCTAATGCCCACAGAAAAAATTTTTTTGAGCGATCGATACAAAAAAATCTTTGTCTAACCGAGTTTTCGTCTATTATATGTCACGCGAAAAATGAATGGTTTTGTTATCTCACCGTATTTTTGGAAGACAAAGAAAATGAGTTGCGAAAAAATATGCGAGTTGAATTTTGTTCAAAAGATGCTCTTTTGAGCAGTTTTGTTTGCTTAATTTTTTTTTCGGTTAGAATAAATTGAAATACGTCTTTTCTTCGAAGAAAATTATTTTAGTCATTTCTAGGTCAGGCTTTAATTAAGAGAATTAAAATGTTTTGCTTAACGAAAATTGCAATTTCCTTTACTTCGTTCGTTTCAGTTAGGTTCAAAGACTTATTTATTTATCCGTTTGCAAATTCCTAATGTTTAATTCTAGCAGTCTGTAATTAACGGAAATCTAATTTTTTCTGAAATAGAAAAACTTAGACAAAAAAATAATCTTTAATCTTTCAACTTTTCCTTCTAGGATATTGACAACTTTTCAGGAAATGTTGTTCCATGAGACTTTCTTCGGGGGAGTTACGCAATACAGTGTGACAGAGTGCCCCCCACACTTGATCTGCACTGTTCCTATGGTAATTGGAGGCTCCATTTGTTTCATGGACGAAGGTACTAACTTATATCTTCCCAAGTTGAGGTCCTCGTTCAAAATGACCTATGAAAATACCAGTCCACCCGGAAGTTGGTGGCAGAGCAAATCAGCGCTGAATCAGTCTAAAGACATTCTGTCTTTAGGATGGCCAGTACTCTATTCATGTCACTATTTACACTGGCCAGTCTGATTATTGAGTTAAATTTACTTCATGAAAAATAATATGTTCAGCTTAACTCCCGCCAACAAGGTTTGCTTTACATGCGATTCGAACTTCCGCGTGGGTACTTGCAACATTTAATTTGCGTAACATGTCGTAACCACTAAGCTAAATGGGCTTTGTGGTAATTGCCTACAAACTAGCTTATATATAAATAGTGTGTATACTACTATTACCAGTTATAAGCTACAAAATTATGACTTTCTTCTGCTCAGACTTAATTTTGGGTTATGAGTAATTTTCAGACTATACAGAATAAGTTTGGCCTGGGTGAACTCTATGACCTCAAAATAATCATTATGAAGAAATACTGAACATAAAGAAACTTAAAATATTCTGGAGATGCAATGTTTCAGAATTGAATTAAGTTTTTACACTTGAAATGTGCTGGTTCAGCGCTGAAATGCTCTGAGACTCAAGTTCGGGAATACTGGGGGGAGGGGAGTTCTATAGGTTCTCTGACCACCAAGCGGGGGTGGGGGGCTATTATGTGACCGAACTATAATTTCATTTTCTTATATAATATGGTTTCCCATTTCTTATCAATTGACAACTGGCGATATAGAAACCTTTAGTTTGTTTAGACAATCATATGAAAACAAGCGTCTTGATTACATAGGAGAAAGATTACTGACAGATGTAAGTAGCGAAATATAAGTCTGGGTAGCGAAATATAAGTCCCCAGGTTGAGGTCCAGACCCAAATTGAGTTATGATCAGACCCAGTCGAGCGCACACCCGTGTGTTCCCAGACCGAAATTACAGGGTCTTTTCGGAAGTTCGAGCGCACTATGGCCTGGACCATGGTCTGGAGATGGTCTGATCAGAGGTCATTTTGGTCTGAAAAGTCTGATCATAGGCGGATTCGAGCGCACTTGGGTCTAATCAGAGGCGACTTCGAGCGCAATTGGGTCTGATCATAACCTCTTCGAGCGCACTTTTGTCTGATCAGAGGCGACTTCGAGCGCAATTGGGTCTGATCATAACCTCATCGAGCGCACTTGCGTCTGATCAGAAATGCTTTTGAACCCAATTGGGTCTGATCAGGGACAATTTCGAGCGCATTTTTTTCCATTTTTTTTGTTTTTTTAATGAGAGATGTTGGCTCTGCCAGGAGGCAGCCATAACGCAGCGTTCTGATCAGAGACTCATCTAAAGTCCGATAGCTCTGATCAGAAAACAGGAATCCAGCCGATAACAGAGGCCGGTCCCCTTCAGAAGAAACTTTGATCAACTGGAGACCACGATGTTTCTTATGGAAAGCTGTCTAAACTCATCCATTGAGTCAGAAATATACACTAAAAGGTACACTAAATAAAATTTGTTCTCAACAGTTGGGTTTCGTTTTCTTTGGCAATACTTTTATAATTGCTTTTTCCTTAGATGAATTAAATACTGCAAACATCACTTTTTTGAAATGAATATATTATAGCAAAATTAGAAGATTTTCTCATAAGTAAAATCTTCCTCTGATCAGACTAGTTCGAGCGCACTTGGGTCTGATCAGAGGCAATTTCGAGCGCAATTGTGTCTGATCTTAGGCGGATTCGAGCGCAATTGGTTCTGATCATAACCTTTTCGAGCGCACTTGGGTCTGGTCAGAGGCGACTTCGAGCGCAATTGGGTCTGATCATAATCTTATCGAGCGCACTTGGGTCTGATCATAGGCGACTTCGAGCGCAATTGGGTCTGATCAGAGGCGACTTCGAGCGCACTTGGGTCTGATCAGAGTTCTAATATTTTTATTCAATTTCATCGCAAATCATTTTTTTTTAGCTAATTTTGCAGTAAAATCTCAACCAACGTGTGTGTAAGTTTTGTGTGTGTGTTTATGGGGTAACCGGTTTGTCTGTGTCTGTTTGTCTGTGTCTGTCTGTGTCTGTGTGTGTGTGTGTGTGTGTGTGTGTGCGTGTGTGTGTTGTGGGTGGGGGTCAAGATGGCGATTTTGAGTGTTTTTTATCAGAGTGGTCAGCTGGGGAGATGGTCTCGACTGAGTCTGATCAGGGGCTACTTGGGTCTGAAATTGGGTCTGATCATAGTCTGATTAAGGTCTGGGCAATGGTCTGAATTTGAGTCTGGACCATGGTCTGGAGATGGTTTGATCAGAACTCCTTCGGTCTGGAAAGTCTGATCAGAACTCATTCAGTCTGGAAAGTCTGATTAGAGATAATTTCGGTCTGGAAAGTCTGATCAGAGATAATTTCGGTCTGGAAAGTCTGATCAGAGATAATTTTGGTCTGGAAAGTCTGATCAGAAGCAAATTTGGGTCTGGACCTCAACCTGGGTCAGCAAAATCAATTAATACCAAAAAATAAGTTCATTTTGGCGAAAAGAATTTAGTTCTGGTTGCCATAGCATAAGGATAGAAATAGTTGATAAGGCACTAAATTTTTTTTATATTATAAATTTATCATCAGTTATCAGGAAGCTGAATCCTGATGGTTTTGGCTCTTTCCTATTATACCCTCTCCTCCCCCGCTTAGTGGGTATATAAATGTATGGCTTTAATCAGATAAACCCAAAATTTACAAAATCCGTAATTATAACTTTTATCACTTTCAAACAGCTTATTTTAGACAACTGTTTCTTCATGCTTCCCAAACGGCCCCTCAAAATACAGTTATGAGCTTGACGATATTGGTTACCAATTTGATTGAGTATGTTTGCTATAAGTAGTATATAATACCTACGTAAAGAAAGGGGGGGTTATCATTCGACTCTTAACCATAGGATAATAGGTAGTGGCGGTTAAGTGTGAATAGGCTAGGCGGGATAAAATCTTTCCGCCGCTGTTTATATCCCTCTCCTATTCAATCTTTCCCTTTTGAGTCTTGCCGCTTTTGTTTCCCTTTAACTTTGCTTTCTGTCTCGCCGCTTGCTTTTGATTTCAAAACACTCAAGCAAATTAAATTAAAACCAAATTTCACACTGCATGCAAAATCAATACTGGTTCAGTTTTGCGTCTCTCTCTCTCTCTCTCTCTCTATGGGCAATTAAATTTAATTATGCACACTAATATCGCCTTGCAGTTTTGCAGACTGGGCCCTCTGACTCGCTTTCACTTGCTTCTTCTGCCTCAAAATTAATGAACGGATTATCGGGCGTAGAGTTTTCTTCAAAACTGGCATCGAAATCAACGATATCGCTACTTTCAATATCCGAATCATTTATATTCTGAGCAGCGACAAAACCGGGGTCTGGTGGTTGCCATGTGTTGGAGCTTTGGGTGGTATCTGGAGAGGAATGTGGTACAACAAAACTGTTATCCCACTCTGGGCTAGATCTCAAAAGTAAGTCGCTAAAATCGTCATAATCCCATTCCACATCGTCGTTTTTCCAATCAATTTCATCGATAGCATAATCGACAATTTCATAATGGCCAAACGGGAGGGTTTTTATGCCATCGGGTAGTATATAGCGCTTGTTGTCAAAAGCTGACAGACAAATTTTGTTTGTAGTAACTGTCTGCAGCTTGTGGTGGTCGGACACAATCCTGGTGTTCCCTGAGCGCAGGTGGTTTCCAGTGCTGAGAGTGTTTAAGAAGTCGACGTGGCGAAGATGTTGTTGTGCGGCCCTCGTCACCCCTTTTGCTGAAAGTTTTCGACAACCTAAAAGAAAGAAAGAAATGAGAAAAATTAGGTGCTATTATGATTACTAACCCCCTATGTAAATATAATACGATTTAACACCTTCCAGATGCCTATTAACCCAATACGAATTTTTATACAACAACTAACAATTTTGTTTTATGAGAGAATAAACTTACTTTTTGACAGGATGGAGTACTGCTTCGGCTTCAAACAGATAAAGTCAGTAATATAGTCGCCGGCGAATTCGTCCTTGTATTTGAGGACGACTCTTTTGTTAGTGGTATTGTAAAGAAAGTGATTAGGTGGGTAATTTGAGAAATCAAAATGACTTAATACTGACTGAGGCTTCTGCGATAACTCTGTATAAAAATCGTCGCTTTTTATCGCATAAAGGAGACTATCTGTATCGCTGTAAAGAAGGCGACAATTAAAGTTGGGGCGCATGACATTGTAATGGAATGAGTACATGTGGAATTTTGCAAGATCTAATATAGTCGCTCCCACAATAGTGTTCCAGGAGTGTTCCAATAAATGGACTTCGGCCGTGTGGTCAAGGCTGCTAATTTCTCCCCAAAGAACATATAGCGATCAAACTCAAATCTGGATATTATCTTCAGCGCATGCTCGGCATCTCGTGAGATTGTTATTTTATTTCTGCGTCTTTTCGATTCGCAGTTTTTAGCATAAACTGCATTATTCATCAGTTTATAAAAGATCTTTTCAAACTTGTTTGACGCAACTTGCCGCTTTTCACTATTTAGTGTAATGTATGGCGACAGCCAGTTTTCTTGTCGAAATTGAAGCACTCTGTGAAATTTCCTGATTACCAAACCGAGTTGGACATAGAGTTTCAGCAGTTTGTAGTGGACCACGTATCTCTCTTTATCAAAGAACGTTTGCAGGAGTTTCTTTACTTTGGAAGATGGGAGATTGTGTTGTTCTTTTAATTCGATCTGGTAATCGCTCAACCACTCATCTTCAACCACGTCTTTTGTGGGCGCCAACGGAAAATTGCGATGCTCATCATGAAGGCTCGGCGGGTAAGAGATATCGACCTCTACAAAGTATCCAATGCTAGCGTCATCGGCGGTGTCCAAAATCTCTTGAAGTTGAATATCTGTGTTGAACGCAAAGTCGGCGAGCGGTTGTTTCTCTAATTGCATTACGCCACCATAAAGGTTATTAGCGTCGACACAAAAACCACAACAGGATTCCTCCGTGCTATCGTGGTTGGGAATATAGGAGTTATTTGCAGTGAAGCGCCGGCTTTCAAAGACAGATGTGACTCCACCGCGAATTGCGGGTTCAATCATGTCCAAGTGTTCGCGCTCAGTCATTAACTCGACATTGGCTTTGCAGATTCTAAGTGATGCTTCCTTAGCCATATTGGGTAGGGTGAAGAAGTGCATACAGTCCAGTTTATACGTATCAAAACTCAACTGTCGATGGAATTCGCAAACACATGCGAGTAGTGCACAGTCGAGCTTCAAGTATGAGTCATGATAATCCTGCAGTGTTCCACATTCCAGAATTTCCCACATCCTGCGTGCATGTTGTAAATTAGTCTCCGTTACCTTCACTGCCCCTCCGTCCATAGTGTTATCCCACTTGCTCAGTGGTGGGAGACTGGTGTCACTGAACTTGGACCGACCAGTCACATAAGAGTAAGGGTAGTAGCCTTTCTGTTTAAGTAGCTGAAGGTTAGCATCAGATAATGTAGAAAACATTGCCCTCATTATTTCGAAACGGTCATCGGGTAAAATTTCAACAAGTTTCTCTAAAGAACTGTTCATCATCTTGAAGGAGTCTATGAATCGAAGATATTCGTAAACTTTCACTGTTTTTCCCTTTTCCGTTACGAAAGTGTCAATAAGCACACCAAATTTCATTGATATGTATTTTTCGTCGGTGGCTGGTATGACGCTGATGGTTGTGGTTGGCTCGCAGTTGTTCAGTGCCAAGCAAATGTGATGTAAGTCATAATTTTGAATATTATGACCCACAACAGTGGTGAAATTGATATTTTGTCTCAAGCGATTGCATTTCTCATGTGCCCATCCCAAGAATTTACCACTGTAGTGGCAATGGTCCAGGTCAATTGTGTTCTCTGGATCTTCCGTTTCTGAAAACGATTTTTCACAAATCCAACAGTGCGTAGCGTTAGACTTTCCCAAGTTTCGTCTATCGCCTTTGAAGAAAGGGTGCTTCCTTTTCTGCTGATAAATATCTCTGGCTAGTTTGTGAAGCATTTTGACAAAATTGGTCATGCAAGCAGGAGAACTGTCTACATGATGAAAGATTGGCTTTGATGAGTGGTGATCTATCACTGTTAGCGCAAAGCCACACGGTTCATGTATCTCCTTGACCTGTGTAAAGGCTTTATCACTTGGTCCCTTGCAAGAAGACACGGGTCGTAAGAAAGACTCGAAGTCAAAATAGATAACAAGAGGGACAAACCATGTAGCAGCCAAGTTCGTGAATTTGTATGAGTTGTTCTCACTTGAAGGCATATGAATAACAGCAGGTGCATTTTTGCAACAGTTATTGAGATGTAGGTTGTAACTTTCAAGTCCTTCTCGACAAATCCAAAAACAGTTTCGACAAATTTTTTAGGAGAATCTGTAATCAAGTCCTCGCACGTAGCAAACAACCTTCACCAGGTTTGTAATGAGGACGTAATGATGACGGTCACAGTCGTACAGCAAAAGTAAATCCATTACAAAATCTGAGCTGTATGACGAAATTTTTAGAGGGAAAAACTGGCCGTTATCGTATCCAAACACGTTTACCTGAACGTTGTTGAGTCTTTCAAATTGAAGAATTTCTGCAAAGCCCATGGGCATAGTAAAATCGCCCAGAGGTTGATGCAGTCCTGGTTGATTGTATGTAGTTGGTGAAGCTTTGTCGGTTTGACAGTTTCGATCAATTCTATCTAAACTTATCTGATGATACATGTGATAAGCGGCCACAAAACAATACCTGAAGCAATCTTGATCTTCGTGGTTCCTAACGTTGAGAAATCCTCTGCAGTTGGCAATTTTTGACGGAAACGCGATGTATGATGAACCAAGAATTGGTCTGAAACTCGCGAATTTGACGTCAACTTTGAGAACTTTTTCGAGTGTCCAACCACTCCCCAAAGAGTTGAATGTTGTCAATACGCTCATCATGTTCTCCACCATTTGCCAATACGCTTCATCCGACAGTCCGTTTGCATAGACAGGAGTCATCAGAGAGTTTGCGTATATTTCAATACGGTCATCTTCTGGCATATCTGGCTCATCATACATAACTTTGACAAGCCGCAATTTTGCACACAGTTGAACTTTTTGAGGACCCTGGGTCAAGTGCTCACTTATTAGAGTGTCTATTTTGGGTTTTTGTATCCGCATAAAGTTTTCGAGATCATTGGACTCTTCGGCCGCTGTTGACTCGAACGATCTCAGTACTCCATGGAATGCACTTTCCAACGGAGTGTCTCGAGGCTGAAATTGTTCACCTAGGACGGGTAAGTGATGAACGGAAGTCATATGCGGTACGTAAAGATGGCAATCGTTGAATCCGAGTAGGCAGCTTTGACAGCAATTGGTGAATCGTTGGTGTGCAGTTTTCATGTGTTCTTCGAGCAAAGAAATCTTCCGACAAGTAAACTCACATAATGAGCATTGGTATACGGGTAAACCAATCTCATCAGGATGGAATTTATGCTCATGCCTGGAGCGATTTTCTTTTGTACTCAGAATAGAATCACAATAACGACACTGGAAACCCATTTTTGAATTGCCTAACTTTAGTAAGAACGAATTGTTAAACTCGAGTACAAACAGTTGAGCTAGAGAAACGAATGAACAAGAAATGGCTTCTCGGGTTTACAGTATTAGAGACTACAGTACTGCATAGGCGCCAAATTCGAAGTTTTGATATGCTGTTTTCTGATTGGTCGGTTTTGGCGCATACCAATTATTTCGAAATTTTGTTACTTTTGAGAGAAAAAAGATGTCTTTTCAACTCTCCATTGCAATCATATGCCAATATATACCACCACAGGGAACCCTACTGAGTATTGCTGATCATCGTTTGTGTCAAAAAACTTTTTTTGAGAACCTGGAAAAACATGCTAATATTCAAAATTGTAATAAAAAGCGCTATTTTATGCATTTTCAATTACGGATGGTTAGAGTTGTCCTACGTTCTTAAGTGTGATGAGCAAAAATGCCCCCGTGCCGAAAAACATAGGACCCATATAAAAAAATTGCTCAAAAATAAACAGAAAAAAAGTTTGTTTTTCTGTCAATCAAGTCATTAATTTACAATTACATGACAATTACATGACATAAACATGTGTCTTTTTTCTGAGGCCTTTTTTGATGACAGCTGTTATGAAATAAATTTACACTGAGGGCCCAACAAGTCCAAAAATTTAAAGAAAACCGATCTAACATCTTTCCTTAGAGTACTTCATATGCTAATTAATGCCAGATGTTAATGTGACATTAATTGCCAGATGTTTCGAAAATCGGTGAAGGAGCCGTTTTTTGATGATGATGCTTATGAGCAATAATGTCGGGCAACAAGCAGTGAGTACAAAACCGTTGCAAAAATTTGAATTTTTTTTCAGTAATTAGTAATTAGGTTAATTAACCCTTAATTAGTCGCTAATTAGAGGCTAATTATCTCCATAACGGATGAGTAAAATTTGACGAGTGTGATGAGATGTTTTGTACTTTAGAGTATGCTGAGTCTTACTGAACAATCAGTTTCATCCCAAGTATTTTTTGGAACCCTCTTTTTTGGGGTCAAAGGTCAGAGGTCATGTGTTAAAAAAATTTTTTTTTTGAGTTTTTTTCGTTTTTTTTTAAACTAACATGCTCTTTTTTTTCAATTGATCCCCAAGTAACAAATGAGAGTTGATTCTAGTGTAAGCTGAAGAGGGCATCTACTGAATTAACTGTCAAAATTTGACGTTTGAATTGCATTTTTTCGAAATATTTTCTTTGATTATTTTTTATTTTTTGAACAGTTCTTCGACTTATGAATTGAATTTGGAATTCAATCCATGCTACAGCTGTCATTAGCGTCAATACCGCATACTCTCACATATGGCTATATCTCTAAACTTTATGTTTAATATACATAATAATAACAAAATTTTTGCAGATTGGGAAAAGTATTTCTGGATATAATATTGAAAAATCTCACCACGTCATAGTAGTTGTAATAATTGAGTGTTTGTTAGGAAACAAATGTTTACGTCATAATGAAAATCTTTTCTGAACATGTTCGAACTTGATCAGTAGCAATGTTTTAATTTCTTTGACTCAGCAGATTTAAAGCTATAAAACAGATTTAAAAAGTTAAATTCAGCTTTTTAAAAGTTGAAATCACACATTCTTGAAACAAAATCAAGTTAGCATCTCACTGTATAAAAGAGTTTTGTGGTGATCCATTAAGTTTAGTTTTCAAGTTAATCAAATAAGTCCATTAAAGTATTCTCAGGTAGCCGTTTCTTTGGTGCATTGCAAATCTTTGGCGTGTCTGTGACACCAAAAACACGTGCTGGTTCTGGTGTTTGAAATTGTGTAGCTGACAGTAACGTTGTATCAAACTGGTTGTCACTGAACAGAGCCGTAGAATTGTTCTTGTGAATTCCCGCAAAGAGAGATGGACTAGATGTCGGTGTCAAACTGGGACTCGGATCAACTGCTGGTGTTACTGGCAAGCTGGCTGAATCCAATTGCGATTGATTTTCTGGGGAGCAAGGTGATGACTTTATGCCCCACATGTCAGCTAAGTTTTCGCAAGCCTGATAAGCCCCTAGCTGGTTTTCAAACAGAGGCACACAGTCGCAATCGTAACGAAACAAAATTCGTTTAACTTCGTCAGGTAATGACTCCATGCCAAGATGTTGAAATGTTGGCAACGTTTTTGGAGGTAAATGTCCTCCTGATGTAATAAGACTGCAATCTGCTGGTTCTGTCTTCTCTGGTAAAGAAGCAATTGCGTTAATTAAAAGCTTGGGTATCCAGCAGTGCTGGTAAGTTTGCCAAACATCGCCTTGTCTCTTCTGTTGAATAAGCACAACAAAGTTTTCGAACACTGTCTGATAAACCAATATTCGCTCCAAGGAAATTACAGATTCAGCAAGTATTTGAACGGACATAATTTTTGTACAAAATTTGAGAAAGAAATTAAAACCAATTTGATAGAGGACTGTTGGTAGGTTATTGTCTGGTAACGAACTGTTGAAAGAAAGCAAAGTGCACTGAACGCAAGGTTTTAAGAAAATGAATAACTATTTTTAAAGTAAAATTGCACAACGTGTAATTCAACAAACTATATCTGGGGTCAAATATGGTTTTAATTTTGGTAGTGTATGTGCTCTGATATATGCTCTAAATTTTGTTATTATACATGGGTCGATACACTTTATAGTGTGTACTAACTCAGTTCTTATCCAGAGCGTATGTTATTATTAGCATTTCATTGTACGCTGGTGCATGTTTATTCTTATCAGAATTTCCTTACTGCTTTAGGTTCACTTATGCTTCTAATTATATCACACACCCAGGGTTACATCTGTTCCAAGTTATAAACATATGGTCCGCATATAATTCCAATAAACAGTGTACACTGCACTGCTGGTCCAAATACACACCTAGGGTCACATCTGTTTTCTCTATAGAACCAAAACATGTGGTCCGCATATAATATCAATAAACAGTGTACACTGCACTGCTTGTTCAAATAACCACCCAGGGTGGGTCACATTTGTGTTCTCAAAACATATGGTATGCATATAATTCCAATAAAAAGTGTACAGTGCACTGCTGGTCCAAGTACACACCTAGGTTCACATATGTTTTTTGTCTTATCTAAGGTCACAGCTGAAATTAATTATGCAATATGTGAACAACAGACAGACTCAAGTACGCCATAGGCGTGCTTGAGCCTGTATTCACAAATCATTTGGATTTAATTAGGCAGTTTGACGACACTTGTTTAAACCCAACTTGCCGCCCCATTGAGTTGGAGTTTTACACATTATAACACTTGAAAGTAATTAAACAAGTTGCACACTATGCCTTTCACTTCCACTAAAGACACAGAGTTTGGAGATTGTTATTTCGATATTTCCAAAACTGATAAGCGCTTAATCAGAGCAACGCTGAAAACCTATGAAAGGACAGGGACATATGTATTTCTGAAATTGTTCAAAAAAGCAACAGACGATTACGAGTTTGAACAGAGAATTTCTCTAACTCTTGGAGAGTTTGAAAATTTGGTCAGCTCAGCTAGCAAAAAACAGAACTCAGTGGCTGACCAGCTGTCAACAACAAAACCACCAATAGCGAAGAAACCAAAAATTCAAAAAGAAGTTGCCAACAACGATGGTTGAGGCGATGTTTGAGCGTTCTCCAAATTACTTTAAACAATTTCAGAAACAGTTCAAATTTCTCATTCTTGAAGAAAAACCTAGCTTTTCTATTGGAAATTTTTATGCAGTGTGTGCACATTTTGATTCCGAATTTTGCAATTTAGTAAACAGTCATTATCACGTTCTGATTGATACAACTACTTTTGAAAACGAAACAGTGAAACGATATCAGAGCTTTCCTGTGCCTTGTGTTTATACAGCTTTCAAATTCTTGTTTTGGACTGCACCAAACTTGGAGACTAATGGAGACGTTTTTACAAAGCTCAAATTGGCAATCGAATTCAATGGTTCGGGAGAAAAAACCGATTCACAGTCAGTGCGCAAACGACTGCCAGCTTTTGCTAACCACAACAATTTATCGAAAAGCAGCTCTGCAAAACAAACAAATGTCAACCTCAAACCGAGTGCCAAGATGTCAGTAGTTGCTCAAAAAACTATCTACAATGCCCGGCCTCCATCGAAACAAGTTCAAACTGATTTTGTTAATAGTGAAACTTTACGAAGAGTTGAAACAATTTTGTATGGTCCTCATTCTGGCGCTTTTTGTCAAATTATGGATATTTTTATGAGTGGAAAGGAAAATTGAATATTGATTCTGATTTATTGAGTGTTCGCTTTGTGTATGAAGAAAAAGTAAAGTTTTGAAAAAAAAATAAATTTCTCAAGTTAGTATGGTTAGAACATCATATGAAAAGAGAAACGAATCAATTCATTATCGCTAATATTTACAAGTTTTTGAGCATTGAAAACAAAATGAGCAATATAAATACAAAAAAGTCCACAAAGTTTAGAGTTTGCTCTTTGAATTGGTTGATTCTCCAAGAGTTGATAGATGTTGTGATTGCTGCCAACGGAAACGATTCTTTGATATAGGTGTTTGTACGATGAAATGGGCTGACCAAGGGGATCGGCAAACAAAAGTTGATTGTTTTTTTCTGCATAATAGTAACCAGTGGCTGCCAATTTTTTCAGCAGTTGCTGCATTAACAATAAGGAAGCTGTTTCTGTTCATTTCTTCCGGAAAGTTGTTGGCCGCAAACACACCATGGAATTTATATTTAAGAGTTCTGCAACCTTGGATTAAACCATTAATATCATCTTCATCCATCATTAATTTGTCAGAATGTGATTCTTTTATACTCTTCTTGCACTATCAACAAATATTGTGCTAGCTTTTTCGCCAATAATGAATATTTCTATATTGTTCGGTAAGGCCGCAGAAAATTTCAACTCAATAGAAATTGACAAATTTGTAAGCTCAGGATGAATAAAATCGTGGGATGCTTGTTGGGTGCTGGTCAAATCAAAAACCATTATGAAATGGTTTGGGTAATCTGTCAAACTTATTCCATGACCATTGTCGATGTAAGCTAAATCGGATATTGTGCTAAAGTAAAGACGTTTGTCACCACTTGTTGATATCGGACTGTCTGCCACAGGTTAACCGTTTCGATAAATAAAAATCTGCTCAAGGTCAAATTTGCGGAAATTAAATGGATTTTGTCTGTTGTTACCAAGAAACGCTTCGTTAGTGTTCAGACAAATTGCTAGTCTACGAATAGGTTCTCTGGCAAAAATATCTTCTTGTTTCCAACTGTGGAGACCTGTTGACGCCAGAAACGTTTTTGTTAGAGTCTCCAGGTAGGGATACGAAGCTGGACTTGTTAATAAAGTTTTTTCAATAGCCGATACAACATCATCGTTCAATGTCATCTTGCGCACATACAAATTAGCTTCGACAATTTTTACTTTGTAGTGCTTGGCAGCATTGTCAGACATTATAACAAAATCATCTATTGACCGTCTAAATGCAATGCGAAGTGTCACACCAATTAGCAAATGTCTGTCACAGGTGAAAAAGTCGAATGCAACTTTACCGTAGAATGTGCACTCAGCTGATTGCCTCACTAAGGCTTTCCTTCTGTTCACTTCCTCAGTTGACAGCGCTCCTGGATTTTCTTCGTAGGAGTAACCCTGACATGCCAACCAGGTGTTTTTTGCATCTTTGTTATGCGAAAATTCTGTTTCAATAAAACTTTTATGAGCATAGTTTCCGTTAGCGTTTGAAATTTTTAGTCCATTAGCAGTCACTGTACAGTCAGAGAAGAGTGAATGTAACACATTATTGCAAAAATAGGGAGCATCTGTCTTCGTAACATCTGTTGCTGCTCCTGCGTCATATCTGAAATCAGCTTCTGATGACTGGAAAATTTTACATTTTAGTTCCAAGAAAATTTTCTGTAAGTCAGTGGCTGGAACTCAGTGGCTGACCAGCTGTCAACAACAAAACCACCAATAGCGAAGAAACCAAAAATTCAAAAAGAAGTTGCCAACAACGATGGTTGAGGCGATGTTTGAGCGTTCTCCAAATTACTTTAAACAATTTCAGAAACAGTTCAAATTTCTCATTCTTGAAGAAAAATCTAGCTTTTATATTGGAAATTTTTATGCAGTGTGTGCACATTTTGATTCCGAAATTTGCAATTTAGTAAACAGTCATTATCACGTTCTGATTGATACAACTACTTTTGAAAAAGAAACAGTGAAACGATATCAGAGCTTTCCTGTGCCTTGTGTTTATACAGCTTTCAAATTCTTGTTTTGGACTGCACCAAACTTGGAGACTAATGGAGACGTTTTTACAAAGCTCAAATTGGCAATCGAATTCAATGGTTCGGGAGAAAAAACCGATTCACAGTCAGTGCGCAAAAGACTGCCAGCTTTTGCTAACCACAACAATTTATCGAAAAGCAGCTCTGCAAAACAAACAAATGTCAGTCTCAAACCGAGTGCCAAGATGTCAGTAGTTGCTCAAAAAACTATCTACAATGCCCGGCCTCCATCGAAACAAGTTCAAACTGATTTTGTTAATAGTGAAACTTTACGAAGAGTTGAAACAATTTTGTATGGTCCTCATTCTGGCGCTTTTTGTCAAATTATGGATATTTTTATGAGTGGATATGGAAAATTGAATATTGATTCTGATTTATTGAGTGTTCGCTTTGTGTATGAAGAAAAAGTAAAGTTTTGAAAAAAAAATAAATTTCTCAAGTTAGTAAGGTTAGAACATCATATGAAAAGCGAAACGAATCAATTCATTATCGCTAATATTTACAAGTTTTTGAGCATTGAAAACAAAATGTGCAATATAAATACAAAAAAGTCCACAAAGTTTAGAGTTTGCTCTTTGAATTGGTTGATTCTCCAATAGTTGATAGATGTTGTGATTGCTGCCAACGGAAACGATTCTTTGATATAGGTGTTTGTACGATGAAATGGGCGGACCAAGGGGATCGGCAAACAAAAGTTGATTGTTTTTTTCTGCATAATAGTAAACAGTGGCTGCCAATATTTTCAGCAGTTGCTGCATTAACAATAAGGAAGCTGTTTCTGTTCATTTTTTCCGGAAAGTTGTTGGCCGCAAACACACCATGGAATTTATATTTAAGAGTTTTGCAACCTTGGATTAAACCATTAATATCATCTTCATCCATCATTAATTTGTCAGAATGTGATTCTTTGATACTCTTCTTGCACTATCAACAAATATTGTGCTAGCTTTTTCGCCAATAATGAATATTTCTATATTGTTCGGTAAGGCCGCAGAAAATTTCAACTCAATAGAAATTGACGAATTTGTAAGCTCAAGATGAATAAAATCGTGGGATGCTTGTTGGGTGCTGGTCAAATCAAAAACCATTATGAAATGGTTTGGGTAATCTGTCAAACTTATTCCATGACCATTGTCGATGTAAGCTAAATCGGATATTGTGCTAAAGTAAAGACGTTTGTCATCACTTGTTGATATCGGACTGTCTGCCACAGGTTAACCGTTTCGATAAATAAAAATCTGCTCAAGGTCAAATTTGCGGAAATTAAATGGATTTTGTCTGTTGTTACCAAGAAACACTTCGTTAGTGTTCAGACAAATTGCTAGTCTACGAATAGGTTCTCTGGCAAAAATATCTTCTTGTTTCCAACTGTGGAGACCTGTTGACGCCAGAAACGTTTTTGTTAGAGTCTCCAGGTAGGGATACGAAGCTGGACTTGTTAATAAAGTTTTTTCAATAGCCGATACAACATCATCGTTCAATGTCATCTTGCGCACATACAAATTAGCTTCGACAATTTTTACTTTGTAGTGCTTGGCAGCATTGTCAGACATTATAACAAAATCATCTATTGACCGTCTAAATGCAATGCGAAGTGTCACACCAATTAGCAAATGTCTGTCACAGGTGAAAAAGTCGACTGCAACTTTACCGTAGAATGTGCACTCAGCTGATTGCCTCACTAAGGCTTTCCTTCTGTTCACTTCCGCAGTTGACAGCGCTCCTGGATTTTCTTCGTAGGAGTAACCCTGACATGCCAACCAGGTGTTTTTTGCATCTTTGTTATGCGAAAATTCTGTTTCAATAAAACTTTTATGAGCATAGTTTCCGTTAGCGTTTGAAATTTTTAGTCCATTAGCAGTCACTGTGCAGTCAGAGAAGAGTGAATGTAACACATTATTGCAAAAATAGGGAGCATCTGTCTTCGTAACATCTGTTGCTGCTCCTGCGTCATATCTCAAATCAGCTTCTGATGACTGGAAAATTTTACATTTTACTTCCAAGAAATTTTTCTGTAAGTCAATAAAATTATTTCGGTCACATGCGACTTCAAATTCTAACATGGGTCCATTTGGACTGTAGACTGGGCCCAACTTTTGACAAAAACTACCATCGAAAGTTACTAAAAGAGAAGGTTTTTCGAATAAATCCAAAGAACTGTGAGTTGCTTCTGATGGTAACAAATTAGCGATCATCGTTCACTCTGGCAAAAAAATCTGACCGACTTCTTTTTGGAGCTCTGTGCGTTGAAATGGTTTTTTTGCGTTTGTTGATCGCTTTCTGTGGCTTGACTCGACTTGACTTCCTCCGACGTGAAGTATTTCGTCGAGATCCCCCAGTCTGTTTTTTAACAGTTTTTGCGATTGTATTTTTAAACGCCTGTTTAGGAGATTTTTTGCTACCGACTAAATCCAAAATCTCTGGAACACTTTTTTTCGAAAGCTCTTTCCCGATACGCTTCGCTGTAGGCAAAATGAAACGACGTGCTAAAGGCAGCGCAACACGTCCAATGCCTGCAGCTAGGGCTCCAAAACCACTTCCTCTTTGACGATAATGTCCAGAGAAGTGAGGCAAAGAGGTTGCTTGATTCGCATAATAAGAATCCTTTTTAGGAGGAAAATTTTTTTAATTGTAGTGTTAGAATAACTTTTCCAGTTCCCGAAAAGGGAACTAATTGTCCTGTTTCCGTTCTCAGTTCAATTGAAATCGATTGAATTGTGTTGGTTAGGAGCTTCTTATAGTCTAAATTTGTAAAAACTATCCGATGAGTTGGCTCAAGCTCACAAACACTACCGTTTTTCAGACGATGTTTTGAATCAATGACTCGCAAAAGAGGAGCCTTAGTGTCACCAACGTATTGATATTCAATTATGTCAGTGTAGATGAAAATTAGATGCTTTCCAGCACAAAGATCAGCTGGGAACTCCCCATAATAAGCTTTCGTATCATCACTTTTCATAAACCTGTTCGCATTGGGAATCATTTTGTACCCAATATGTATTCCATTACCGTCAGGAATACCCTTAAGGTGCAGCTTTCTGTTTATAAAGGGGATTGTCCAAAACTTCTTTTTTTACCGGTTGATGTGAAGCAAACATTCGTTTTGGAATTAAAATGAATTCTTCGGTGCGCATTATGATTTTGTCAAATATCGATAACAAGCGAAACCAACAATTTTGACCAAATCTATTTCGCTAGCAAAAAGTTGCCTCTTTTCTTTCAAACTTGTTTGTCTAGACAATAGCTTTCTGAATGATTTTTCATAACCTTCTACAACACTTTTTCTTATTGGAACATTACCATTGACAATGTTGAGCAAACATTCGCAAAGGAATTTAATGAATTTATTTGGAGCTCTCTCAATGTTCTCTTTTAGTTTTGTATCCGATATGTCTAGCAGCCGCCCCAGCATACAAACTTCTTTCTCTCTCATCGCTCAAATTTGTGATAACGGCTTTAGCTGATGGCAGATAAAAAATGGTCCTGGAGGAACAATATTTGAACAGTAGCGCAAGACGTCTGATGTTTTTGGATCCAAATCAATTTATAAATGACCAAACGGTTCTTTGGTTGCGAGCTCATAGCTTTCTTTTAAAAATTGTGCATTATTCAACTGTCGACCAATAAAACTAATCTGTTGTGTGTCACGGGGTGATTTGAACAATATGATATGTGTTGTGTTTAGATCAATTGTTCTGGACCATCTGCTTTGCTGGAACAAATTGTGTTTAATATAAATTACACTGATGTTTCTATGTCGCCCTGCGGTTGCTAATTTTGAAAATTCTTTGTCATTAAATATTTCTTCACATGAATCATCGAACACAAGAAGGCAGTTCTCTAACTCTGAAATGAGCTCAAAATTGGAGAATTTTAAAAAATGTATGTTCAGTTTCTTCTCTAACGATTGAAATTTTGGCTGATCATGCTGATGAAAATAATAAATTGTTTGAAACTCTGGGAAAAATGTGCCAACTAATAACATTTTGAAAATGAGCTCAATTTTCCCGCAGCATGACGGCCCGCAAACAGCCATGAACAACCGGTCATTGGTAGAAATAACTTTATTCATAACTTTGGATTTGGAAGAGCGTATTCAACTGTACAAGAAAGAAGTGAAAAGCAAAATGTGGATTCTTCACAGTCAAGACTGAAAAAAAACCAACTTGGTGAGAGATACAGTTATAAGAAAAATTATTATAATGATTTGTGTAAAGTATACAACCTCTGATCGAGGCAATCTCGAATTGCAAAACCTCCAAGATTGTCTTTCTTGGTGCTCGGCGTCAAAAACCAAGTCAGTTATGCCTCCACCCGAATCTAATTGATCTTCGGTTTGACTCATTGTGAAAAAAAATTGTTCGAAAAAATGAATTGCTTTCCAGGAATTTTTACATAATTATTTAACTATAAAAAATTCATAAGAAACATATCCAGAGTCTTCGTCTCCTTGTTTGTAAGTGATTGTATAGTTTGCATTCATCGAATCTTGTTTATCTCTAAAAACAATTGACTCTACATTGTTCTCTTTAATCAGCTGCTTGATGTCATTGGGAAGAGTCTCATCGTCCAGAGACATCAGAACTGGAACTGCACGCTTGGGCGTAGGTAAAGGGGTTAGTTTCAACCTTTTCATTTTCTCTTGTAAAGACATGGTACAATTGAAAGTACTGCAGTAGAGAAAGATACTTCTTGAAAGCTTCTATTTCAGCACCAGCACACACAATCTGCTGTTTTCTCAAAACTGTTTGGCCTCTTGTGTCAATTTTTTCTTCCTTGATAAGAGTAACCGTTAACTGATTTTCAGGCGTTATGCAACTTTAAACTGTCAAATTTGGAGACAAATTCGCTTGTAGTAGAGACGGAGCTTCTCTAACCGACGATTGATTCGTCAGCCACTGGTAAAAGAGTTTTGCCTTCTTATTGGCACAATGCTTGGTTCTCTGTCGTTTTGGGCAACTCAATGCATGTAATTTACAAACTGGTGTCTCCCGATACAACTTCAAGTGTTCAATTGTTGGGCAGAACAAAGTTTCCAAGTTGACAACGTTCCTCTGTAACAGCTGTCGTAAAGTTTCCGTTTTTTCTACTCCTTTTGCGTAAAAATCAGAAAAGGGAAATCGAAGAACTATAATTTGAAAAATCTGTTGCAAATAATGATAAGGGTACTCTCCTGTCTCCCACGAGAGACCAGGGAGGAATTTAGATACCCACAGGAAAGATCTTTGCTCACTCGAACAAAGTATGTTAAATGATTTTGGAGGTAAAAACGAAATTATATCGTTGTAATTTTCGGTAGATACCGCAAGTTCTTTTATTATAAATCCAGATTTTTTACTTCGAAAGCCTTCAAAATCAAGAACAACCGCTCCGGATTTCAACAATCCAGCAAATTGAATAAACTTTTTTTGAAAGATTTTACGTATAAACAAAAAGCAATTCCAGTCACATGACCAAGGTACTCATTTGTCACTGAACAAGGTAATACGTAAGAATAGCCTGGACCCTTTTCACTATATTCATAAACAAAACCGGAAGCGTCGTGGAGTATGGCATGTAATCTCAAAATTTTTAAATTTTTGAAATATTTGTCTAACGAAGAATTATCAATACCAATCAAACTTCCGTACGGCCGCAACTTCAACGCAATATCCAAATCAAGATCCGGATCCAAATGCAAACAAGTGGCTAAAAAGTATAAAAATCGTTTACCGTATTGTGAATATTCTTTTTCGATTTCCTTGTAAGTTTCGTGAATACTTTTCAAATCAAGCGTTGCTATAGTTGCCATTTGATCTATGCACACATTCTCCCAATAATGATCAATTTTTGCTAACAACTGACCAAAACCACTTAATCACACGTCTAAATATCACATAATAAGCCCCTCCCCTCTATTAGGGTAATGAGACTACTTTTTACAAGTAGCGTTAAATTCAAACGACCAGAAAGAACTAGCAAGAACGGCGGAATAGAACAATCCAAACGGCAATAAACAGCAGGCGGAAAGATTTTATCCCGCCTAGCCTATTCCCACTTAACCGCCACTACCTATTATCCTATGGTTAAGAGTCGAATGATAACCCCCCCTTTCTTCACGTAGGTATTATATACTACTGCTATAATTACATTTTCCATTAAAAAAAATTTGGGGAAACATTTTAAGCTTTAATCACATCCTTTAAGAACAAAATTACCTCTGATCAGAACCAGTCACGCTCCATCTGCGATCAAAGTGCACGTGAATGTACTTCTGATCAGGCTCAAATGCGCAAAGTGCGCTTGAATTGACATCTCATCGGAACGAGATCCGTTCTATTATCAGACCAAAGTGTACTAAAAATCGTCTCTCATCAGTCCCAACTGCGTCAGTCCTGAAATGCTTTGATCGGACTACCAAGGTTGAGGTCGCGCTCGAAATTGCCCCTGATCAGACCGTCAAAGACAAGTGTGACCTCTGATCAGACCGTCCCAGACCGAAGTGACCTCTGATCAGACGAGTTCCAGACCGAAGTGACCCCTGATCAGACAAGTTCCAGACCATTGTCCAGACGAGTTCCAGACCATTGTGCAGACTAAAGTGCGCTCGAAATATTGTCTCAGACTATATGCATGGATGATCTCTGCGGATCTTCAATAACGAATGTATTGCACCGACATACATGACAATACATAAAACAAATAGATATATCAATGAAAAAAAATTGTTTTTTTTTCTCAGCAAAAAACGTAGCCAGATATCATCCAGGTTAAAGTCCCGAATCGAGTATGTACAATTTGAAGATGAACGCACTGCATGGAATGCTAAATTCTGCGTTAGTGGGTTGTTGTAACTAGAATAGATTGTTTGTAACGCCGCCGTAGCCGGTCCCCAGCCCGGGTGAGAAAGGAGGAGGAAAACACAACCAAAAAATACAGGAAAATTTGTTAGTTACTTCAACTGTAGATTTTTTCCGACAGTATTTAACCTATTTTACCTCTCAAAACGTTCTGTGATCAGAAAAAAGTGCGGTCAAAACGTCTCTCTGATCAGACAAAAGTGCGGTCGAAACGATTCTCTTATCAGACAAAAGCGCGGTCGAAACGTCCTCTGATCAGACTAAAGTGCGTTCAAAACGTCCTCTGATCAGACCAGTGTGCGCTCTAAAACCTCCCTGATCAGACTAGTGTGCGTTCGAAACTGCCTGTGATCAAACCATCTTAGACCGAAGTGACCCCTGATCAGACCAGAAGTTCCAGACCATTGTCCAGATAAAAGTGCGCTCGAAGCTTTTTCCAGACCATGTAATTCGAGCGCACCGGAAACATGTGTTCGCTCGAAACTCGTCTGATCCGGGGTCACTTCGGTCTGGCCACCTCGGCCTGAGTAGCGCTGACTATGCATGAGTCTTTGAATATACTTATTATATTTTCAGTTCAAAAAAGTTGAAATTTGTAGAAGAATTTTAATCTAGGACTTCATTGAATTGGGAGCAAGTTTTGCCTAATAAAACACAAAATATGATACTTAAACATTTGGTATGCCATAATCGAAAGTTTTTGTACAATAACACACTGGTACAATTTCTGCGAAAAAGATTCTCAACATTTTTTGAAAACTAGTTTTCAAAAAGAGGGCTCTTGATAGCTGCTTTGACCCCCGTTTTCGATTAGGGCCATTAGATAGACTCCATTAGATTCAAATTGAGTCTGTGGTCAGAGAGAAGAGCCAAAAAATCTCTCAATCAAACTAATCTGATTTTTTTTCAACTGAAAAACGAAAGATAAGTCTCAAAATGCGAACCAAATTGGCATTTGAGTGACATGGGTGAGTTCTAGTCAGACTATCCATCGTTTCTAAGGTTGTCCAGACAAAGTAATTCTGAGTAAAAAATAACAGGTGTGCACTCGAGTGACTCTGATCAGAAGTCGATTCAGATTGGGACCTCAGCCTGTGTTGTGTTAAATATTAAATAAGCCTAAAAATTGCTAATGTTCGATATCAAGAGCAATATTTCAAATATAGGCCGTCATAAGTCTTAGCGAAGATAAAGTTCTGAGGAAAAGAAACAGAAGTTATAATCAGCGCGACAATAGAGCATGGTTAAAAAACATCACGTCAATCCAGTCCACAAATTTAGAAATATTTACAAAATAACTTCCATAGTTACACACGTCATTCGGGGTATCCATTCGACACATGGAATAACTGGCAACACCATACAAACACTCTGGCTCTAAACTTCCACATCGTAGTTTGTACAGGGGTCCCCCCTGGTCCATAAAACAGATGTTGGATCTGTCCAAAACGGAAGTTGTGCAAATGTTGTCATCTCGACAGGGTACCTGATATTCCTGGATGTACATCCAAGGATGCGGTCTGGAAAAAACGATGTTATTTTGTGTGAGGGTCAAGCTCACTGTTTTCCACATTTTTAAAAAAATTTGGTTTAATCACATTTTCTTAGATAATGTTGACACTTTTTTGACACTCGCAATTTCTTTGAAATTAAATTATCTTTCATATGCAGCAACTTTTTTTCAAAATTATACATCTTTTTTAACATTTTGCATTTTTTTTCTTTCGAAATACTATTTTTGTAGCTAACACAAGATAGAAAGTATTCAAATTTTTTCAAAAGAAGCTTAGCAAATTAGTGCGAAGAAAAAATTAGAGCATTCCAGCCTTAGTCTCAGCTCGAAAATTTCCTTTCAAAATGCTGAGAAAGATACTAACATCGGATTTTATAGATAAGCCCTCCTTAATTATCTTTTTTTTGTACAAACACCAAGCAAAGCCACCCACCGTTTCAACTTCCCTGATTCAGATATTTTTAAGACATAAGCTCACGTAATTAATTGTTATGCCCAGAATTGATATGTAATGACAAATATTATGACACTTGGCCTGATAGATCAATTATCCAAAAACAGCAAGACTTGTATGCTGTTTTTCCCTCCCAGGTTGAGGCGACAGACTGAAGTGACCTCTGATCAGACCCAAGTTCAACGCACATGGTGCGTTTCCAGACCAAAATTAGAGGGTCTGGGATTTGGTTCAAGCGCAAAATTATATGATCAGAGGTCGCTTTTGTTTTGGGATGGTCTGATCAGAAGTCACTTGGGGATGGCATTGGTACAATCAGAGTTCATTTCCGTCTGTGTTGGTCTCATCCAAGGCAGAGTCAAGCGCACATTAGTCTGATCAAAGACAATTTTGAGCGCAATTGGTTCTGACTGGAGACCACTTCGAGCACATTTATTTTCTTTCGCTTTTTTGCACTTTTTACTGAGAGCTGCCAAGACTCAATAAAAAAGCAGAATTTTGATCATTGACACAGCTAAAGTTTGATGGCTTGATCCGAACCAAAGGGGTCCAGCTGACAGCAAAAGCCGTTCCACTAAAGAGAAAGTTTTGATTTACTGGACACCATGAAGTCTTTTTTGGAGAGCTACCTAATTTTATCCATTGAGTCAGAAAATGCGCTAGTGATATACAAAAAAAATTTTTTCCTAACAATTGGCTTCTCTTTTCAAGGGCAATACTTTCAAAATTAGATTTTCCTTTGATAAAGTTAGTCCTGCAAACATCAATTTTTATGAAACGAAAATAATATAGAAAAATTAAAGAGATACGTTTATAGTGAAAACCATTCACTAATTAGACTATTTCGAGCGCAATTGGATCTGATCAGAGGCAATTTCGAGCGCACAATAGTCTGATCAGACCTAAAGTTAAGAGCACAAAAGTCTGGATAATGATCTGAGTTTGTTCTGGGCCAAGGTCGACAATCATCTGGACAGTATTTGGACAGATTTCGTTCTGATCAGAGGGCATATTCATCTGGCATTGTCTGATCAGAGAAAACTTTGAGCGCAAACCGAGCGCACACGGTTTCGAGCGCATTTCAGTCTATTCAATTGACACATTGGTCTGGGATGGTCTGATGGGAGGCAATTTCCGGATGGCAGCTCAAACAGGGCGGCATACAAAACAAATTTAACTCGGACTTTGAAAAGTATGAAATAGGGCATGATTTGTTTTCATTGGATTTTTTTTCAATCGAGCAGTAGCAGAGAGACAAAATTTCGGATACAACCAAAAAATAAATTTTCGTTCGATATTATCTTGAATAAAAGATTTTTTAAATCAATTATTTCATCAAAATTCAACGTTTTTTGAATCAAAATTTTTGATAGCTAGATTTTATATGCTTGCAGCCATTTCTGAACGTCGTAGGTCAGTTGATACACGTTATTCAGGTCAATTAACATTTAGAACGAAAAAAAATGAACATATTTGGCACTCATCTTATTCTTTTCTCCTCAATTTCTGAATTATCTTCAATTTTTTTGTACACAGTTTTCACACGGAACCATCTCTTTAGATGCATAATTTGTCTTCTAAATTTTATTACTTTTCTTTAACATATGAATGAAGTTTTGCAAAATTGAAAGTTTTGTTTTTTTTCTAAGTATCTTTGCGACCAAGATTAGATAGTAAGATATGGCTTTCATTGAAAGTTTATCAATGTGGTGCAACAAAAACTTCAGGGCTTTCTAACCTTAGTCTGAGCTCAGAAATTTCTTATCATATGCTTAGAAAGTTAGTGTTGTTCATATGTTGATTTTTTAATAAAGGCTGTGTTTTCTTAAAATTGGTGAAAACAACCAATCTCTGTCAATTTTGAAGTTTTTGAATTGTGAAAGTTTGCCGAGCATGCTTTAAGTCTGTTTCAGGACAATTGTGGAGTTCCTAGAAGAAGATGACCATGAAAAACCTAAATGCCGTCTATTTGAGGAACAAAAAAAATTCAATCAAAATTTGCAATGAATGTGCATAGATTGTGTAAAGAACGTGGCTGACTTGTAAAAATTTTGAAAAAATTTCTTTATTCTTATTCAAGGAATTCGGTGAAAAAGTGCTCAATTATGTTAGAAACCGGTTCATTATAAGTAAAAAGTATTCTGAAAGCAGTGTAAAATTATTTATGGAAGTGTCGATTTTCTTGCAACCGCTCTACTTAAAATCTGTTATCACTTTTTATCATGCAAGTTAATTACATGACGCTAAACAATGCAGTCTGGCGCAATGCGG
>NC_134477.1:57881507-58018210 GCF_964194025.1 Convolutriloba macropyga | reverse complement strand
AAAATTTAGCCTGGGTAATATGGTAATAATGGCTCAAATGTGGCACAATCGGTTTTGGAACGCTCTCACGCTTGTGTTATTAATATAAAATGCCTTTATAATTTCAACCAAAATTAGTGGGCCTCTCGTTTGTGCCAAATTGTATATATATATATATATATATATATATATATATATATATATATATATATATATATATATATAGCAACCGACTTTAATGAAAAGAAGACCCACCTTAGATACATTTCCCTAAGGGTGTCCGGATATGATAGATCCTTGTTGGATGTAATGACAGATCCCATTCCACAAGTTCCCAGCATTACATGGATCGGGTTCTCGTTAAACTGGTCCTCACTACAAATTTTTAGAAGACTGCTTTGGGCGCCCAAAATGTCATGGTCGGTTTTGAGAAGAGCTAAGTCGTTTTTGGGCGTATTGCCCATTTCAAAGCTGAAATGAGAAAAATATATTTTGATTATTTCAAATTTCTAAAACATTTTTTCGTCCCTTCTTCTCAGATCGAAGTGACATTCGTGCGAACGTCGAATAGTTCAAATTTTGTGCAACTATAGCTGTCTCTGCCAAAACAACGCCAGACCATAGCAAACAGTGATCAGACATTCGTGCGACCAAATTTTTCACTATTTCCTGTGATCAGACAATCCTACAGACTTTGCCCTTTGATCGGGCCATTCTCTAATACAGGCCCGTACCTAACTCTCAGTGAGTTTCAGTACTGGGCCAGTATAAATGCAACTCTCAATAGACTGATTCAAGTCACCTTTTTTGACTTGTCAGACTTGCGTTTAGTCTGATTTTACAATGGTCAGACTGGGCCAAATGCAAAAATAAATTTCTGTACGGTAATCGAACCCACCATCTCCAGCTCACTATACCTTCGTTCTCCTTCCTGCGCCACCATGACTGTTGCAACTTCTTCTTTTGCGCCGTTAATATAACTGAAAGAAGCAAATTTCAAGCGAGAAAGCGAGCAAAGTATATTACATGGGAGTCTAAGGGCAACGACTATGAAGAGCCAGATGGCTCGTTCGTTGTCCCTACCGGTTGTTTGGTTGACAAATTTGTATTGTACTTATCATAAAATTCTGTTATTTCAACAATCGGTTAAATAAACTTTACTTTACATGAGAATTGCATTAACAATTGCCCAGTACTGATTTACACTTGAAGTTCGTACGGTAGTACAAATTACCACAAAATCGTGTAAAAGATGCCAATGCAAACCACAGTACTGAACATAAGTTAAATAGATCTTAATAATATTAGGGAAAACTAATTCACACAATTATTACCAATATTTGTTGCGAAAATTTTCAGGTGTGCTTTTGAGTCAACAATAAAAAAAAGTAATAAAAAATAGGTCTAATCAAAATTTCACCGCTTTCCCGTACATAACGCCCAGTCAATATCAGTACTGGGCAAGTCTAATTCCAAGTCTAAGTATCAATACTGATTCAGAGCTATGATCAGAACACATTTAAGACTTGTCAGACTTGGCCAAAACTTGGTAAGTCTAGGCCAGTACGAAACTAAAGTTCCGTACGGGGATTGAACCACCGATCTTCCCCCTCCTAGATGCTTGTTCTCCTCACTGCGCCACCGCAACTGTTGGAAAGCTGTATTTTGCGCCGTTAAAATACGCTTGAAAGAAGTAAATTTCAAATTATATTAAATGGGCGACTTGCATTTACAATTGCCCAGTACTGATTTACACTTGGAATTCGGGACGGGTTGCCATCAAGCTCTAGTGCGACTTATGATTAGACTATGTTCAGACTTTGTCCTCTTATCAGACCTTTGTGCGAACATTGACCAGTCGCTCTCGCAACTCTATCTTTTTCCACTCTTTAATTTGGGTTGCACTGTACCCCGTTGTGCGACCCAAATGGTCTGACCAGAGGCGGCTTCGGTGTGTGACTATGCATCATTTCACTCGAAACATTTTCCTCGGCCCAGCATAATCCTTATGTTTAATGTTAATTGTACAACGAATGTAGGGAACTAAACTCCGGGTGAACTCATAGAGGGTAAAAAAACGGGGCTAAAAAAGTGAAAACTATTTCAAACACTGATGAAAACCTAAAGATAACTACTCAGTTTGCGCAGGTGATTCCGACACGTTATTTTAACCATCGCATAATCATTATAAAAGATTTGTTCACATTTTAGTGTTGTCGTAGGCAGACCTCAGGGCGATGTTAAGAACCCTGCCTGGGAATAATTTCCAATATGCGAAATTACATGGCACATCTGTTCTTATGATTGTCACTTTGTTCGGCGAGAACAATTTCACTCGACCTATTTCATTGTTTTGGTTTTGCTAGTTTTGTAATTAATTGATTGATACCTATACTAGATATCAAACTTCCAGGAGCTATAATCTTTCTAAGTTTTTTCTTTCGCCACTCGTCGTGGAGATATTGTGCCCCCTAGCCCCCAACTTCGTGGGCAAATAACTTTCACACCTCCCAAGCATAGGTGCTTTTTTCAAACCCGTATCATGCTGTATAAGAACATAAGATGTAATTGATCAATCTTGAATTTATCAGATGAGGAGTTTAGCCGGCAAGGGTTTACCTACGCGGACGAACTCTACAACTTGGAATTTTCCGATACCATATTTCAGAGAATTTGAAATCAAAAGAATGCGTCGCGAAAGCCGTCTTCATTGATGCCTTAATGCAAATAAAGCAATAAGCAACTGTAAAAACAAGCCGAATTAAAAACCAGCCCACAACTTAGCTAACAGTTATGTAATCCTTCAAAAATTTTAATTCTTAGTTATGTAATCCTTCAGAAATCTTACCTTTCAGTTAAGTAATCCTTCTTATAAACTTTCAATTATGTAATCTTTCAGAAGTATTACCTCGCAATTATGCAATTTTTCAGAATTATTGCTTTATCAAATTTTGCAGTAAAGTAGTGCAAACGTTTGTAATTTATTGTGTAATTCAGTAGAAATAATTGTGACAAAATGAATCACTTTATGAGGTATCTGGTGTGTGTAAACCACAGCAAACCACTTCCCATTAGGTTGCAAATATTACATTTTCCAATTTTAGGGCAAACCACAGCAAACCACTTCCCATTAGGTTGCAAATATTACATTTTCCAATTTTAGGGCATTTTGCGTTTCGCAAACAACATTCTCAATGTCGTTCCCTTTGGGTAATTTCTCTTTGCGTTGAAAATGTGATACATCAATCGTGGACAGTAATGACAAAAAAAACAGCACGGATGTCATCAATCGAATACAAAAAATGCAATCTTTTTTCAGCATTTTATAAGCAAATATTTGGGAGCCATACCATAGAGTAAATTGTTCCCATGAGTCGCGACATGGGTAGTTGCAAAAGTTCTGTTTGTCTTTCAATCCGAAATTAGTATTGGAGGAGATTGATTTTGAGTATCCATATTCGTATTATTTGAATAAACTTTTTTTGTTTCAAATTAGTTGGCATGTTGTTTTCTGCCGTGGAAACCTGACCATGCAACCGTGGACTGCAGTAAAAGACTCCTATCAATGTTGTTCATGCCAGCAAAAAACTTTCATAACGGTTAAACTAACTGATATTTTCGTTTTGAAAGAAAATTTGAACTCGTGTATTTTACTGTCTATAACTTTACACGCCTATAACCTTTATGGTCCGCTTGATTAAAATTTTCAATTTTTATATACCTCTTTGTCATGTTTAAACTTTTAATCCTAGAGCTAGCAGCAATTGCGCGTCTTTCACAGAATAACCTCATTGCAAATTGTGTAAAAAAATTGTGAAAATTTGAACGTTATTCGAAAACAAAATCTTCTGTGTTTGATCTTTAAAAAAGTGGAAATGTACGCTTTAAAGCAAGGTTCCGCTAATACTGGTTCTTAACTTATTAGTTTTCTAGTCTGCATAAAAATGAGAGAGCTTCATCAGTAGAACTTGAACCATTGTAATTTTTTAAGACTCATTTGTAAGCTAAATTATCACCATTTTCCTGAGAACATATCGCGAGTTACATAGCGAAACTAAAAAAAATGTTTTTTTTCAAAGCTCTTTAGCATCATTAGAAAACTATTAACAATCTTGTGATGAAAAACTAACAATATTTTGCGAGAAGTAAACCAATTTGCCTTTATTTCGAAATACTGTAAAGTTTTTTGTTATAATTAGATTATTAGGCTTTTTAACAAACGAACAGGATTTGTTTTAAATTGCTGAACCACATCGAAAATTGAGAAGCCAGTTTCTCAATATTTCACTCTCAGGAAAATTTTTTTATGCGGATGCGGAAATCCTTTTTCTCAGCTGGTCATATGAATTTCTGCGAATCAGATTAATTCGTACGAATTCTTGTTTGATAAGCGTTAATCGTAAAAGAATCTTTAATTGTTTCCTTTAATTTTTCAAAAATCAAGTTCCATGGGAGTTATGGAAGTTTGTTTACTTACCCGGGACAAATCAGTTTCTGGACAATATGGTACGTTGTTTTGGGAGTGTTTCGTTTCGAGAAGTCACCCACCTCAACAACTATTTCACTCTCTGAAACATATTTAGTGTCTGAGACAAGCTTTTTTCTTTTTTACAAAATTCTATTTTTTCAAAATAAATGGAATAAAAATAACCTTAAAAATGGAACAATACCGGGTCGAGAAAAAATCGAACAAAAATGTAAGATAGGCCGTGAAGAGCTGTTTTTTTCACCGCAAATTTCGTAGATAATTCTGCGAGGAAATGCGGTGAATGCGGAAAATATCTAATTTCACCGTTAAAATAAGCGGTGAACTTACAAAAATTCACCACATTTTACGCTTACTACAAGTTACCCTCCTTGCACGGATTCGAATATCTGACCTCCTGCATGTCAGCTACTTCTTTTTCTATTTCTCACTAAATTCTTGCATATTAGTTTTGAATTTAAATCAAATTCACACAACTTTTTGTAAAACATAAGCATTGAACTTTTGTATGATTAGCGGTGAAATCAAAAATTTAGCGCTGAAGTGTGGTGATTTGTTGTAACTTTACTGCTTACTCTAGTGGTGAAATCACAAAAATTCACCACTTAAAAAACTTTCAAAAATATGTAGGATTATTCTTAAGTAAACCGTGCGTCTTTTAATAAATGTATTTTAACTTCGTTGAACAAAAGACAATTCGAATTGTTTTATAAGTGGTGAATTTATGTTAATTCACCTCTAAGTTGAGCGGGGAATTTGTGGTACTTCTTCGCATTCACTGCTGATCTCACGTAATTTTAGCACTTTTCTCTAAGCCTCCAAGCGACGAGTTTATGTAATTTCACCACTAAGTTTAGCGGTGAATTTATTTAATTTCACCGCATTCACTGTTGTTCTCACACAATTTTAACAATTTTTCTAAGAGGTGAAAATGTGTAAGTTAACCACTAAGCTAAGTGGTGAATATATGTAATTCATCGCATTAACCTCTTATCTTTCATTGTTTGAACACTTTATAAAAGTGGTGATTTTATGTAAGTTTACCGCTGAATTCAGCAGTGAAATTACTTAATTTCACCGTTACCATGCGATAAAGTTTTTTTCATCGCATTCACCGCCTGATTTATGTAATTTCACCGCATTCACCGCTTATCTTACAAAATTTTCAACATTCGCCGCTTATTTTACATAATTTTGCGTTGTATGGCGGTGACACCTCGCCGAGGCAATATGGAATAGAAATAGTAATATGGAATAGACCCGTAAAAACAGTAAAAAAATTGCTACCATTCCTAGTAAAATTAGTACTATTTTTAAATAATAAGACTAACAATTTCAAAAAAAATTGATAATACTAATAATAATAATAATAATAATAATAATAATAATAATGATAATAATAATAATAATAATACTAACAATAATAATAATAAAAATAATAATAATAATTATAATAATAATAATAATAATAATAATAAGGATAATAATAATAATTTCATTAATAAAAATAATAATAATAATAATAAAAATAATAACAATAATAATAGTAATTACAAAAAACAATGGTATGAAAAAAAAATGGTATGAATACTAAAACTAATATTAAGATAATAACAACAATAACAAAAATAATAATAATAGTATTATTAATAATAATAATAATTATTATTATAGTAAAAATAATAATAATAATAATAATAATAATAATAATAATATTAATAATAATACTAATAATAATAATAATAATACTAATAATAATAATAATAATAATAATAATAATAATAATAATAATAATAATAATAACAATAAAAATAATAATAATAATAATAATAATAATAATAATAATAACAATAATAGTAATAAAAATAAAAAAATAATAATAATAATCGTAATAATAATGATAATTTTTATACGCTATTCGAGAGGACTATCGAAATTCGCCTAAGTGAAGAACAGGTTCTGTGATAACTATTCAATTTAACCCCTAAGGCAGAACTGCACTGGGTCAGTTCATTTTCAGTGCTTTAGCCGCAGTCAAGGTCAGCTACCTCTTACTGTTTTATTCAATCGTTGGTAGATTGATTCCTGGTAATGGAAAAATGTCAAATATGTACTGCATGTAAAAAAGTAAAATTTACTGCAATGATGGTATTAGTGTCACACGCTAGTACCACTTTTCGTTCTTTAGGCAGAAAGTTTACGAAACATGTATGATAGGCATTTGTTAAGGTACATGTTAAGTACTATGGTATACAAAAAGTGTACAATTGAATTTGCATTAATAGATAAACAGGAAAATTAGGCTAAATCCGAATTTTGATTAGCTCGGGAACAGAGCTAAAGTTAATTTTAAGTTTTTAATGTTTTTTTCTGCTGTTCCAAAATTCTTGGGGTTTAATTCTCGTAAGGATGAAAATTTATTTCATGTATTGTTTGATCCCCCACAAATATTGCGTTGACATTGTCAGATGTTGTACCCTTGGTCATCCTGCGATGTAATAACGGTTGCCCTTGTTGTCTCTTCCAGGTGGAGCGGAAGATCAGGGATTTGTTTTGAGCTGTAGAGGCAGGTGCGTGTGTGGTGTCCTTTGATGGGGAGAACGATGTGAGGCTGGCGGCAAGTCTCTTCTTCTTGGAGGGATGTTCGTCGTCCGTTGAATCATTGAGGAAATCAAGGTCTGTTTGATGAGGTGGTTGATTTTTTTTCTTCCTTGGAGCTCTCGTGGAGTTTTTCTTGTGTGGGATATTGATAGTGTTTAATTTTGAGAGTTTGGACTTTATGTTCTGAGCTGATTTTGACTATCGAGTGTCTCTTTTTCGATTGAATCGTTCGCCTATAATTTTAAATTTCTATTCTTGAGCGTGGGATTCCATGTTTTGGATGAATTTCGCATAATGTTTTCTGACAGTCGTCCTGGCTTCAAATTGATTAGGAGAGTTTCTTCTGTTCGTGTGGCTGAATAGAGCTAAATCGGTTTTTTTCAGATCAGTGTCTTTTGGTCCGGAGACTTTTATTGTTGGCATCAAATCTGTTGTTTTGTCAAGAGGGGCTCCCTCGGTTATGGCTTCGTATATGCCTTGCAATTGTTATTGGTTCCAAGATGCCGCCAGGGCCTTTCTTGCTGGCTGTAGTCTTGGGCTGCTTCTGGGCAGTGGTTCCTCGAATGTTGCCGAAGAAAGTTTTAACATTACCGGGAAATCACTCTCGCCCTCTCTAGCTTCTTTCAACCTCCTGCGTTTGCTCTCCTGTACTTCGGCATCGCTTTTCAAGTCATCGTTGTACCATTTGTCATCCGTGATGAATTCCTCCATATAGTATTTCAATGAGCAACTTAAATTAATTTCGTTAGATTTAGTAATGTTCTTGGCAAATGTTAGAATCTTTTTTCTACCGTAATATACATCGAATGGTGAATGTTTAGAGTTTTTATTCTACAAGTGCATAATTCGTATGACATGTTGCGTAACGCTTTTATAATAATGAATGATCTCTGATTTCAGTCCAACCTAATGCAACCTAATCATCGTTTGACTGTTGGTATAAACCATTTGACTAGGCCATTTGGCTGATCATTGTTAGCCGGAACTTAGAATTGGTTGATATTAATGCGCAGAAATAATTGTTGGATCTTATTATCTTTTAAGCACTGGTCTCGTCTAATGTTATGGGGAACTCCGTGTCGGGCAATGTATTTTTTGAGGACCTTTTCTATTTTAGGGTCATTTGCAGCAGTCAGTAGTTCAGGAGCGGGATTTTTTGAGAAGCGGTCATTATAAGCGAGAAAGTATATTTCAATCCCTTTTCCATTGAATATGGGTCCAAGTGTTATTGGATTTCTTTGTTTGGTTTCGAGCACGGTGGAAAAGGGTTTCCAATTAGGTTTTCTTGCGATATTTTTTAATCTCTTAAGGAATTCGGAACAGGGTTAAAGACATTATTTAAGTCTTGGTTGACGAACAACAACCAGAGTCTCTGACCACGTTCGGTCATTCCCTATGCTCCTAGGTGTGTTGAATGAAGAACGTCCATCACCGATACCTTCATAGCATTGGGGATAGCCAGCTTAATGTTGAGGAGAATGCAGCCGGCGCTGACACGAGCTCCTCCATTTGGCGTCTCCTTTCGTCTCCTGTGCGTATGCAATCTCTCATTTGTGAGTTACAATGTCCCGGTTTATCACCAATGCAATTATTTGTGTGTTGAACCCACAGTAAGGACTTCCGATACCTGCTGTTCCTCGGGTCATTGATTGTTGTTGTTGGAGTTGGGCTCAAATATTTTTTCAATGATAAGGCTCTTTTTTGTTGAGGAATTGATGGTTATGTTACCTTGTTCTGTGTTTGAACTATTCATTGGCTTAGTGTAAATTGTTTGTTAAAACAGAGTAGGCTGCTGTGCGGTAAGTTTAGAAATTGAATTGTTTATTTTTCCTTGTTGGAATTGTTGGACGATTCTATTGTTAAAATCTTCTCACCTATGTTTTCGTTTAACTATTTTTCTGTAAAATTTGTGTTAATGTTTGTATCGTTTGTGAAGACTTGTTTGATTTCGTGTTTTAATTATGTTGTTTTCTCGGTCTGCTTTTTTTCGTATGATTTGTAAGGTTTCACATGTGACATATATTTGGTCGGTAACAAAGTTTTCGTCGTATGTACTTGTTGGCTTAAAAGGTTCTGAGGCACTTCAGGAAAAAAATCCGCTAGTCTAATATTTTGATGCTGAAAAGAAGTGGGATTAATCTGTCATACTATAAACGGACTGCTCTATGGTCTTTTTGTACGGTGAAATGATGTCCGTATAGGTAATGCTTGAAGTGCTTTTTTAGGTTCATACGATTCCTGGAAGCTTCAGTTTGTTTTGCTATATCTCTTATCTGCTTCATTCAAGAATCGCGAGGCGTAAGATATGGTCTCCCAGCGGTTACCTGTTTCTTTTTCTAGACGGTTCCTAATTCTGCTCTGGAGGCTCCCGTTTTGACTCTAATCCTACCTTATATGTCGTATTGTGTATTTTGGGTTAAATCCCGGTTTCTGCTTTTGAAAACTCTGATAGTTTTTTTTTCGTCCAAATGTATTTTGACCTTTTTTGGAATAAATCCAAGAAATCTTGGCAAACGATTGCCATATTAAGTATGAATTTTGTTAGGTGATGTGCGCTTCTTAGAATTGAGTATTTGAGTATTTGGCAAAGTGGCCTCTAACGATGTTTATTTTTTCGTTCGTTCTGTCTAAGTTTTAGAGGTGTTTTTCCTTTTGATTTTTGATTCCTACTGTTGTGACTATTTTTATATCATCTAAACATTCAATGTTCTGTTAGGTTGAATCATGTTTAGTCTACAACTTTTTGAAGTTCTGCCAGCGTGTCTGTTACGCCATAAAATCCTGTAGTGAATCTATATGTTCCTGTGACTTGTGCGCCTATTATATTAAAGTTGCTTGCTTTGCGATATCTCCATCTAGGTGTAGTTGGTTGTATGCGTAACGTAGGTCGATTATTGAGATTAACACCTCTCCTTCGTGGGACGATTGTGTGATAGTTTGTGCGATACTATCTATCAGGCATTCGATGTTGTGTATTTGGTATTTGTTTTTAGGGATTGCTTTATCCATTGTTTTTGAGTCCATTGCTAGATTCATCGATTTCTCTTGTTTGAGAGTAACGACTTTCTGAGAGATATAAACTTGTCGCTACTTTTTCCTAGTTTTGTTATGTGACTGTTGTTTTGTAACTGTTTTTTTTTCCTCTGGCACTTTCTTTTCTAGGTGTAGGGGTATACGGGTGGACAGGGGTGTACTTCTGATTGGGCACGTTGAACGTAAATTGATTGAGTTAATGTTCTTACTTTCTGATTTTGGGGAGTTCTATTGCTTGATGTGGATAACAAGAGGGTTGAATAGGTCTCTCCCTACTATGACGCCCCACTATGGTTGCTGAGTAACACTACGATCTCTGCCCGTCATAATTCCTACAGTTTCACTCAATGTCGCAGTACAGTGTTCCAAAGCACTTGTTGGGGTTATTGGTGTGTCTGCGTAGCTATGCTGGTTTTGTTGTTCGGCTCCACCACGTATTGTTGTTTTTTGCTTCTAAGTCTTTTGGCACCTTTTCGGACACAATGCTGCTTGAACTCCCCGAGTTGACCATGACCCAAATTTTGCGGTGTTCTTGTTGTATATATAGCCCGGACGGTGTTGATGGGTCGTCCGTTGAATCTATTATGTTTACCGTTTTTTCCTGTGCATAATAATTGTACTTCGAATAATGTCGGGGTCTAGTGAGATCATAGTGATGCCCTTCGTTTATTGTTCGATACTTTGGTTGTCAAATTCATTGGTTGAACACCGGGACTGTTGGCGGTTTAAGTGTGATTTAGATATCTTTGCAGAGTGTTTGGGCTTGTTACAGTACGTTTTTCCTTTAGCTTGACGTTTTGCTCTGTGGTTTTTGCCCCAAGGTTGACCACAGCTTCTGCGATTGTGGTTACTCGGCTTATTGTTGTTACTTGTGTAGCTATTTTTTCCTCGGCTCCTTATGTTGTCGATGATTGTCTTCTGGAGCCGTGGTAGCGTGAGCTTGAGATTTCTAATATGATCTTTTGCCGACCGATGAATGGTGTTTTTGATTATTCGGACGGGTGCTTTGATTGGATAGCCAGCTGACTTCTTATTCCAAGATCTGTACTCATCGCTTGTTCTAGGGACTTTTTTGGGGCTAGAAAGGTCTTTATTATCACCTTTGGATCTCTTGGTTGATCAGTTTTGCAGTAATTATGTCTCGTATCAGTTCGTCCTGTTCGTGTTTCTAGTTGAAAAAGCTTTGCTAGAGACCTCAATGATGAAAATAATTGCTCCATTGCCTCCCCGCGTTGTTGTTTGTGAGTCCAGAGTAAATTTCTGTCAAAGGTGACATTTTGTGGTCGGATGAATGTTATCTCGACTTCACTTTATAAATCTTTTGTAGTTTTGTTCTCCATATTTCTGTGTTCCTAATTCTGCTCTGGAGGCTCCCGTTTTGACTCTAATCCTACCTTATATGTCGTATTGTGTATTTTGGGTTAAATCCCGGTTTCTGCTTTTGAAAACCCTGATAGTTTTTTTTTCTTCCAATTGTATTTTGACCTTTTTTGGAATAAATCCAAGAAATCTTGGCAAACGATTGCCATATTAAGTATGAATTTTGTTAGGTGATGTGCGCTTCTTAGAATTGAGTATTTGAGTATTTGGCAAAGTGGCCTCTAACGATGTTTATTTTTTCGTTCGTTCTGTCTAAGTTTTAGAGGTGTTTTTCCTTTTGATTTTTGATTCCTACTGTTGTGACTATTTTTATATCATCTAAACATTCAATGTTCTGTTAGGTTGAGTCATGTTTAGTCTACAACTTTTTGAAGTTCTGCCAGCGTGTCTGTTACGCCATAAAATCCTGCAGTGAATCTATATGTTCCTGTGACTTGTGCGCCTATTATATTAAAGTTGCTTGCTTTGCGATATCTTCATCTAGGTGTAGTTGGTTGTATGCGTAACGTAGGTCGATTATTGAGATTAACACCTCTCCTTCGTGGGACGATTGTGTGATAGTTTGTGCTATACTATCTATCAGGCATTCGATGTTGTGTATTTGGTATTTGTTTTTAGGGATTGCTTTATCCATTGTTTTTGAGTCCATTGCTAGATTCATCGATTTCTCTTGTTTGAGAGTAACGACTTTCTGAGAGATATAAAACTTGTCGCTACTTTTTCCTAGTTTTGTTATGTGACTGTTGTTTTGTAACTGTTTTTTTTTCCTCTGGCACTTTCTTTTCTAGGTGTAGGGGTATACGGGTGGACAGGGGTGTACTTCTGATTGGGCACGTTGAACGTAAATTGATTGAGTTAATGTTCTTACTTTCTGATTTTGGGGAGTTCTATTGCTTGATGTGGATAACAAGAGGGTTGAATAGGTCTCTCCCTACTATGACGCCCCACTATGGTTGCTGAGTAACACTACGATCTCTGCCCGTCATAATTCCTACAGTTTCACTCAATGTCGCAGTACAGTGTTCCAAAGCACTTGTTGGGGTTATTGGTGTGTCTGCGTAGCTATGCTGGTTTTGTTGTTCGGCTCCACCACGTATTGTTGTTTTTTGCTTCTAAGTCTTTTGGCACCTTTTCGGACACAATGCTGCTTGAACTCCCCGAGTTGACCATGACCCAAATTTTGCGGTGTTCTTGTTGTATATATAGCCCGGACGGTGTTGATGGGTCGTCCGTTGAATCTATTATGTTTACCGTTTTTTCCTGTGCATAATAATTGTACTTCGAATAATGTCGGGGTCTAGTGAGATCATAGTGATGCCCTTCGTTTATTGTTCGATACTTTGGTTGTCAAATTCATTGGTTGAACACCGGGACTGTTGGCGGTTTAAGTGTGATTTAGATATCTTTGCAGAGTGTTTGGGCTTGTTACAGTACGTTTTTCCTTTAGCTTGACGTTTTGCTCTGTGGTTTTTGCCCCAAGGTTGACCACAGCTTCTGCGATTGTGGTTACTCGGCTTATTGTTGTTACTTGTGTACCTATTTTTTCCTCGGCTCCTTATGTTGTCGATGATTGTCTTCTGGAGCCGTGGTAGCGTGAGCTTGAGATTTCTAATATGATCTTTTGCCGACCGATGAATGGTGTTTTTGATTATTCGGACGGGTGCTTTGATTGGATAGCCAGCTGACTTCTTATTCCAAGATCTGTACTCATCGCTTGTTCTAGGGACTTTTTTGGGGCTAGAAAGGTCTTTATTATCACCTTTGGATCTCTTGGTTGATCAGTTTTGCAGTAATTATGTCTCGTATCAGTTCGTCCTGTTCGTGTTTCTAGTTGAAAAAGCTTTGCTAGAGACCTCAATGATGAAAATAATTGCTCCATTGCCTCCCCGCGTTGTTGTTTGTGAGTCCAGAGTAAATTTCTGTCAAAGGTGACATTTTGTGGTCGGATGAATGTTATCTCGACTTCACTTTATAAATCTTGTGTAGTTTTGTTCTCCATATTTCTGTGGGGGAATTTTCCCGCATGCATTTTCCGTCCTTCGATTCCACCGCTGAATGACTTTCTATATTTGTACTTATTGATTGAGGATATAATGCCATGGGCTTCGCACACAGAGAGGGGTTGCTTTACGTACTGGCTTTCAGCTATCAAAGAAGTCATAACAAAAAACAGTTCATTTTTTCAAACTGTACTCAACTGCTCAAAAAAAAAGCTCCTTGATATTTTGACGCTCCAGAAATTTGACTGAATTGGCCAAGACTTGAAAAGTCTTAAGCAAGTCTTGGCCGAGAATTGACAGTCTTGTGCAAGTCTTGCCCAGGACTTCAAAAGTCTTGGGTCAAGTTTTGAGCACAGTTTTTATTGTTGGTTTACTTTTGTTTGGTAAAGAAAGAAGGCCGGTACTTGCAGTGGCCTGCCTAAGAAGATCTACAAAGTGCAAAAATAAGCACAAGACAAAATGAGAACTTCTGCAAAGATCACTTGATAGAGAAAAGACTGATATTGCCGAAAGATACTGGTCGTGGCCACTTCTTTCTGCCCAATGGAAAACAAATTGTTTTCGGAGAAATATATGGGACATTTGAAGTTAGTATTTGCTCAATTGAGAACTATCATGGCCAGATTAGCAATTATCTCCGAAAAAAAGTTACCATTTTTTGCTAATTTTTAATTGCATTAATGATATATAGTTTCTTCTTAAAACTCAAGACGTGGAAAAGAATTGACTGAAGGCTTGACAAGACTTAACGTAGACTTGACAAGTATTGAGAAAGTCTTGGCATGTCATTACAAGTCTTAAGACTTCATTAAGACGTGATCAGTACTGATTTCTCAATTCAAGACGTGTATTTCACTGGAAAAGTACTGTTCAAGACTTGAAATTTGTTCCATGTAAACCTAGCTGCATTTTCGCAAAATCAGCTATTTATGAGCAACAATCAGCTAGTTTGTGCGCATTTCCTGCATAATTACATGAAAAATGTCTTGACATGGACGAGGCCTTTTAGTAAATAATTGACTAACCGTCCCACCAAAATACGCAATGAGCAGCTGTAAGAAAAAAGTTTTGGTGAATAATTGTTGCTCCGCAAAATCGATATTTGAAAAATTCAGTCAAATATTTCAATTTAGCATAGAAGGGTCGAAAATTCGACTGCACTCCATTAATTATTAGAGAATGTAATGAGTTATAAATTGTATAATTTGATTTATAACTAGATGTTGGAACTTCGCCAAGTGATAATGCGAAAGCTCCAAATACAAAATATATTAGAAGCTTGTTTAAAACAAAGTTAACAAAGGCCATTGTTTTGAGTTGTAATTATTGCGAGCAACCTAAACTGTGCAAGTTTCGAGGCATGGGTTTCAATGTGTTTGTCATATTTGTTTCAAACTGATTCAAGGTCTGGTATTATGGGTGTTTGTTTACATTTATCTTGTTACTCAAATAAACTACGATCGGGCAAAAATTGAAGGGGTTGCCAAAGATTCAGTGTTTATGAAATATCGTCTTCAATAATTGCATTTTTTGTTCAACCCGAGGTGTCGAAGATCAAAATGCAAAAAAATGAAAGATTGGCGTTGAATGCCGTGAATTTAGGTTAAGTGTACGCTTAACGCCTTGGAAAGAAAATATCACTATTTCTAAGCGCAGATCTTAAAAAAGTTGCGTTTCTAATTGTATAGATTTGACCTAAATTTCCGTTTCTAAACGCAAATCTTACCTAATTTTGATTCGAAGCGTACATCGGATATAATATTGGCGTTTCAGCAAGGAGATTGTTACACAATTTTGGCGTTTCTAAGCGTAGATCTTGATTAATTTTGCGTTTCTAAGCGTAGATCTTGATTAATTTTGCGTTTCTAAGCGTAGATCCAACCTAATTTCGCGTATTAACCGTTTATCTTACAAAGTTTAGCATTTCTAGGCGTAGATCTTGAATAATTTTGTAATTTTGGCACTTCTAAGCGTAGATGTTAACGATTTTTGCATTTCTATGCGTAGATCCAACCTAATTTCGCGTTTTAACCGTTTATCTCACAAAGTTTTGCATTTCTAGGCGTAGATTAAACACAAACATTTGTGTATCTAAACTTAGATCTAACCTAATTTTGTAATTATTATCGCAGATCCTACCGAATATTGCCGAATATATAAGTGTAGATCTTGATTAATTTTGGCGATTCTAAGCATAGGGCTTTTTATGCAGTTTCCACGAGTAGATCCTGCACAATGTTAGCGTTATCATTTGTGATTTTTTTGTTGTCCAAGTGCCAACTCTGGAGTTTAGTTAAATCAAAACTTGAGTTTATTTATAGACCTATTGAGCCTCAAATGTGTGTGGCAAATGTGAATACCAAACTTATCCTCCCAACAACTAAATTTTCAAAAAAAAATCAAATAAAGGAAATTGTGAATTCTAAATTTTTCGTTAAATCTAGCAAAAGGTTTGATCTAGTTTCTCTTGAAAAACAAAATTCGCTCTTTACTGTTAACTTTCACTAAGAACCGGTGATTTTTATCTGCAAAACCGTTAATTTCAATCATGTCAAGTAGCAAACTATATCTATGTTTTTGTTAATTAAACAAAAGGAAGACTAAAAAACCTAATGAAAAACTAAATTGATTGAACCAATTTATTGAATTGACGAAAAGCATCTGCAATTTATTTTTTTTTTCCATTATTGTCCAAACCAAATTTAGCAAATAGTTCCACTCTATTTGGCAAATCTGGACCAAATGTTCAATGTGACTCAGACTTTTTTATCTGCAAAAAAAGACAATTTATGCATTGCCATTTTTTGAACCCCCGGAAAAAAAATGATCAATGCACCAATCATGAGCCTACAAAAAGGCTGTTTGCCGACTCTAACAGCCGGAAAACAATCATTTCAAGACATCTACAAAAATTTATGAAGTTTTACGAAGGTGCGAAGAAACAAATTTTGCACTGGCTGACGGAAGAGACAACAATTTCCGCAGCAATGGAAGAAATGAGAAGCATCCGGGAACCACTGAGCTCAAATCGAGGCGCTTTTATTTCACTCTTAAACTGAGTCAGCCTTTAAAAGAAAAAGGCGGAAGGAAAGAAAAAAATCAAAATGGAGCTGAAAACAGATACCCTTGAAAAATTACTCAATTACGACTTTACCAAAGTCGGGAGTCCCGCTCAAACTCCATCACCTTTATCTTGTTACTCAAATAACCTAACATATTGGACGAAAACTGAAAGGGTTGCCAAAAGATTCAATGTTTATGAAATATCGTATTCTATAGTTGCATTTTTTGTTCAACCAGAGCCTAGGTGTCAACGATAAAACTGCAAAAAAATGAAAAATTGGCGTTTAATGGTGTGAATTTATGTTAAATGTGTGCTAAATGCCCTGGAAAGAAAATATCACTTACAGTGAGCGTTGATCTGTGTTTCCGAGCGTACAGATTCTACCTTATTTTGCGTTTTTAAACGCAAATCTTACATAATTTTGGCTTTTTTAAGCGCAGAAGTTACAAAATACTGGTTTTTCTGAAGTTAGATCTTACGTAATTTTGCATTTCTGAGCGTAGATCATACGAGGTTTCTAAGCGTACATCTTACATATTTTTGCATTTCTAAGCGTAGCACATGCATAAATTTGCGGATCTCAACGGGACACAACGGGAGACAAGGGGAACACTAAGAAAGCTAAAGAAGAACTGGTTTGTTTTGATCAGTTCCATGAAATGATAAAAAACTAGCTGCAATTTATTTTTTTTTCCAATATTGGCAAAACAAAATTTACGAAACAGTTCCATTTTGTCAAGCAAAACTGGACCAACTTTTCAATTTGATTCAGACTTTTTTCTCTGCAAAAGAACAATTTATGAATTGCCATTTTTTGAACCACCAAAAAAAAATCATTGCACCAAACATGAAACTGGCAAAAAAAAAGTCAGTTTGGCTACTCTAAACGCGGCCAAGAAGTCATTCTATGAAATATACGAAATTTTTAAAAGTTTTAAAGAGGCGCTAAAGGAAAAACTTTTGCACCCACTGACGGTAGAGCCAATAATTTCCACAGCATTGGAAGAAATTAAAAACATTCGATGCCCATCAACTGGTGACGTTAAGGTGAAATTTCATTTCACTCTTAAACTACGTCAGTCATTAAAAGAAAAAAGCGGAGAGAATTTTAAAAAAACTAAAACGAACCTCTTAACAGATACCCTTGAAAATTTAAAAATTACGACTTTACCCTATTCTGGAGGTCCACTCGAATCTCGCACAAAAAGTGCGAGATGACTGGAATAAGTGGATTTAGACCGGAATGAGTGGAATCTTTGACAAACATAAAAAAATAGCGCAAAAAAGTGCAAGAAATGAGCGGAATTTGAGTAGGATAAGGTGCTTGTAATTAGCGGAATTTGAGCAGTAATGAAAGAGTAAATGAGCCTTTCAAACCCCACCAAAAGCTGGGATTCATGCGGAGAGGGCAGACACGACAGGCATTTTGTTGACCTTTATTATCTTTATGCAAATTTCTATGTCCCCGAGGAGTGCTCTACCCAGGCCGAGGAATTTTGCCATATTTATGTAAGATCAGCGGTATATAGCGTCGACAAGTCAGAAATTTCTCCGCAATTCTCTTACATAATTTTGCTCTGAATTTAGAGATCTTACAAGATTTGCGTTGATATTAGCGTAGATCTTACATATTATGCGTTGAAAATAGCGCAGATCTTATATATTTTGCGTTGAAATTACCGTTGATCTTATATATTTTGCGTTGAATTTGGAATCGATTTTAAATGAAGTCAACGCGTAGAATTCTCGATATGGGACTCGAACCACTGAACTCCTGCTTATTTGTCGCCTCTTCTACAACTGTGGCACAGAACCTCACTTTTCTTATGAACCGCACGCTTTACAAATCGGGTTCTAACCTCACGTTTCACATAATTTTGGCGTTTTTTAGAGTAAACCTTACATAATTTTGCATTGAAATTAGCGTTGATCTGATATGTATAATTTTGCGCTGAAATCAGCTTTGATATTATTCGATTTTTGTTCATTTTACGCTCTAATTTTCTACTTTCAATTCTTTCAAGTTTCTCTTGCAAGCAACGGGTTTCTGATTTCTTGAAAAAAATTGCAAAAAAAGGTGTCTGCCTACCTCATTCCTTCATCCACCTACCCCCACCCATGTACCACCCCCCACATGCTTTGATTGAACTCGATCTGTTTTAAGAAAGTTAAAACAAAGCATCCTATTTTCATGATAAAAAGAACTGCCGGTGAGTCAGACAAAAGACTGGCTTATTGAAAAAAAGATTAATGTCAGTATGGCAAATAATGGTGATGTTATAGTCACCGACGACACTCCGGTGATGGTAGTCCACTTTCCTTTCGCAAACTTAAGTCGCCGTTAGCTTGAAACACGCGAATGATCAGATAAAATTGAAATTTGAAATTTCAATTTTTTGCTCTTCATTTCTTAAAAAATCGTCACGCTTTTTTGGAGAGTCCTTTCATGGGTGATAACACTCACTCAGGTTTAGACCTTGACTTATGGACAGACTTTATAATTTTAGTAGGGAGGGGGTTCAATATAAATACACAGTCCAGCTCTTGACTAAAGTCGAGGTAAAGTCTCTTCTTAATAAAATAATGTCGAGCATAGTAATTCAATAGATTGAGCATGGTCTTTTCATGAGTGGAGGATCGCCGTTTGCGGGATTACTAAGAGTTAACTTTTCTATGATTTTTTTGTAGACGTGTAAGACCTACCAGCAACAGCAAAATAGAGTTGCAACATGCAATCCACCTCCGAAAAATAGGTGGAATTTCGCCAAAAAATCTTAAGAATTATTGATTTCTTAAGATAAATTAGTTTTGCATTCAACCAATCCCAGGCCAAGGCCGCGACTTTTGAAAAGACATTAAAAGTTTAGTAAGGGGGGCAATATTGACTATAAATACACGGTCGAGCCTCCTAGTTGAAGTTGAGCTAAATTTTTTTCATGGGTTGAGCTAACGTCTATTCATGGGTCCATCACTACTCATTTCATTAACAACAAAGTCTAAATAAGGTCCCTTCATTGGTCCACCATTAGTCTTTTCATCAGTCTAATTTTTTCACAAATCAAAACCACTTTTTTTCTGCTTCTGTACATAGAGAAGCGGAACCGGTGCAAAACTAAAGAGCTTTGCACCGGAGCGGTCCAAACATTTGGAAAACATTGACAAAGGCCTTAAGAAATTTGTAAAGTCTTAAGATAAAGAGTTATGGCAGCTAGAGTATTTTACCAAATTACTTGTTTCATTAAAACCAGCTAGCTAAGTGTTTTGGTCCTAGTCCCATCAGCTATGACAGAGTTTTTTTCCATTCCAATTTTATGAGCTATTTTTTTGTAAAAATAATGCAAGTTTTTGAGGAAATTGTGGTTTTTCTGAACCTAAAAGATGAAAGAGCACACATGCCGACTGCGTTAAATGCAATATTGCACGTAAAATTTCGCACAAAATAAATATCCGTGCAGTTCTTCAAAAAGCAATGGACTATTGCTCTTGTGCTCTTGTTGGTTTACAAAATACCCTTTCTTCTTTAGACGATATCAAAATAGAGAGTACCGGATCAAAAAGAGAACTCTTAAAACACGTAAAAAGATTCTTGAAACTTTAGACTATGACAATTTGCGAATCAGTCTCCCAAATTGTAATTTCGCCATACTGAAATTGAGTGGCTTGGACATAAATTTCCTCAAACTGGTATTTCTCCTCTCGAATCGAAGACGACTGCAGATTTAGCAATTCCACAACAAAAAACCCTAAACGATTCAGACCATTTTCAAACAGAATCCATTACTTAACTAAAATCATAACTACTCTAGCAGTCTTTTGTCACTCTCTACGTCCACTCTTTACGATCTCCTAAAGAGCTTGAAAAGCACTTTGCTAAATTTAAGCGTATATTTGCATCGAGGACTGAAAATTGTTGTTTTAATCCTAATTTGAAGTGAGAGCAAAATGAGACTCTTCCCGACCAGGACTTCGAGCGGCATTAGAACAAATTGGCAAAAATGAGTGGAAACTTATAGCATTTGCCTCCAGATTCTTATTCTCTACCGAAAGACGTTGCAATGTTAATCGACTTAAATATCTCTGAAAACGTTGGTCAATTGATTACTTCAAGTATCTTTATGGTGAAATTTTTACGGTCATCGGTGATATAGGGCCAATACGCTCAATTTGAAAAAAAAAACATATCCAATAAATTATGCAACTTTCGACTGTATTTCTCGTATCCCTTTCACAAAAGCTGAAACGAACTTTACATACGCCAAAACATTTCGTAGTTGAAGCTATTTCAAAAGTCACATATTCATTCAAACCTATCTTAAAAACTAAATTGTTAACAATTAGGAATCTAACAGGTTTATCTGATCACTATTTACAAAAAAAATGTTAATCTGGATAGTGAGACGGGATCATTTCCTACTGGTTTAGAAATTAATTAAATTCTAGAGATTTAAGTGCACCACAAGTTCTGAGCTTTAAATCAACATCACCATTGGCGTCATAAGTAAATCCTTCCAATAAATGCACAACAAAAATCATGTAAGACGCTTGCATTGTAAAATTCCACTTCAATTCAAGACACAAATCCCGCAGAACATAATTCTCATATCAATAGGAATCATTTCTCAGTTAACATTAGTGTAGTTGCGTTGCAAAAGTGACGAATCAATGAACGTAATCTTCGTGAAAATTTAGGTCCAACAAGCTCTGTATTTGACATGAAATTAAGCAATCACGCTGAAATTCCTCAATTAAGCACAAAAACAATAAATATTAACTCCCACTCATCTTTCACTCACAATTTTTTGGCAATCAAAAATCTCAAAAAAAAATCAAATAAGATCAAATGAATCAAAAATCAAATCATGCCACCAGCTAAATCTACAAAATAATAAACTCACGTGAGTGAAAATTACCACAGATCTGGAATCAGACGCCTCCCCTGCAGATACAACTCCAGGAAGTGTAAACACATCAACGGGTACAATATCGTGAATAAATTCACTGAATGTCTCAGAGGATAGTCAGAAACCGTCGGCTATGATTGGCTAGATATTTAGCCGAAACCTGTTGGTCATACTGACGGGGAAGGACGCGATAATAAAAGAGGTTTTGAAGTGTGTGGTCATAAGCTGTGAACAACGACTGAAAGAGAACAGTCTCTAAATGCAATCTCTTGAGAGGTTTGAATGTAAAGATTGGAGGTTTGTGTTTTGACGAGGGAATATCAATATCAAAAAGAGATAAAGTAGGCTGTGCTGAAAGATTTACATTCTACACAATCAGGCAGCTTCTCAAAGAAATTTCCCGCACAGAACTACTGGTGGCCTTATATTGACAGGGATTTTTACTGCTATTGACCGATATTCAAAAACTCGGTTTTTGACCGAAAATTTTTAACAAAGCGTCTGCTCCTAATGTGAAAAAGTTTCTATAAACATATATTTACAAAAATGGAGTTCAGAGATAAATAAGTCTGGATCAATTTAAATTCCTGAAATATTGGAAAAATGAGAAAGACCCATCAAAACAGTTAAAAGACAATTGTCATGAATGAGAGTTCAACTCGATAAAATTTCATTCTTTATCATTCAATACATGCAATAGTACAGAGATTAAGAATATGCGAACATAAAACAACGAATTCAACACCCTTTGCAGCGCAGTTGGGTAGATAATTTATCACAACATCATCAAAGATATTAACAAACTCGGGGATTAAAAAATCAATTTTTTCTTTAAAAAATGATCTTTTAGACGATGGTACCATCCCTGAGAGATCATATCTTACTGACGAGATCATATCTATTTCGTGGTTGCAGCAACCACGAAATAGATAAGGTCGTTTCCGCTGCCAACAGCCTTGCTACTGAAAAGAAATCGTAAATGCCAGACGGAAAAGCACGATTACCGTTATCGGAGGATTCTTCGTGTTCATTTCCACGATCTGAACGAAGATCGAATAGGCACAAAAGATAATTGCCAATTAGTTGTACAAGGAAAATTCGGATGTTTTTTCGATTAGGTCCTCGTTCCAGGAAGCAAAATCGAGAAAGTAACCCAGGCCTAGACCTCGACTTATGAAAAGACTTTAAAAGTCTAGTAGGGGGGGGCCAATATTGACTATAATTACACGGTCGAGGTTCCTAGTAAAAGTCGAGCTAATATCTTTTCATGGGTCGAGCTAAAGTCTTTTCATAACGAAGAAAGTCCAGCTAAGGTCTTTTCATGGGTCCAGCATTAGTCTTTTAATAACCAGCAAAGTCGAGTTAAGGTCTTTTCATGGGTCCACCATTAGTCTTTTCATAAGTCTGTTTTTTTTCACTATTCAATTTTTTTATTTGTTTCCTGCTTCTGTACATACAGAAGCAGAACCGGAGCAAGACTAAATAGTTTTGCACCAGAGCAGTCCAACTTCAGAATCAGTTGGAAATCTGCCAAAAGCCTTAAGAATTTTGTCAATTCTTAAGTTAAAGAGTTTTTTCAGATCGAGTATATTACCACATTACTTGATTCAATGAAACCATCTGGCTTAAGAATATTGGTCCTAGTCCCATTAGCCATGAAAAAATTTCGGCGCTATTCAGTTTGTTTTCCTTACCAAAATTATTAGCTATTTTTTTTAAATAATGCAGGTTTTTGAGGTATTTATGGTTCTTTTGAATCGTAAAAGGTGCATGATCACATATGCTGACTACGTTATATGCAATATTGCACGCAAAACGTTAATGGCAGAAAAACAGACTTATGAAAAGACTAATGGTGGACCCATGAAAAGACTAATGATGGACCCATGAAAAGACTTTAACTCGACTTTGTTTGCAAACATTGTGTCGAGCTTAAGTCCAGCACAAACTTTGGGTCAAACCAAAGTCTTTTGTAAAATTTAGGGTCCAGCTAAAGTCTTTTGCAAAAAATCTGAGTCGAGCTAAAGTCCAGAACGCCTTAAAGTCCAGCTAAAGTCTTTTCATAGCTCAAATGAGTCCAGTATGGTCTTTTCATAGCACATTTTTGTCGAGCATTGTCTTTTCATGAGTCGAGGTCTAGACCTGGGAACCATACAACCCTTATAATTAAAATGCCGAAACAGGCGGAGGTCTGGGTATACAATTTGGACATTGCTAATTTTGAAACTCAAGGAGCTCAAAAAAGGAGCTCAACACGGAACAACATTCGGAGTATGCTCAACGCCGACATCCTAAGTTCGCAGAGAAGGCTTTAGAAAAAAAATAGCCAACCACAAAACGTATCCTCGGAAATACAGTGCGATAAGAAGATTAAACGTACGAAGAGAATGAGTGCTGATATTAATGAACTCTCTAAAAGATCATGTATATCCACAGCGCTTTCCAAAGTACGACGATGCATGCGTAAACAGACCTGACATAATTTTCATTGCTAATTTTGTATCGCAACGAACCAATTGCGACGCAAACTCCACAACCCAGTACAAAATTGTAATCTGCGCCTCAACTCAACCCGATAATACGCTCAACAAAAAGAGAACCTACAGCGTTAAGTGACACGTCCGCAGAATCAGACTTTTCCTCTGCTACACGCCTTAGTAAAACAAAAAAAGTTGGCTCTGTCTCAGTCTCTCTCTCTCTCTTTTAAAAAAAACATTCAAAGTACGTAGAGCTGTAGGGATAGTATTCCAACATTCATTGGAATTTATTGCCCGAAGAACCCAAATTTTGAACCGTACTCCAATTTTTCACAAAAGTCTGTTGTGACAGCTGAACATAGCAATGAAAACTTCGATCTCCAATAGACTCTTGAAATCTGAAATTCAACTACAATTATTTACTACTCATTTTTTTAAATAAAATATAACCGCTGAACAAGTATTAACTTATCTAGAGTGATTTAAAATTTCTCTGCAAAGAGGGAACATCATCAGGCTATGACTTTCCTCAATATCATATCCCTAAATTTTACGTTCAACTTTTGTTGCCTAATTTACCCGGGTCGAGGTTTGGCGGTGAAATTTCGTAAGAAATGCGGTGAAATGCGGTGAAAAAAAAATTTTTTTCACCGCGTATTTCTTATCTTTTTGCGGTGAATGCGGTGAATCGCGGTGAATTATTTATTTTCACCGCATTCTCAGTATTCTTACAAAAAAGAGTCGTCCCCACACGTGTTCGAACCTCTGCCCGCCTGCATGACTTCCACTGCTTAGTCCACTGCGCCAACTTTCACGTAAATCTTTGAACTTTCTTGTGAATTTAAATCAGATTGAGTAAACTTTGGAAATCATTTGCGGTGAATTTTTGTAAGAAATGCGGTGAAATGTGGTGAGTTATTTTTTTTCACCGCATTCACCGCTTTCACCACATTTCTTACATTATTTTGCCACAAAAGTTGATGCGGTGATTTTTTGTAAGAAATGCGGTGAATTTTGCTGTGAATTTTTGTAAGAAATGCGGTGAAATGCGGTGAATTATTCATTTTCACCGCGTTCTCAGTATTCTTACAAAAAAAGAGTCGTCCCCACACGTGTTCGAACCTCTGCCCGCCTGCATGACTTCCACTGCTTAGTCCACTGCGCCAACTTTCACGAAAATCATTGAACTTTCTTGTGAATTTAAATCAGATTGAGTAAACTTTAGAAATCATTTGCGGTGAATTTTGCGGTGAATTTTTGTAAGAAATGCGGTGAAATGCGGTGAATTATTTATTTTCACCGCATTCACCGCAATCACCGCATTTCTTACAAAATTTCACCGCATTCACCGCATTTCTTACAAAAAATTACTCTAAAACCTCGACCCGGGTAGTAATTCATATCGGAGAAAGGACATTGTGAACTATTTATCTTTTAATATTATAAAAATACTCTCATTTCCTCTTTTGCTCTTTGCTGCTTGATCACTTTAGGATCATATTCTACTTCCCTTCAATTTCATTGTAAATAATGAAAGTGTTCTAATTTGCTCGTTTTAAATCAGGTGATAATTAAATTCGTCAATTGCTCCCATTTTTTGCAACCATAATTGAGTACAGGCAATCGCGTCGCCACTTTAACTAATAAATGTAAAAACTGCCAAGAAGTAGAATTGTCATTCGCACCGCAATTTGCACCCAATCAAGCAATAAAAGTTGCATCGGGAAAGAAACCAAATCATTTGACTAATCCACCTCAACTTCACAGCCAAAAACTTTTTCACAATGCTTTTAACTGTCGGTCCCTGTCATACGGGATGGATATTACCCTCAGAATATCCATCAACGTATTTAGTTCATGATTTCCATTTGAAGGGCAGGTGCTTTAATTTAGTTAGTTAATTTCAGTTCACCATGCTTTCAACCCACTTTAATGTCTCTTCATACTTTAGACAGGAAACTGTCTGTTCACACTGTAAACATTTTGTTAAGTCCTTACTGTTTCGTGATTAACTCGTGAAATAAAGTTATTTCCTTTTTAATTCTAATTTATTAATTTCATTTGTCATTCTCCAATTTGCATCGCTATGATTCAGTTTCAATTTACCTTTAGTAAATGGCTTTTCAAATACGCCTGCTCAATTGAGATTAAGCCATTCGCACCGCGAAAAACTGATTCAAAGTTGAGGAATCAAAGCTTAAAGATAATTGGACTAAAGATAATTGGCAATCCCGACGCAATTGACCTAGCTCAGTAGTTTGATAAGCCTTCGCGACTCAATTAACTAACACAATAGCAATTGAGTATAACATGGCGCAGTCAGTAACTGAATCTAAAAAGACGCCCCTTCACGTTGACGCATTGTGGGAGAAACCAAGTGCTACCCCACCTCTGACGTGGTACAAGTGGACACAACAATTGACGCTAGCATTATTGGCAAAAAAGAGATACAACTCGAACTCTTGCTGAAAGAACCACCGGCTACTGTCACATACCCACCCGAACCGACATGCGAAGTACCACCGGAGAACCTTACACAAGCAACGGAAAGGGACCGCAAAGTTCGCAATCAGCAACTCAAAGTAAATTGGCAAAATCGATGTAAAAAGATCGATGAAGTTGGCATTTTGTGTGGAGATAAGCCGAGGGGAATTTGCGAATAAAAGTCAGTATCACTACTGTATTTAAGTATCGGAACTGAAGGACGTAGTATTTTTAAAAGTAAAAACCCCATTTCCAAATCGAGAAAGAACCATTCAAAGAACTCTGGCGAACAATGCAGGAATCTTTCACTAAAATTAGAAACATCACGTATGACCTCTTTGTCTTCTTTTCGTCTAAACAAAAATAGGGAAACTCTGTTGAAAGTTTTTACGGTCGTCTAATCGAACAAACAGAAAACTGTAGTTTAGGAAATGAGGAAACTACTCTTATTCGGGATGCATTTATACTTAACATGAGGGATAATGAGACTCAAAAAGAACTGCTAAAGGAGACTGTTGAACCTACTAAAGCACTCGAGGTGACAATTCAAATGGAAATGGGGACACAAAATCAACAAAAATTGAATCAAAAGTTGGCCCTAACTACAAACTCAGTCAATGTTGTTAACACTTTCTCAAACGAGCCTATCAAAGCCTTTGAACATCTCGAGACAACGGTGACATACAATAACTGGACATGCAAAGATGCCCGCCTAACAATTGTGGAGGACGGCCACAAAATCATCATCGGGAGAGATCTTTTCAATAGCCTTGGCCTTGCAATTGTCCAACAGCAACAACCAGAGGATGATAAATGTGTTGATAATATTAATAATTCTACATGTAGGACTAAAGATACAATCGAGGCACAATTTCCTCATTTAGTTTCAAGATTTGGCCTCTCAAAGACAGATGTAGCGAAATCAAAATATCATCAAAAATTTACAGCAAAGCACCAAAAGGTTGACGCGTTCCCATTAATCCACAACCTAGGGTTACGCCGGAATGGGAACGTCTACAGAATGAAGGCCATATCAAAAAATTATCTAGTTGCTCGGTCGAACATTTCATATCTCCCATCGTGATCACAGTTAAGAAAGATCAATCTATCAAATTAGCATTAGACTCTAAAGTATTAAATAAAGCAATACTTAAAAATAAATACCAAATGCCTAACACTGACATGTTAATAGACACAATCTCACAACACCCTAAAAACGCTCAAATCAAGCATATTTTTCCATACTAGATCTAAAATATGACTATAGTCAATTACAATTGCACAAAGATACTGCGAAACACTGTGATTTTAATATTATTTGTGGAGAATCTACTGGCACATATAGATTTAAAACAGGATTCTACGGTCTCACTGACATGCTGGCGAAACTTCAAAAAGCAATGGACTATACACTGATAGGTGTACAAAACACCTATTGTTTCCTAGATGACATAATATTAGTTAGCACAAGTTCTGAAACCGACCATTTAGCATATGTCACAAAGTAATTAAAAAAAGTTAGATGAAGACAACTTGAGAATTAATCTCCAAAAAATTCATTTTACAATAACGGAAATTGAATGGCTGGGGTACAAATTTACCCAAACTGGAATATCACCACTTGAAAATAAAACTGCAGCAATTTTAGCAATACCGCCACCATCAACACTAAAAAATTTAAGATCCTTCCTCGGGTCAGTACAATACTTCGGTAAATTTATAACACACCTAGCACAACTATGTCATCCACTTAGACCACTTCTCAAAAAATCTACAAAATTTGTTTGGACAGAAGAACATAATAAACATTTCCACTTGATAAAGGAAAAAATTGTTGCCAGTACGGAAAATAGTCACTATAATCCGAAATTAGACGTCAGAGTTAAATGTGATCAAGTTCTGAGTTGGGAGCAGCACTTGAACAAAACACACTTGAATGTTGGAAACCAATAACATTCGCGTCGCGATTTCTAAACCCAACAGAAGAACGTTATATTGTTAATGAATTAGAATTATTGGGAATAGTTTGGTCCATTGACTACTTCAAATATTATTTGTACGGAAGAAACTTCACTGTTATAACAGATCATTGTGCACTACTTTCCATATTAAAAGAACACAGAACAAATAAATCATACAATAGTCGACTTTCTAGATGGATTGACCGATTACTTCCATGCAAATTCACAATTGAACACATGCCGGGAGCAAAAATGGGCCTGGTAGATTACCTATCTAGAAACCCATTCGCAAAAGCTTAAAAAATTCCACATATGACGAACTTTTCGTAGTAGCAACGATATCTAAAAATCGTGATTCAATGAAACATCTAATTCAAAACAAACAAAACACTACACAAAAACTTAATAACATATTAAAGGTACGTTTGCACACTTATCATTCAAATCAGATAATCGCACCGCAAATGCCTACATCATTAAATTATAAACCGCAATTTAACACTAAACCAGTTGCATCACAGTCACTACATTGTAGAACCATTCGCGCCGCAATTAACACTCTCAAATTCAGCAGTTAATCCATATTTAACTACACCATTCACGTCGCAAATGCCTTCTAAAATTGCAAACTCGCAATTTGTACCAAATAAACCAACAGCAAATAATTCACATTCCAGTAACAAATTTACTGCAAAAGCAATGCAAAAGTCAGACAACAAAGAATAAGAAAAATTTGAACAAGTAAACCCAATAGAGCCCATAATTGGTATTAAATCAAGTAATCAACACAAATATGTCAAATTAGGCGCGAATGTGAAATTTCCTGAGTATAAATACAGCCCACAGAATCATAAATCGCATTTTGCCCTAAAATCACTCTGAATAAAGTCCAATCAGAACAACTCCGTCAATTCAATCACTAAAATGCCACGATCAAAGACAAATAAAGCTACCCGACGAGGGCCCGAGTCACCTTCTCAGACACCACACCCTCAACGCCGGCAACAAATGCTTCTTCCAACACGGAAACAACCCCTTCTGGTAGCCTACTCGATGCAGAAGAGGACTTGCGTTTCACCGATGCTCTTAATAAAGTCTTCAGTAAAAAACTACTAGCAATACTCACCGGGAAAGAGGCAATTTTGAAAGAATTCCTTGACTGTGTGACCAGAGATGACCCAGACAGATTTAAAAAAATTAGCCCACACATCTTTTCCTACTGGCGGGATCTTAGTGTGGAACATGGGTGCATTTGTCTGGACAAACGGATTGCAATACCGAAGGCAATCAAGGACGCAGTACTAGAAGATATCCACTCAACGCACCCTGGGAGCTTTGCTAAGCTGTCGCTAGCACAAAATGTTTGTTGGCCAGATATCCATCGGGATATATTGGCAAAAACCAGTGAGTGCAAAGCCTGCACGGAAATCGTAAGAACTTAAATCAGTGATTCCTCACTGCAAATGGAAACCTTTACCAAAATTTATTAAACCAAATGACGAAATCCAAATAGATTTTGGTGGGCCAATACTTAACGAAAAAGGCAGAGAGCAGTTTTTTATTACACGCGTAGATAGATATTCAAAATACCCTACAGCTGAAATAGTAAATAATGCTTCTGGCACAAATGTAATTAAATTTCTAAATAACTACATATATAATCACCAGGTACCCAGAACTATGAGATTAGATGAAGCTAGATGTTTTACAGGAAAAAAGTTTGAAGCATTTTGTACAGAAAAAAAATTTTACCCCTACCTATGCACCCGCAAATGACCATAGAGCAATAGGACTAGTAGAACGTCTTATTCAAACAATTAAACGACAACTATCATATATGAAAACACAATTAAATTAAAAATTTAATTTAGAACAATCACTACATGCAAATATACAACGATTAAGAATATCAAAACAAAAAACAATAGGTACTACACCATTTGAGGCAAGTTTTGGTAGAATATGCAATACACCAATTTCAAACATCACCTCTAATTTGAACAATAATAATTTGAATTATAATAAAATGATTCATCATTGCATAGATGAAATACAATTCCTGGCAGATCCTATCTGAGAGAAGCGCAGTGGGCATACACGGCCTTATGTTCCGATACTGAAATTGAAAAAGTAATTTGTTGAGCAAACAACCGAGCACAAAAAGAGCAAGAAAAAAATGAAGGATGGCGAATCGCGGCTCATATGGTCAGAAGGGCTAGCACGACCAATTCCATGTAGCGAACGTAGTGTCCAAATGAAAATTGCGCGCAAAATACATGAGAGCCAACGCCAAAAAAAGAACCTAGATGGTTTATACGAAATTCTCGCCCCTGGCAGTACAGTTGGGAAGATAAGTCTAACTACAAGCGTTATCAGAGAACCCAACCGACAAGAAGTGCGCGTAAGAAACTGCGACATTGCAAAATTTTGAACAAAAAACCAGCGAGATTCGGAGTTGGGCCAATATATTGATCGAAGACCAAAGAAAGTTTCCGAAAAATTGCTTGAACAAAAAATAACGAACCATAGGGGAGATCTTATCCGAAAAAACTTAGGAAGTAAGAAAATCAAGCGAAATGAAAAACCAGCTGACGATGTCAGTGTTATTTCATCGGGTAGATCTTGCATTTCAACGACGAGTAATTTGGCACAAGCACTGAAAATTAGGATTCCAAAACGAAACCCAAAGCATGACGACGCCTTCATATATCGACCGGATTTAACACTAATCCTTCATTTTAGCCCGCCTGTGCCACTCGCAGCGCCGCCGAACAATCCCAGCACAGCTGGGCCATCCGCCCCACAGGTGGCTTCACCACAACAGCCAACACCGATATTGCGTAAGGAACGTAAGGGAAAAAGACAAACAACGGTGAGCGATACATCGGACTCGGATACATCATCAGTGCGGAGAAGCAAAAGGACTTTGAAGAAACAGAAAAAGTCTACAACATCAATTGTCAAAAAAATACAAAATACGGAGGGATATTCGGCTGATATTCCCGTATCGGACACAACATTCATTGGGGAAGTGTCACCACGGAACCCCAATGAGAGATGGACAGAATATCCATCACCGTATTTAATTCATGTTTTCCATTTGAAGGGCAGGTGCTTTAATTTAGTTAGTTAATTTCAGTTCATCATGCTTTCAACCCACTTTAATGTCTGTACATGTTTTAGACAGGAAACTGTCTGTTCATACTGTAAAAATTTTGTTAAGTCCTTCCTGTTTCGTGATTAACTCGTGAAATAAAGTTATTTCCTTTTTAATTCCAATTTATTAATTTCATTTGTCATTCTCCAAATTACGTCGCTATAATTCAGTTTCAATTTAACTTTAGTAAAACGCTTTTCAAATAAGCCGGCTCAATTGAGATTGAGCCATTCGCACCGCGAATAACTGATTCAAAGTTGAGGAATCAAATAGCCTAAAGATAATTGGCAATCGCGACGCAATTGCCCTAGCTCAGTAGTTTGATAAGCATTCGTGAATCAATTGACTAACACAATAGCAATTGAGTATAACATTTCCTTTAGATAAAAAATAAAGAGAAAATTAATTTCTGCGTTGTTGCATAAAAGTCGCTCACAAAATTTGTTGTAGTATAAAAAGTATTTCAGACTAGAAGTTGCAAAATAATTGCTTTTGAAAAATTTTGTTCTAAAACGGGACCTTAAGTAATTGAGAAATAAGTCGAAAGTTCTGGGGAACTGTAGTAATTCTACTAATAATTGCAGTTTGTACCACATGGGGCGTGTTGTCGCTAAATCATATTTTTCACTATTTGGGAAAAATAAAAGCGATTATGTATTGAACTTACGTTCCAATTATATCCTCAAACGAGAACAATTTCATCCAAAAATCATATGCAAGCAACTAAATTGAAAATTTGAAGTACTTTAGTTTTTTTTTCAAAATGAGAACTGAATTCTGGTGTATACGAAAAAGTGGCAAAGAAAAGTTCATGTTTTTCCTCTTAGTCAATAATGCTAACCATTCGACTTGAAAAACAAGACTTCTGAATTGAAATTTAGAAACTTGACTCTCGAATCCCCCCACCTCACCTACCGTCCCAATATGTCTCCCACGAGATGCCCATAAATCCTATAAATCCGATTCCAATTTTCGCTGTGATTTATCCCAAATATGTTTTTCCTTGTTTTGCACTTTCAGTTTGGGGGATTTTAAAAATTATTGGTTAACACTCGAAAACAAAATTATAGTTATTTTCCCTAAGTTTCGGGTGATGTCTCTCAGTTAAAAAAAAGTGATACCGTTTGGTGAGAATTTCCCGCTCTTCTTAAGTGTGTCTGCTCTTGTGAAAAACAAAGAGATATATAAAAAATTGATTAGAAATTAAAATTATTGCGACACAATTGTAAAAGTTGTGAAACACATTATTGCTAAATCTAGTTAAAATTGCATCGGAGTTCTATGAATAATTCGTTCAATCCAGTTTTTAAGAGGGTGAATTCGGGCAAAATAGCTCCCGTCGTTACAAATTTTATCCTCAGTGGACGGATTTGCTTTTGAGTAGCTGGCGACTCCGTATAGACAATCCGGTTCAAAAGATCCACATTGAAAGCGGAATAGTGGATTTCCGTCATCCATCAGGCAAATGTTTCCACTATTGAAAAGTGGCCTTGTACAAACTACGTTGCTGGGGCATGGCACTACATTAAAAGGTCCCAACCTGTCGATCATCGATTCGCTGAAGAACATCTCTTTCAAAGCCGGGGGAATTTTGGTTTCGGAGGTTCCCTCGCTCGTTCGCTCGTTTTGGGTGGAACCCATACCGCAAGAACCAAGCAGGTACTGCATTTCGTAGCTCTCAGGTATCTGGTCCGGGCAAATTCGGAGCCCGTTTTCGGGCGCTCGTTTTATTGACATGTCTGTTTTCAAAATTGCGATGTCATGCGACGCGAAAATGTCGGAAGCGTTGAATCTAAATAAACAAAAACAAAAATCTAAATAAACAAAAACAAACAATATTTAAAAACCTGAATGACTTTTGTTCAAACTGTTTACCGAATCCAAGTTTTGTTTCAATAAGGTAGTTTTTGGAAGTTTCTAGAATAATGCGCTGGTTGACCTCCAACATTTGTTCACATTTGGCAAACAGGAAGCAGTGAACAAACAAACCTTGTCTAATTTGTTCAATCCTGTTTTGGTTAGAATTTGAACTAGACAAAAATTCACCTTCAAAGAAATAATTTTAATTTAATTGACCAGCTGGGATTTTTTTCCGCTTGTGCCCCCCAAATCAGAGATAAACTGTATATTTTTGGACCTTTTTCGGTTTGTGTCAGCGCAACAAAGCCCCGCCCCCAGTACAAGTTCGCTCTGCACCCAAAAATACAGAGCACGTGTGTCATTGGGTAGTAAATATTTATGTAAAAATGGGGAGGGAGCTGCAATAGGGGGGGGGGGGTAAAATTTTGTTTTAATTTATTGAAAGGCATATGTGAATGATATTTACCCTGGGGCAAGGTGTATTCGTCTAATCGTGTAGTGCTTCTTGAGAGAGTGAGCCAGTGAAAAGTCACCCACTTCAAGTAAAAGATGCTCAGCTGAAACAAAAAAAAGTTTTTTTTATTATATTTGCATGAAATATTACGCTTATTTGGTTATAGTTTTGAAAATATCAACAACGGCCGCCATAATTATTATCATTTTCTGATACACGTTCTGATTTACTTCCGATAAGCTATAACAAGGTATAGATTTTCGCTAAAATTGTTCCCATAAGCTATAAGAAAGTATAGATTTTCCTTAAAGTTGCAAAAAATATATTTTAATATGGTGTTGCGAAAATCCTGTCTAATTTTGAATCCCGTTTTGAAAAACTTGCAAGTCTTTCGTGTATAGTGGAGCATGTATGGGTAACTTAGTTTTTTTTACCGACTTATAGTTTCTTTTCATCACTGCTTTTAATCTGATATCTAATTAAAATATTTATTTTTTCTTCCAGAAAAAAAATTTCCTTCCAGTTTCAATTAGGATATAATTCAAGTAGCGGCAATTGATCACCCAAGTAAGATGAACACCCCAGAAAAACAACATTTTTAAATTTTATTTGCATGAACCATTACGATTATTAACTTGGTTATAGTTTCGAAAATATCAACATACCCAAGTCATACCCAAGTAACAAGAACAATGGTGCCAGGTTCAGTTAAAATCAAAACTCTTACTTTCAATATCGGTTTTATCAAAAAAAAGTTTGAAATATTTTGGATAGCAGACAACTTACGTTTCAAAAAATGCACACAATGGGCCGCTGTGATTACATATCGTTCATCAATAATTGTAGCCCCGCAAAATCCCGGTATAATCGTATACTTCAATCGGGCATAGAACAGTCTTTGGGGTGTGTCGATTCCATTTATTATCATTGATGACGTTTCCGATTTGAAAAGCGATTCCAAATCTTCACTTTCATCATTTTGTGGTTTGAACAGATCTTCAAATTCGTGTTTCTCTTCGCTTGAAAATTCGTGAGAAAATTTTTGTGAAGGAATTGCTTCCAAAAGCAACAAAATTTGAACAAAAATGGCAAAATTTTGCAAAAACATCCTTTTGTTCGTTATATTTTGTATCTAAACACGACTTGTTTGAAAATTGACAGGTAGAATAAATGACAATTACTAGATACAAATTGCATATTTATTTGATTGCTCCTATTTTGTTCAGGTTTTGTTCACAGTTGTAAATAATGATCTTATGAGGCAATGTTGATCTGGTTCGTACTTTTCCTTAACATTTATAAAGTAATCAGACATTTTATAAGTCGGGTTTTGGTTATAATAGTTAACGCGACTTGATATTGTTCGAGTTCTTTGACCGAAAGCGAAATTGACCGAAAAAATTGGTCTCATTTGAAACCATATTTGGTGTAGAATTCGGTTGATCAAATTTGGTCATAAATTGTTTATTTCTCCAACGTGAACAGAAAGTTAGGTATATTGACTAATTTCAAGAATTGCGGGCGAAATCTTTGATATTAATTGTTTATCTAGGAATTGGTTTTCTTTGCAAAAGTTTGCAAAAGTTGCTCGTGACTTAAATTTTTCTTGTTTTTCGTCTAGACAAACCCGATTAATAACCAATAACATAACTCAATTTTTCCAAAAGTTAACAATTTTATGATTGATTAATGGTTGTTTACAGTTCGCCAATCAGAAATTAGTTTCAAAGTTTTGTTTGAGACACGCCAGTTTAAAGATCTTGAGTTAAATGTTAAAAACTGATCAAAATATGCAATAAGGTTACGATCTTCAAAATTACGCCTAATTGTCTGAGAAACAAATGCGCGCCCTTTATCTTAAATTTCCTGGGTTTGGTTGGGGGCATTTATAAGATTAATTACTGCAAACAATTTGTGGAAAAACAAATTTGCTGTTGTTTCGGTTTTTACAGGGTAATGAATTTTTGCCATTTAGCGACCTGACTTTATAGAGCAAAGTTTTGCAAAGTTCTGAAAAATTAAGTGCAAATGTTAAGGATTTATAAAATCATGCAGCAAATCGGTGTTACAGTTCCGCTTTCTGTCACTGTTGTTCATATGCAGTTAGAACTCATATATAAAAACGTAGTCGTGAAAAAAGTGTCATTTTCGAGTGATTATTGTCAACCAAATGTACCATTTACTCAGTAATGAATATATTTTGGGCTTGACAGGTACCAAAATCCGCCGTACTAAAACGATGACCATTTTGTCATTTTTTTTCTCCGGGGGTGGGGGGGGGGGGGGGGGGGGTTTCATGACGACAAATTTTTTATATAGGAACATTATTAATGTTTCAATAAAGCCTTGAATGTAAGAAGTCACATTCTAGAATGTCTTTGCCGTAAGCAGGTCTATCGGTAAAATCTTTATAATCCTTTTGAGAGCTATAATGACAAAAAAAAGCAAGGGATTGCTGTTTCCAAATATTTCAAAGATAAAATAAACTCATTTTTTGAAACCTAGTTTTTTAAAACCTATTTGTGCTTTAATTCGATAATTAAAGCACTTCATTCGATAATTTGCCGACAATTATGAACACCACATTGACAAAGACTCTTGGCGGAATAAATTTATCCCAAAAATGATATTATTCAGTATCATGGCGCAAAATTAGAGTGATAAAAGAGTGTGGACAACAGTAATTTCCGTCAAAACTTAAAAATTCAAGTAGTGGTTAAAAGGTGCTCTCCAAGCGCATTTCAATTTTTTGAGCTATTTTTACATAGTAAAAACACCTCAAAAAATTTTCATGCACTTGTTCGAGCACCTTCCACCCATTACTCTATATATCTACTACTTGCTTATACCCCCATTTTGTTCACTACTCTATATATTAGCTTGTTTTATCCACTACTACATATTACCTTTATATTCACTCAAAATCTATCATTTCTTGTCTCACTTAGTGCAAACCACTAGTGTCGAGTTAAGCTGGTAATTATCTGTTATCAGACGGATAGTTTGGGTTCTATCCCCACTGACTCCAGTGAGCGTCCCCAGATACTAGTATGAAACTAGTGAGACCGTGTAAAAAGCACGTAAAACCAACTTGCGAAAATTGGTGTAACCACTTCGTGGATAACTTGAATAACAAACCAGCTTAACTCTTTTAAAAATTTTAAATTTTGCTATATTTATATAATATTAAGATCCTTGTTTTTATTTACTACTTGGGCAAGTCATAATTAAGCTAAAACCCAAAGTAATAGCAAAATTTAATAATTTATTTAAAAAAATAAAGCAAATTTCAAAATAAGAGCGAAATCCCTCTTTTAAGAGCGAATCACTCTTTAAGAGCGAAATCGCCCCTATCGGAGTGATGCCCCTGTACAAAATCACTATTTATCGCGCTTAAAGAGTGATTTCCCTCTTTTCTAAATAAATTTTAAAACTATCTAAATTTTTTAATGAATTTTTTTTTATTTTAAATTATCTATACTCTTCAATAAATTTATATTTTCCTTTACTTTTTCTATATTTATCCCATTATTAATAAGAAATGAGACAAAACTATAATATTTACTTGAACAAATTTCTTCATTTTGTGTAATAATAGGATTGGTGTAACCACTTCGTGGATTGGGGGTCAGATCGGTGTAAGGACCTTCGGTCTTGGTTCCCTAACTGCTTCGCAGATTTCTAGTAAATCCTTTAGGTATATCCACATCTGGATGTTGTCTTTTTACATGAGCATTCATTCCATCATATCTCACAATAGAAGGGCAATATAGACAACTAACTTTTGTAGAAGTACATTTTCTACATGTATACATGCTTTTTATCAAAATCTGTTAATGGTTTTACATAATTACATCTTTTACAACATCTAGTTACAACTTCAGGATTAGGGCTAGGATCAATGCTAGGATCGATGTAACCGCTTCGCGGAATAGGGCTAGAGCTAAAGCTAGAGCTAATATTAGGGCTAGAGCTAGGATTAGGGCTAGAGCTAAGATTAGAGCTAGAGTCAATACTAGGACTATATCCAGATTCATCTTTAAAAGAACAATCAGTTTTTATGCAATTACCGCTTAATGTTTTATCACCACACACACATTTACCAATTTTATTTTCATGGTATATTGAATAATGAAAAGCTAGATTAAAGGGAGCTCCACATTTATGATTATTTTCTAAACATTTTATAACCATTTATCATGGGGTAAAATCTGGGAAGCAGTTACACTGATCATATTTAGCCAAGATTTCAATTATATCTTTAGTATGTTCTTTAGACGTGACACACTCAGCTAAATATTTCTTTCCCGTCATATTGAGCATATTAGTTTTATATCTTCTATCTAAAATCACTTCAAGGTCTAATTCTTTTATATCTCTAATAAAATTTATAATCTCATCTCTCAATTCTTCATTATTTTTATATAGATTACTTAAATATTTTCCCCCCTTTCTATTTAAAATCCCATCCTCTTCATTTATATATTCTTCTTGTATTGTATTTCGTGGATTGGGCTTTACCCATGTTTCACTATTGGCAAAGCTACTTCGTAGATCATTATCCAACTCTTCTCCATATCCAACGTTGACCAATGTACTTACTCTACTCAACATTGTGCTTTCTCCCATTGCTACACTCCCAGCTTTTCTTGATATCATATTGGGATAAATATAACTAAATAGTTAAACCTGAGCTTATAATTCCACCAATAGTTGAGAAATATTTTATACCCTTTCCTATAATCATTTCTTGTGTAAGAACATCATTCTGTATTTTAATATTATTTTATTTAAGAAGTTTATTCAAATAGAATATATAGTTATCATGATTAATAACATTTCTATCTGTAGCATTAATCATGAGTGGTTTCATATATGCTATAAATTTATTTATATCTTCTCTTTCTAATTCATTTTTTAAACTAAGAGCTTTTAAATCAAGGAAACCAACTCTTGAGTCATATATCATAGTTCTATTCTTATCAATAATAATAAAAGTATTCTCTTTCTTGTTATATTCAATCATACAATAACGAAGTTCATCTGACATTCCGTCTGTACAATTATAATAGTTACTATTTAATTCACTAATTATTTTATTGAAGTTATGTTCACATTTATATATTTCATTAAATTTTTTAAATAGAATGGGTTTATGGTTTATGACACATTACACTCATTTGAATATTATAATGTCTTCCTTCTGTGAAATAATAAGCTATATCCTTATTTAACTTATCACCCATCTCATTAAATACTATTACGCTATCTTTGAATTTAGACTTATTTTTTGATGTGATCACATTTATATCACATTTATTAAATCCAATATAATACTCACCTCAGGATCTATCCAATCTCTATCATCTTTACATACTATGATTAAATTTTCAGCTTGGTCTTGGTCTTGATCATGGTCCAAGTATAACTTTAAATACCGTCTAATAAAATATGTTTTGCCTGTTCCAGTTCCACCTTAAACAATAGTATGTAATAATGACTTTTCATATTCAAATCTAAATAGACTCCTGTTCATAAATCCACCAAAGGTTCTTCTAGTTTTGTATATTTACTCGGTATCGAATTATAAAATATAAAGCAAATTGCAATTATGATAATAAAAATAAAAAGTATACCTCTTTTTTCCATTTTTAGATAAAAATTTTTATATAAAAAAATGCTTATCCTAATTTTGAGGAATTCAATAATAAATTTAATATTGATAATAATGCTATGAGTGATATCAGAATAAAAGATATAGGTAAAGATATAAGTCTAACACCAATTGAAATTGTAATAAGAGTTGAGAATCCAGATAATATTAATGACAATAACTTCAACATTATTGTAAATCTACATCCAACTGATGGTACACATTGGGTTTTAGTTATAAGAAGAGAAGATGGTCCAACATATTACTTTGATAGTTTTGGTGTAGAAACCCCACCATTATTCCTAGAAGAATATGTTGATCTAGGCTCTAATGAGAGAATACAACAATATGATAATCTTATTGTGGGGCTTATTGTTTAAATATGGTCTATCTTATTGATAGAGGCTTTAGAATTAAAAATGCTTTGAATATTCTATTTAATCAAGTTAAATGTCCTGAAATATATAATGTGTGTTTTTGTTTGGGTTGTAGTGTTAATGATAATGCTAATGATAATGTTAATGATAAAGATAATGATAATTATAATGATCTACGAAGTAGCTTTGCTAATAACGACATTGAAAATGATAATGATCTGCGAAGTAGCTTTACTAATAATGATAATGATAATGATAATGATAATGTTAATGATAATGGTAATGATAATGATCTACGAAGTAGCTTTGCTAATCAGGGAACTTGCTCCGCAGATAATGTTATTGATAATGATAATGATAGAGATAATTATATATATATATATATATATATATATATATATATTTGGTGTAAAACATCAAAGGGTTAAACCTAAAAACAAAGAATATCCGCGAAGCGGTTTCACCGATCTTAGTAACAATATCTCTGTAAACATAAATGAAGATCTACAATCATGGCTAAATGATGATAATATAATTACAGAAGCTACACTCCCAGAGAACTTTAGATGCATAATATCTGGTCCTAGTGAATGCGGCAAGACATTCTTATTAGAAAAACTAATTCAGGCCAGTATATATTTTGATAAGCTATACATCATTGGACCTACTGGTGATCAATACAAAGATATAAATTGCAAGTCTGTCGAGTTTGTTAAAGATATAAAAGATTTACCATCTCCCTATAAACTACCCAAAGATTTGAAGAAACTAATGATATTCGATAATGTTAGAGCCAAAGAACCAGTTATTAATAAATATTTTTGTAGGGGTAGACATAATAATAGCAATATAATATATCTTAATCAAAATATATTCACAATAGATAGACAGAGTGTTAGAGAGAATTGTAATCTATTTTCTTTATTTGAAGAAGGAGGTAAAGTCCTAGTATCTATATATCAAGATTTCTTTAATAATGTTGAACTTAGTTATAACGATTTTGCTAATATATATAGTAAGGTATGGAACGAGCCGTATAATTATATTGTCACTGATATGACTAAAAATAAAAAACATTAACGGTAAACTAAGAATTAATTGGGATCGGAGAGCTTTGTAGATATTTATGTTTATTTATAATTTATAACTATACTAATCTGTGAATATGGTATAGTCATGCTTATAATTTTATATTTATTTAATTATAATTATATATGTTTAATTATAATTTATAACTATACTAATCTAAGAATATGTACATAACCTACAATAGAATTGTTTGAATCTAAATTGAGAGATATGTTTATACACTTTACAGTTTCTACATGTCAGATATTGATCAAGATTATTAAAATGTTCAAGTAAATGATCATGTTTATTTCTATATGTTATAACTCTATTACATACAAAACATCGATATGGTTTACTCTGACACCGCTTACAACTTTGAGCCCAGGACTTATTTTTACATTCATCACATTTAATACTAAACATTTTTTAAAGAAAAAATACTATTTCAAATCTGTTATGATTATAATAAAACAAAGCTTTTCCTAGCTGTTACACTAAATGGGGCTTCGCCAAGCTGACTACGTCAGATCAACGAAGTTGCTTACTACGTCAAATGCAAAGTAAAACTTAATACATCACCATTAAAGTCTATAGATCTTCCATGCTCATCTTTAATATGAAATTCAATATATTCTATTCTCTCTTTAGTTACATATTAATAAAAGATATTAGTTGGTATAATATTTATCAAGTAACCTGGTGGTTCTGTTAGAGTAAAAGTATATAGTATGTCTGTGTTATTCCCATTATCTTTAACACCAGATATCACATTACAATGGATGTTAATAGTACTAAAACCCATAATATCAACAATTTTCTGATATGTATGTTTACCTTGTTTATAAACTGTTTTTCTAAATCCTAGTAAGGAGGCTATTGAGTTTTCTACATCAAAACAAATTGCACCTTGTTTTATTTCCATTAAACATTTCGTTGTATTCTTATCGGGTTCTATTATAACATTACCATTAGTGTCTTCTTTTATTAATTCCGCTTTTTGAGTTAATTCATAAGCACCTGGTGTATATGCTTTGTTATGGGGCTTTGCCCATGTTTCACCATCACTATATAAGAAACGATTATTCCCTCTGTTCACATTAAACACCGAATTATAAACTGATAATCTAATTAAACCTAATTTTGTTGTTTTAATTACGGGTTAATTAAAGTTAAACTTTTGTGTTGGCTTTATCATTCTAAAGTTAAGTGTATGCTCTTCTTTAGTTTTAGTTAGAGTTTCATGTATGTTTTGTAGTTCATATAAAATTAAGTTGTCTGTCATTTTTTATCTTATAAAATTGGATTTTATTTTGGATACAACTTATGTTTATAATAATGATATACACAAAAGTAAAATTATAAAGTATAAACCAAAAAACTTAGCAACATTGAATACGGTTAATACAAACATCATTATCATACTCAATAGAGAAGAGAATCATTTAAATTTGCGTGATTCATATCTAGAGGTAGAATTTGTTGTATCAGATGATGCTGGTGGTGTATTTACTAATGATGCTAATATTAGATTAGTTAATTATGTTATGATGGCATTGCTTAGTTCAGTTGAACTTGAAACTAGTGGTGGTAGGACTATTGAATATATAGATCATTGCCATCCTAATCTATTGATGTATAAGTTATTAACTAGTACTGATTATGAATATGAGAGTGGTTGTGTTAGAAATCAAGGTAATAGAAATAGTCAACTTAAAGGTGACCATATTGCAGCAGAAAGAGGTCATACGTATATGATGACTAAGGTGAGTGATCTATTTGGTTTTGTAAATGATTTAGGAAAGATTACATATGGTTTAGGATTTAAACTAATATTAAAAAGAAATAATAATGATAAAGCTCTATATAGAATTTAGGCTAATCTTGGTGCTGTTGCTAATGATGGTAATATAGATATTAGAGATATATCATGTAGTGTGCCCAGTATTGATCCTATTAATGACAATAGAACTATTGTGCAAAAGGTTTTAAGTAAAAAGAATAATGTAGACTTTAGTTCTTATGAAAGAAAGACATTTTATAAGAATGTATCCAATGCTACTAACTTCTTGTTTGATCTAGGTAAGGAAAGCGGTATGGAAAGACCACAATATATAATATTTGGTTTTGAACGTAATAATGTTAATGAACAAACTCATAATGCAAGTACATTTGATATAATCAATGTTACTGAATGTTATTACAAGATTGGTAGTGATTTTTATACCGAGGATAGATTGAATAATAATTATGTTACTCATGATTATAAAGAGGCTTTTAAGGAGATTGTTAGCTTTAATAAAGATTATAATTGGCTACCACATAAAATAAAACCATATATAAATCATAGAACATTCAAAAGTAATTATAGAATATATGTATTCGATACTAGATATCAAAGTGATCATATAGGTCCACAACCAACACAACTTAATTTTAAATATAGTGCAGCAGTTGCCGATGTTATATGTCATGCATTAGTATTAACTAGAAAAGTTTTTAGTGTTAATAGTGATGGTAATAAGATGGTTGATATTGTATCAGAATTATAATTATAGTTAATGACTTAATCAATGACTAAATCAATGAATAAATCAATGACCAAATCAATGACTAAATCAATGACTAAATCAATGATAATCAAACTATTTCCTACTAGTCTTAACAAAACCCTTAGCATAAATAGTATCCAGTTTTTTTATTATCTAGAGTCAATCCCTTAAGTTCAAGTTCAGTTTTAGGCTTTGGCTTAATCTTAGCCTTAGGCTTAGATTTAATAACAACAAAAGGATTATACTTTTTAACTTCCATTATTTTTTATATATAGAAATGAGTCTTTTACAGAAATTTCAAACTAATTCATACTATGTTGGAGGTAGACATTATAGTGGTACTAATAGCATAAGAGGATTTATCACTTCAAGAGGTACTAAAACGTTAAAGAGTAATTGTGTTAAATGTAAGAGAAATAAGTCAATGACTGTCAGTGATGCAACAATAGAGGCAGAGGGATTGAAAGATTTCTTTAAAAGTGTTGGTAGAGCTACAGTTAACTTCGGAAAGAAAGTTGCTAATAATCCTGTAAGAGCATTAGAAATAGCAAGTAAAATAGGAAGTGCAGCTGCATCTAGAATCCCTAGAGCTGCTTCATCAGCAACACCTAATTTAAATAAATTTGAAACTACTGGTGAAGGTAAAAAGGTAGTACAAAAAGGAAGAGGGTTATACTTATGTACAAAGAAAAGATAATTAATTATATTAGAGTTTAAATATAACTATGGGTATAAGTATAACTAATACATATATATATATATGTATATTATATATATATATATATATATATATATATATATATATATATATATACATATATATATAATATATATATATATATATATATATATATATATATATATATATGTTTATAAATATATATATAATATATATATATATATATATATATATAATAATACTAATATTATTATTACTAAAAAAATTGTTATTACTAAGCACTAATAGCTTTAATCTAAAAAAAACACTTAACTTATTTTTCTTATCAACGGAATTGCGGCTTCGCCGATTCTTCTTAAAACCCTCATATACTTTGAATAATTCATTATATTCATCATTATCTATTTTATTATAATTCATTGATTTAGTATATAGTTTATTAAACTTGTCGCTAAACTTTTTACTTAAAATATAAATCTGTGAATACTTTTTAATTTTATTTCTCATTTTAGTATTAGTTGTTTTTGTTAATGAACCACAAACAGTAGCTGTAGCAGAATATGTTGGTATAGAATAAGGTAATCCTATACCTGTTAGATCTTTTGATGTTGTTGTTGCCATTGTTTCTATTGATGATAATAGTATTTCTGTTATCTCAGCTACGTTAAAATAATTTTTATATCTACTTAACTTCTTATTATAGTTATTAGTTTCAGTTTCATAATAATTTATAATATGTTTTTAATGTTAATATTTTTGTTAAATTTATTATTAGCTTGGATTTTTTCGTTTATCAATCTTTCTGATACAGATGATAGATTTAAATATAATTATCTCTCACTCGGTGCTGTTGGTTGACTCATTTTCAGCAGTAAAATAACTTTCAATATCTTTCATTATATCATCTTTTTTTCAAACTCATAATGATTCTCTAGTCTTTCATGATCATTTTTGTCTAGTAGCCTACCTTCAAATAATATGGCCATTATATATTTTATAACTATCTTCATCATTAATATATGGTTTTCTCTTAAACCCCTCCATCTATCAACAAATGAATCACCCAATTGAATATTAGTAATTGACTGATTAAACTTATTGTTATCAAACTCTACTTTTAGTTCAATAAATTTAGAAATGGTATCAGCTGAAACTTTGTTACAAATATGAACAATATTAGTTTCAATTTCGGACAACTTACTAGCCATTGTAGATATATTAGATGAGTTAAGAGAAACTAGTTCAACTGTATCACCATCAATCCAAAATGTATCTCCATTGATTGTATATGATGGCAAACCAATAATGTTTGCATTTAGTCGGCCAATTGTAATTTCTTCAAATTTACCTTTTCTTAGTTCAATTATGTTTTTACTTAAAATATCTATTTTATTATTAGAAGATAATGTTATTGTCACAATAATCTTTATTAACAACAAATTTTTCATCTATTGGAGGATGAAGATTTATAATTTTATAGGTATATTTCATGTCAATTTTATCATTATATTCTAGGAATAAACCATGAGCCTTACTTAGTGTTAAGTTGTTCATTGATGTTGATGTTAATGTTGATTGATGTTTAGCTTGATTGAACCTATTTCTTGTCATCTTTGTATTTATTTACAGTTAGAATTATGTCTAATGATTCTAAAACTTTATTATTAGATTCAAAGTCAAACTGGGATTTTAATAATTCCTCTTCGTAATATTTACCTTCTATTATCTCTCCATTCATATCTTCTATCTCATAAGTTGGTGGTTGTGTTTTCAAAATCCCAGTAACTTTAAACAACTCTATATTCCAATTAGAAGTGTATCCCTTAGAGAAGATATTACGTTTATCTGCATTTCTAACATAATCACCAACTTTAAGTTTAGGTTTAATATTCCTATAAATGAATGAGTATTTAACCTTATCGGGATTATTAGAAGCATCAACAGGTGCCATATTAATTGTTGAATGAATGTTATTGTTATATGTTATGACTGCATCATTTAGTATCTTTACCCAACTATCATCACCATTGACGAACATTGGTTTATTAATTATGTGTAATACTGTTCTATTAAATCTCTCTATAAACACAGCCTTTAAATCACTATAAGTAGAATATAGTTTTGTTTCATATTCTTTAGGTAAAGATTTAAAGGTTTTATTATAAAACTCACTACCTCTATGTACCCATAACTTTTCTAGTTTTCTATGTTCAGAGCCACCTTGTGGACCTTCTGATAGGATTGTTTTAAAACATTTAGTTATAGATAAAACAGATTTATTCTTTAATGGAATAGCTCATGCATATTTTGTGAATATATCTATAACTGTTAATATAAACTTAAAATTATTATTGTATTTACTTAGAGATGACTTATCAATTAAATCAGCTGACCATGTTTCTTCTTTATATAATGTTATTGTTCTTTCTCTTCTAAACTTTGTTATTTGAGGGCTGAATACTTCTTTAGCTAATAAATGTTGTTGTTATTTTTCCATCATTATTTATTTAACATAGTTAAAAACAAAATTATCTAGTTACTCTTGATTGATAATATTCATAGATAATAGTTGCTTAGATATATCTAGCATTTCATCATATAATCCATCATGACCAGCTTTTGTTTCTAGTATTAAAAATTCTAATCTTTCTACTAAACTATTGTGGTCAGTCTTAGTAAGACCACTAGCTTTAACTTCTTCTTCTTCTTCTTCTTCTTCTTCTTCTTCATTAGTATCATAAACAGTGGATTCACCACTAAACGATTCTCTTCTCGGTGATGCAATACTAATTGATAATCTTCTTATAACTTTTGATCTATTACTTTTAGTATCCCCACTTTGTTTGTAACCGATATCCCTTAGAAACCGTTACATTTTGTTTTCATCACCTTCTATGTCTCTTTCTGTCACACTTTTATTAGTGATAAACATAAGGGAACCTTTAGTGAAATAATAGTTGTTATTTTTTAGTATTATACCATTCGGTGTTATACGAGTGGGCACATTATTAATTGTAAACTCATTTTCATTTGCATCGAATGGGATTAATCGTAATTGAATATTCGCTTGTTTTCTCGTATCTGCTAGAATATCAAGCATCTCGTTACTTAGTTTAAACAACTTACCATCTCGACCTGGTAATGTCATAGGCTCTCTGACAAAAAACCCGTTTTGTTGAACGGGAAAGAACTCTAAAGCTTTCATTGCATTTGTGTTGTCTTCTATCCGTAAACCGGTTTCACCGATCTGGGAACAAGCTTCCTGGATCTGCGCAGCAGTCTTACCAATCCGAGAAGCGGTTTCACAGGTTGCTTCCATTGTTTGTGTAAGGTGGGCTTGTGGTATTTCACTATTAGTATTTAAAGTTTTAGTTAGAGGATCAAATAACTCTTCTATTTCACCATAATATTCTTGTTGTATTAATTTATCTTCTAATCTATTTCTTCTGTTTAGTTTTTGTAGTTTATTCAATTCTATGAGTTTATCTAGCCTATTCATTTTATAAACATAATTATCACAGTTCCTTATATAATCTAATAGCGGCTTCAATAAACTTTCTATCTTCCTTAATTGTTAATTCTTTAATATTGTTTATCAGGGAACCGGTTTCACCGATCAGTGCTGGCTTTACCATAGTCCGTCGGTTTGGCACAGACAAAGTCTGTTGGCTGATTTTATTTAATAAATCTCTTTTGAAAAAATACATGTTCTCATCTAGGGGATAACTTTTTATATTATTTACATAAAATCTTTTATCAAAATTACTTAAACTTCTTTTACTTATTTTAATTGTGGTCATACAACTTCCTACTTTCTGAATCCTACTTTCCTCTACTGTCCTTTCCTTATTATCCATTAGAGCATTATAATATTCCTCGCGCTTTCAAATACTTTCTTTCTTTATTCCTTTCTCTTTTGCGCCATAGTTCTTTATACTATATGTTTTGGGTTTTAATACAATAAATTCTTCTATTATTTTACTCCCTAGCTCGTGTTTAAACTTGCCGGGGACTTTACTATATGTTTTTATAGGGGGGTTTAGATTAGACAAGTCCATGTGCTCGTTGTCAACATTACCTCTACTATAACTTAAAACAAAACTATCCGTGTCCATAAGGTTGATGTACTTATAACTCCAACACTCCGATACCATAAGGTTGATGAACTGTTAAATCCAATACAGTAGAGTCTAGATATATGGTTTTATCATATTGTATTTATTTTTTGTAGAATTCTATTAGAGTACAGTTTTCATATCTAATTACATATTTACATGTTGGTTTACTAACAGATTTAAGTATTTCAGAATCATTAGTTATGATCCTGGCTTCTAGATACTTTAGAGATTCTCACAATTTTTACCAAACAATGAGTCATGCATTAACTTAAATATATCTTTCTCAGGCTCAGTTTTAGCTTCTGCTCTCATTTTAGTGTTAAGTTCAATATAGTCTCTAATTATATAATCTTGTTTAAATTTAATTATTCTATGGACTTTAGTAACCTTTAAACCCGTCTTAACAACGAACTTTAACATCCTAGTGTATTGGGTTATCATATTTATTATTCTGATCTAATATTAGTTTCTTGCTTTTCGATGGAGTTGGGGGTCTTTGTTTGTATCCCAGTTCATTATTCTCTACTTCTCTTTGATGGGGTAGTAGTTGGAAGTTGCTATTTCTCTCTTTACATTCATTAATATATTCTGAATCACAGATAAGCCAATAGCCGTAATCACTATCATCTGAAGTATTTAATACTTTGTCCAGAGTTTCGTTGGAGTACTCAAAATCTTTATATGGTAGCTTCTGCATAAGTGCATAACCGTATTTTGCATTAGTGCATAAGTTAACAGCATCGATGTACCATATAGACCTTTGACTTTGACTATAACCTACTAATATACCTATCACCCATAACGCCACATATGCCATCTCTCATTGCACTAATGAAGTCTTTTAGTATTTGCTCATCTTGTATTGTGTCTAATTCAACGTTGCTTAGTTTTAGGAAACAATCGAAGCTGTAGCCTGGTAGACTAATATATTGTAAAGGATTGAGTTTATATGTATTCATGTTTAACTTATCAAATAGATTGAAGCAGTGTCCTAATTTGAAAATATCATTTTCCATATATTCCAATGTTAATTCTTTACCTGTTTTATTACTATTAGAATTATTAAAATCAACTACTTCATCTTGGGTTGGTAACTTAGTTGTTAGTGATGATCTAAAGTCTGGAAAAGACAGATTACCCAGTTTATTATTATAGCTATTCTCATCTTTAAAGTATCCATAAGGATATAATATTTTATTGTTAACATTATAAACTTTTGCCATTTTATCAAGAGACATTGTCAAGAAACTGTAACTATCTATAAACTTTAATACACCCACTCTAAACATTCTAGCTGTGCCAATAGTACTAGGCAGGATATCAATTCTTCTCCTTCTATTATTCTGTTTAAATATCTCATTAAATAATAGATTGAAGTCATAGCCTTTTCCATTATGAAATATTACTGGAATGAAGATTTGATGTTTATAGTTTACGTTACAAATATTACATGCTGGGCCTCTATATCTACATGTTTGGTGACAGTGATCTATAACTTTATTAACACAGTTTTTATTACAAACTTGACATACATCAGTAGCATCATGATACAATCATTCTGTGAATAGCATTGCTTTGTTTATGTTAATGCTATGTTTTGTTTATATTTCTAATAAATCTCTAACATAATTTTTGATGCAGTCTGGACCAAAGTTTTATCTGCGAACGGGCAAAGTTCGTGGCAAATCAATCAGGTTCCCTGATTGGTGTAACAGCTTCGCTGATTGACCTTCGGTCATGCTCTGCCATTGCTGTCTGCTATGCCAACTATAGCCAATAGCAATAGGTGCATATTCAGATATCTTATATGTATTGCTACCAATATTTTCATCTGTTCCTTTCATGTAACATTCAATATCACTAAATATAACATTATTCACTTCTTGTTGTTTATGTTGATTCTTGAATTTAAATTGTTTTAACTTAGGGCAAACAATCTTTGGTTTGATTTGGAGACATCATTCATGAGTTTCAAATTTATATTGAGAGCTAAACCAATAGGTACAATTATCACAAAACCAGAACTTTGCATGTTTGGTATTGGGTCTTTCTAGTAATACTTCTACATTTTTAATTAGAGCACAATGTTTATTCCAGACTAGAATCCTAACATTTTGTCTATCTTTTACAAAGTCAGAACTTTTCTCTAAGCATTCTACTTTTGCTATGTTACTATCTTGAGTGGGCCTGTAAAACCAAATATTGAAATAATATTTATTTTGGATTTTTGTTATATAATCAGATGCAATTTCATTATATTCCCAGTCATTGACTAGATTATTATTTATACTTTTTTCTCTAGTTGCATCTTGGGTCACAGGATATAATGCGGCTGTAATGCGTAATCTTAAGCAATTATATTTATTACTTTTAATATTTAAAATAGCTTTTGTTCTGGTTCTTAGATTTGGTGGTAGTTTGATATATGATCCTAATGATGGTTTAGTTCTTTCTTTATTTAGCTGAATGTCAGTTATTCCAAGGAACTCATAATCATAGCCATAACCCTCATACGTTTCTCTAACATGATCAAGCCATTGGTTTAGATTCAGTCGATGATCTTTAGTCATATATTCATCAGTTCAAAAGTTTATAAGAGTTGTCCTAGTCTCTTTTTCTCCGCTCTTCTTTCATAAGCAATTGGCCGTAAATTTATATTTATATGATTTAAATGGTTTAAGCCCATCTAAAATGTAATCCATAGGCTCATTAATATCATCAATATAACTACCGCCCCAGACCCAGCATGGTTCAGTTTTAGCTATATCTATGCCAGTTTCAGTTTCAGTTTTAATAATATCCTTAGTTTCAAAAATATCAGTTTTAGTCTTAGTTTCAGCTTTAGCCCTAGTTTTAATAATATAATCATCTTCATCCGAATTAAACACCCTCTCCGAGATTTCTTCTTCTTCAGAATCAAACATTTTCTCCAATAGCTCCTTATGTTTGAGATCGTATGATTGATGCCTGTATAATGGACAACCGTGGACAATCGACCATAGGTCCAAATGCCAAGCAATGGGCCAAACATGTAGACGATGCAACAAACCGAACCATTTTGCGAGGGTATGCAAATCCTCTAAGTGTTCAAAAATGCAACTGAACACATTCCAAACACGAAATATGACGTCATAAAAAACAAGATAGTTTTGAACCACACAATTAACAAAGCGCATTTGCCAATTTCGTTATCCCCTGTTCAGCAGCATTCACAATTTTTACACTTATCCAAATCTAGTAAAATGAGTAAATCTACGGAAACTCAAAATCCACAAGCATCGCCATCAAGACCAAAGTTTTCAATGAGCAACTTCCTCAGCCCATCCAAATCACCATCAACAGAAACGCAACAACATCCAAAGGACAAAGAAGTGAACGATATGATACAGGGCGTATTTAACATGAAGTTAATTGCAGCAATGACTAACCGAGACTCTGTCCTACGAGAGGTTAGAGATTGTATACTCACCCACGACGAACAGAGATGCAAAAAGCTCTGCAAACAGATACATGGGCAATGGAGGAATCTCAGCACCCACAATGGCTGCATATTAGTGGACAATAAACTCGCGATCCCACACGTAATGAAAGAACCAGTCATGGACATACTGCATGCAACCCATCCCGGCGCATGGGGAATGACAGAGCTTGGCCAACGTTTATGGTGGCCGTATATCAATCGGGACCTCATAAACAAATCAAAGACGTGCAGACCATGTACTGAATTTGGTAAGAATCTAAAAAGCTTAATACCAAAAACAAAGTGGGCCCCCCTCCCACGATGCTCAGAACCTAATGAAGAAATACAAATCGATTTCGGTGGCCCAATCACAGACGGGCATGGTCCTGAAATATATTTCCTGGCCTGCATAGATCGTTTCTCAAAATTCCCAACACTCAAACTGTACAACAATGCCAACGGCCCTAATATTGAAAAATTCTTAAACAAATATATAGTACAACACGGTGTACCACGAAATCTAAGAATAGACCAAGCGCGTTGCCTAAAAGAAAACAAAGTACAACAAGTTTGCGACAAGCATAAAATTAATATAATCTTCGCCCCAGCCGGTGACCATCGTGCCATTGGTTTAGTCGAACGTCTCGTAGAAACAGTCAAACGGCGTTTAGGATGTATCAAATTAGACCCTAAACAAAAGCCATTTAACATAAAACAGGCACTAAGCCAAATATCGTATGAACTACGTATTTGTAGGAAAAAATCAACAAAAGTTTCCCCATTTGAGGCACACCATGGGAGAAAACCTAATACCGCCCTAAGTAACGCAACTACAAACGCACATAAGAGTAATCTTGACTGGTCTAACACAATTAACGCATATTTAGATGACAACATTATCGGACAAGAGGACCTAATCAGCGACAAGAGGTGGGAACAGTCAGATCTAGACAGCGAGAGCGAAGTCAAGGCGGCAAAAGCCAAAAAGCTGAAAGAAGCAAGAGAAGATATCGGGGACGTACCACGCATCATCAAAATGGAATCTTCCAAATTCGAAGAACCATTATCGAAAACAAGTCCGAGACTACTACTAGCAAGAAAGAACCTAGCGACCACCCGAAGTAAAAAGAACCTACAAGGGTTGTACGAAGCTGTACCAGAGGGCACGGTATTAGTGAAAACGACGGACGCTACCCTCACCCTCAAAATGCCTGGACAAAAGGACACTGTCCTTAACAAATCCGATGTCGCAAAGTTCGGTACCCCCGAACAAAGAAACATTCCACTTATAAACTTTGCCGCGAGAAAGACGGTAAGAAATCACCACAAAAAGTTCGAAGAACTTATGCAGAGCCACGGAAAGGCTCAAATGAACAAAATCAAAGGAATCAGATCCATCAGAAAGAGAGACACGCAGCCCGGGAACCCCACGCGAGATCCAACCCGGAAAAAGTTTCGAGGACCAAGGTCCCACTGAAGCGCCGATACAATCAATCTCCTAAAAAGGGCAAACTGAGTAAGGAACGATCTCGGGAATCGTCACAAAGTTCCCACGAGGACCCCGCCCACACCAACTATCAGAAGGACGATAGCGCTTCTGACCCCTCAGAAGAGTTCGAAGTCGATACGTCGAACCTGCCGTCCCGCCGCAGCCAAAGAGTGAGAACACGAACCACACCGTATGGCACAGACCCCAACGACAACGAGGACTCGCTATCAGAGAACGAATACCCGCCAACGAAAAAGTTCTCTGGAATATCAAACTTCCAAGCACCCCAGGCCCCACAAGCACAAGCACAAACTTCCACAGCCCAAGCTGAGTACGCGATACAACACACGGGAGAAGCACACGGACAAACCACTGCCATCGTCCCTACAGCGAACTCCCCTGAAAAACAACCCGCAGTACAAGCGAGCGACGAAGGAATGGAGCTCAACCCTGACGAACTCTAACGTGGCGACTCAGATAAACTGAAACAAAATTTTGTAACTAACGTAACAAAATTTTCTCATAAGCAGGGAAATGTGATACTAGAGTAAACTCACATCACTCATCATGTCGAAAACACTTTTGATTACAACTTCATTTATTAACTTTCATCTCCAATGCAGTATATTAATAGTCCCTTGTTGCAGTATAGTCATACGTTACACGTTGTACTCTATTTATTCTTTTGTTGTGTCATTCGTAGCACGAATGACTATCTCCTCACTGGCAGGTACTTGACCTTGCCTAGCTGTTAGATGCGTTGGCAGCGAACTGTCTAACTGCAGTTCTGCCTTAATGTGTATGAAATAAAGTTGTCAACGCCTACGTCTTTTACACTTAACGTAAGACTTATCGGAAACGCATAACAGTTGCATTTTTGGTGGTAGTTTAATATATGATCCTAATGATGGTTTAGTTCTTTCTATACTTAGCTGAATGTCAGTTATTCCAAGGAACTCATAATCATAGCCATAACCCTCATACGTTTCCCTAACATGATCAAGCCATTGGTTTAGATTCAGTCGATGATCTTTAGTCATATATTCATCAGTTCTAAAGTTTATAAGAGTTGTCTTAGTCTCTTTTTCTCCGCTCTTCTTTCATAAGCAATTGGCCGTAACTTTATATTTACATGATTTAAATGGTTTAAACCCATCTAATATGTAATCTATAGGCTCATTAATATCATCAATAAAATTACCGGGCTTAGTAATATTTAGCTGTCTTTGATTAAAGCTTGATTTAATGGTATAATTACCTGCGGAGCTTGGATTGGTTGAGATAACAGCTTCTCTCATGTGTTTATTCATGTGAGTTTGTAGTCCTATTTGATTTTTAAAATTGTCGCCCCAAACCCAGCATGGTTCAGTTTTAGTTATATCTATGCCAGTTTCAGTTTCAGTTTTAATAATATCCTTAGTTTTAATAATATCAGTTTTAGTCTTAGTTTCAGCTTTAGCCCTAGTTTTAATAATATAATCATCTTCATCCGAATTAAACACCCTCTCCGAGATTTCTTCTTCTTCAGACTCAAACATTTTCTCCAATAGCTCCTTATGTTTGAGATCGTATGATTGATGCCTGTATAAACCCTTCTTTGATTCAAAGGATAAATTACAGACGTCGCAGAAGTTTATGACACTAGTATTAGTTGATTGAGACATGATGTATTTATTTAGGGAAAATTTTGGCAACGATAATTTTTCGAAAATGAAAACGAATTGTGATAAGTGTAAAAATAAGTCTTGGAAAGAATGTTGTAATAATTGTAAAGAATTGGAATATTCTTGTTATGTATGTAATAATATGGTTAAGGTGAAAGATTATATAGAACATTTGGGATATCATTCTTCTGATCCTGGTCAATATCTAACATGTAGTATGTGTAATGTTTATAAACATATATCATTATATAGATTTAGAAATAGGAAATATAGACTATGTATTTATCTTCATAGATATAGATATGGTCATACTAAAATCTATTCAGAGAGCATGTTTATATGTATAATATTCAAAAAGCTAATTCTTCTTCTTTTAATTTACCTGTGATGTAGTTTTGGTTTTTATTGATTTTTTGATTGAATATAGAGCTAATAAATAGTAGTGAATAAAATGGGGTTATAAGCAAGTAGTAGATATATAGAGTAGTGGGTGGAAGGTGCTCGAACAAGAGCATAAAAATTTTTTGAGGTGTTTTTACTATGTAAAAATAGCTCAAAAAATTGAAATGCGCTTGGAGAGCACCTTTTACCTACTACTAATTCAGTCAAATTTGTTTTCAATGCCTTTTTTGAGCAAACGTCCAAAAAACTACAGGAGTTCATAAATTTTGTCCACATGAGCCATTTATATTATCCAGGTAAACAGTGCCCAATTTTCCCAATCTCATTGTAATTTTTGCCACAATTACATAGCTGCAAAAACATCCTGTTCTTCAAGTATTTTGTCTCTTCCGGACAAAGATTTCGGCTCGCTTGAAGAAAAGTCCTCTATGCATCCTGAATTCTGCCTATATGCTAAGAATGTCGATGGGCGAAAATAGAAGCTATTGTACGAAAATCATTCCTGGTCGTCACCTTGCTCTCTGTCCACTGATCATCCCTGGGAGAAAGGATAAAACCAAATATCGAAGATAAGCTTGAAAATAATCAATGCAGCTTTTGTTCATTTCGTGAAAAAAAGATGTGAACGTTCCATTGAAAAGCAGAACCAGGTCCAGTCGGGCTTTGTCGCCAGAATTATTCAAAAGAGGCGATCCATTTGCTTGACGACATCGGTGTTGATGATAAAGAACTACGATCGAATCCGAGTCTTTACCCGGGTTGAGTCCGAATGGTTATCTTGTAAGAGCTTGCAAGTTTTTCTTCCAAAAACTATAGTATGAGCAGATCGCTGAGTTGGAAATGGAACCCGGAACCAAGTACCAATACAGGTGGAGTACTGCAAGACAGTGCAAAGTCACTGGATTTTTTTCTCTTTTAATACTGAAGATGTAAGGAAGACTTTGGAGGAAGGACGCAAATGGAATATTATTGATGGGTTTACATTAAACTGGACCCCGTTCTGCTTTTCAATGGAGCGTTCACATCTCGTTCAACGAAATGAACAAAAGCTGCACTGATTGATTATCTTGAAGCTTACCTTCGATATTTGGTTTTATCCTTTCGCCCAAAATTTTCAGCCAAATTGTCATCAAATGAGAAATGAAGCAGATGGAGCGTTGTTCGTCACACAGGAGCGTTTCTAATTTTGGGAAAAAGGGTAAAAAAATTGATTGGCTCACGTCAACACTTAATTATTCTTAGTAGTATAACTGTTAAAAAAACTCTTGTAAAATTTACACTCCGTTGATTGTCTCACCATATCTTTATTGGTTTTCCAACGGATTTAGGCTCCAATCCTTGAATTTTTGCAAAAACTATGAAGCGCGGTGATCTGTTTCAAGACCAAACGTGCCCCCTCCCCCGGGTGTACAACCGGTGTTGTTTCCCAGGACAATGTTAACTGGAATGCCTACACGGACTTCACTGACTATGCTTAGCCTAGAAACTCAACAACCCAGAATAGTGCTACACAAGAGCCTCATTAGCCGTCAACAGATGTATACGTTGGTCAGGGAGGACAGACTTTGGGCTTATTTTGGCCCCTAGAAATGTATTCAGCAAATTTTTACATGAGAAGGTGCTTTGAGGTTTAAATTGAAACTAAAATCATTTCTTCGTTAAAAAAAGGTAACTATTTTCTGCTATTGCTTCATGACAAAGGCACCTTCTGTTTTGGATTTGACGTTTTACAATTTGCGGCAAAAGCCATCGAATGATTTCTAAATATTCTTCAAAATTGACTATAAAAGATTTCATGTTTCTTCAGAAAATCAGTTTTTTTTCAAATTTATCAATCGTATATGGTTCAGAACATTTAACAAAGTGAACAAATCTTGAAATGAACGCATTTAATGCATAAAATATTGATGTGAACAAAATTAAAGGAAATCTTCTTGAAAATCTTAATGATATTGCTAAACATGTAATTGTTCAACTTTTGGCTGCAGTCGTGCAGTTTATTCCTGAACTGCAAAATCAAAAATTCAAAATTGGCTTTCGAATTGATCTATTGACCTGATGGAGTTTATAAAAATCCTGTTTATATTGAAGCTACTACGCTTTTGAGCTATCAGTGCTTCGTTTTGATGCATTAGCCCGGAGGTTGGTGGCAGCGTAAATCAGCGCTGAACCAGTCTAGATACATTCTGTTTTTCAGGACGGCTATTGCTCTATTAAAGTCACAATTAATACTGAACAGTCTTGATGTTTGAGTATAATGTATGGATAATAATATTTCCCGTTAAACTCTCGCCAAAGAGGTTTGCTTTATATGCGATTCAAACTTCCACGTGGGCATCTGTATCATTTTATTTGGGTAGCAAATCTTAACCACTAAGCTAAATGGGCTTTTTCGTATCTACGTACAAACTAGCTTTATGTATAATCAGTGTGGATACTACTATAGTAATTACCAATTATAAGCAACAAAAACATTGCATTATTCTGATCAGATTTAATTTTGGGGAATGAGTATTTTTCAGATTACACCGGATAATTTTAACCTTGGGGAACTCAATGACCTCAATAAAATCATAAGGACGAAAATTTGCATATAGTGAAGCTTAAAATAATCTGGAAAAGCAATGTTTCAGAACTGAGTTAACTTTTTACTCTTGAATTACGCTCGTTCAGCGCTGAAATGCTCCGCAACTCAAGTCCGGGTGGTTATAATTCTTAATTATAGCCGTAAGCGAGAAAGTGCTGAAACAGTGCTGAGGCATTCGAAAATCATTATGTCCTTTAATATTACCAGTTTTAAATTCATGGCAAGTTACAGCATCGCTAGAGTTTGGTTCAAATAAATTGACTGGAAAATTGCACAAATCCTAATTACAGCCGACAGTCCCCAGTGATGAGCGGATTCATATCTTGCAAGAATCTTGCAAGATGATTCAAAACTTGCAAGATTCTTGCAAGAATCTTGCAAGATATTAATCCAGGCCAAAAAGTAAATCGGGGTACAAATGTTTTAGGAAACATCTTTGAAGCAAATTATTATTTATTGAACAAGTTACGAAACCTAATTCAATGAAAAAAAATTAGTCGGGATTCAAAAACTTGCAAGAATCTTGCAAGATTCCTGCAAGAATCTTGCAAGTTTTTCAATTCGAGAAAATTTATTTGTGTCTTTTTGGTAGCTAAAACTAACTGAAAACAAAATATCATGACTGATACCAGACTTATTGATCGGCAAAACTGAAACTAAATGACTTTTATTCGTAAACGCCTTTTGAATTTGAGATCTTGCACGAATCTTGCAAGTTTCTTGCAAAATTTTGAATTAAAATACAACTTTCTAATAACTAGAGACAACTAGAGGCAATCAAATCCGTCTTTTTAAAGATCAGTTTACTTTATGAAAGACGAAAACACTTTCAATCTTTCTCTCATCTTTCATTAAAACAAATTATTTTTAGAGAAACCAACAGTTGGGACATTTTGTTACTGATCCAGTCGGTAATTTAGCAGGTTATAAATGTCGTAAAAAAATTCCGATGAATTTGAGGTCTAATTATCTTCCCAGTTAGATCTAAATGAACCTATGATGCCTTCAGTTGATAGCTATTGTGTTAATGTCCTTGAAATTTTTTCATTAAAAAAATCGATGTGTTTTTGAAGTTTCATCTTTTGTTTTTCTTTCGTTCGATCTATAGTTTAGGATTCATCTAAGAAAAGCAACCTTGACTTTCTGGTAAATCAAACATCAACTCCGTTTTTGATCTTATGCTAGGTAAAGTTTCTTTTTGCGACAAAGAGAAAGCAACAGTCGGAGTTTTTTATTACTGATATTTTGCAATGTACCACAACAAACTAATTGTAAAAAAGATAATTTAATTCGTTCAACCAATCCTAAAGCCATCACATAGCAAGAAAAAAACGGTTTCAAAAAGATGGCATTTCGGTTCTATGGTGCTTTTAGTAATTTTTGTTCGAGTTCTTTTTTTGTTAAATCAAACAAAAGACCCCGGCCTCAAGGGCGAGGTGGGAAACTTCTCCCACTTCGCAGTAGAGGTCTTGAGTGTTCATAACTACTGAGTGGACTTGAATTGCGTCCAGAGTTGTCCACCTGACACCGTTTTAAGCCGTTCTGCTTAATTGTTTGGGAAGTTGGTGTCTCCCATTAGACCAAATTCCGGGTGTACGCTTCATGTGTTTGACGACTTCTCTAAAACTACTGTACCAAGTTAAACGGGCACTGTCTTGTTTTATAAACACTGAATGACTTTGTTTGCAGTCTTTAGTTGGTTTCCCAACGCGGCCTATTAAACAAGTAATTAATGTTTAAAATTGAAAAAGTCGAAGTGAACATTAATTTTTTGGGTGCACGCTTATTGTTTCAGACGATTTTTCCTGAACTACGCTGCCAATTTGGCCCGCCATAGTAGCGTTTTTTTACTGTAAGTTTTTTCAATGTCTGCGGTCTTCAATTGGTGTCTAAATTGGCCTGCTCAGAACGTTAGTAAGCTGTAAAAATTACAAGCCGGTCCCAAGCCCGGAACGAAAAAGGAGGAGGGAAGAAGCACAAAAATCGTACTGGAAAATCTCAAAAAAATCAGGTTTTAACTTGACTTCAGAAGATCTTCTGACAGTGGATTAACTCTTTCAGCTCAACCAACAGCAAAAAAGCAGCCAGGTAACCAGGACGAAAAGGTAAATAAAAATTCAAAATCTTGCAAGATTCTTGCAAGATGGAATCAAAATCTTGCCAGAATCTTGCAAGACGAATTCAAAATCTTGCAGGAACCTTGCAAGATGGATTCAATTCTTGTAAGAATCTTGCAAGCAAAATGGAGGAACTATGCATTCCCTTGCAAGATTTCTCGCAAGATTCTCGCAAGATTTCAATTTTATCAATCATCAGGGGTGCTTATTTATTCGCTATTTCAAAATATCGCGTGCAATCCCAATCCCCAACTCCACTAATAAGTTGTTAACACTCAAGCAAAGAGAAATTTGCGTTATTATAGCAATATATACTGATAAACGAATAAAGTGGCTAAAATTTTGTGCTGAAATTAGTGCGTATATTTTCGACTGAGAGGTTTTCAGAGCAAAGAACAACATCTAAATTTGCCATTTTTTTCCAATATCAGTAGACTAAATGAATTGTTTTACAATTTGCGATGTTAGGTTTTTGTGGTTATTTAACTGTAACTTTTGCATTATCCTTTTCCTGTCGGAAAAACACCCTGGATCCACTCTCTTAATCGTTTAAGGAAATGTTGATGAAATAGACTGCAAAAATTCTGGGGACCATTTCTTCTTACTGCGCATCCCTACATACAGATCACGTGTCGGTACATAAAAAATGGTTAAGTAAAAATATACAACTTAACTATGTTTTAGCTATTGTAACGACTGCTTTCCTATCAATGACAAGGAAAGTTTTATACCGCCCAGTTCGTTCTTAGCGGTTTACAAGCTATCGGGATACTAAGTTGTGCAGTTCGCTTTTATAACTTTATATCAGCTATTCTTTAAATTAACGTTGCATTAATTGTTGTTTATTAGTCCAAATATCTAATCGTTCAGCTTTGCTGAATAATAAAATCAATTGCTGGAACTACTCGGTAAGTTACAATTAAATAATCAAATAATTTTTCTGAGTTTTGGTTAACAACTCAATAAGTCAAGTTGGTGCTATTCAAAAGAAAATTTATGTCCCTACTGGTTGCTCACTGTTTATATTTATAAACGAATCTAAGGGGGTACATTCGGTTTCAGAATAGAACACAATTCACAGAGGAGAACCGTCTTTTGCCGTAAGCGGACTTGAATTGTTGGTCAAAACAGAGGTCCTTCGTTAGTCACTGGGGCCGAAGCCATAGAGACGACGTAGCATCTAGGTTTTTGTTTTGGAAAACTCAAGTCTGTGAACTGGAAATCTATCTTTCACCTCTTATTACTTTCAACGAACTGATTATAAGTCGTTCGTCTGGTCAACGAAGAGGAACTTTTGTCACCCTAATGTTCGGCTATCAGAGGTTCTTTAATTTCCTTTCTCTCAAGTTACTCAAATTTTCCAGACCAAATCGATGGTAAGATAAATTACAAATTTAACGTTAGCAAGACACAGTATTTTACTGCTCAAGTGAGATTTTTAGGCAGATTGGATTTCCTTGTAAAAATAGTTTTCTTAGTTCTTTCACAGCCAACCTGACTTAAACTGACAAATCTTGTGTTCTGCTGAAGCTAGAGCTCCCGTTTTTCCACAAAACTGTACCCGGTTTCTATTATCACAACAAAGCTCAGGCTTAACTTTCTGATTGTTCACAGCAATCTGCGACACACAAACACTTACTTTTATTAAGCTTTGAAGTGCGTGGAATCAGATCTATGCGGAATTTCACGAGTCTTAGTTTTTTCACTTCACTTCTGTACAAGTGGCAGCAGTTGTGATTTTTTTAGAAAAGTCAAACTAACACTTTGTTGTTACCAGGTGTAAAACGCAATTTTGGTACACAGCAGTTTTATTGACCTGGTTTTGTTAAGACTTTAACCCGGTCAGCCTGTTCGCACGTTTGGGGGCTCTTTTTACACGTTTACAAATGTATGAAATTTAGAAATAAAATATGTCGACATAAAAATTGTTTTAATGAAATGAATGTTTGAGGAAATCATTAATGCTCGGCCTTCACATCGCCGGCCCTGTTTTCCATCACGAAAACATATTTACTGTTTGGTAGCACAGGAGTGGGCTCCACCACTGGTCTCTTGTAAACTCCGTCGTTTGTTCGAACTTTCACTGATCGAATCACTCCGTCGGACCCTTTGATGGTTTCCGTGACTCGACCCAAATTATAATATCCTCGCTTGTCACTGTCTTCGATCAACCAAACGAGATCGCCTTCTGTAAGGCTTTCGTTCGCTGTAGATCGCCACTTTTGCCGGTTGTTCAACGTTGGCAGATACTCTTTTCGAAATCTGTCCCAAATGAGATTTGCATAGGCTTGAGTTTGTCTAAAGAGATTTCGATGAACGACAAATTCTTCTGCGCATGGTAGATATGGTAAGCAAACATTCGTGTTGCCAAGCAAGAAGTGATTGGGGTTCAGTGCCTCTAGGTCATTAACATCTGAACTTACGGGAGTCAACGGTCTTGATTTCAATGTTTGCTCCACAATACAAATCGATGTTGAAAGAACGTCCTCTGTGACTGATCTGTTCCCCAAGACTACATACATTGCCTTCTTGCAACTTCTGACCAACCGTTTCCATACACCTCCAGAGTGGGGTGCTGCGGGTGGGTTGAACTTCCATCTGACTCCATGCTGATTTGGATGTTCCTCGATCCGTTCTTTGTTCCATGCAGCAACGTACTCTGCAAACTCTCGTTCAGCTCCAACAAAGTTTGTCCCGTTGTCGCTGATGATTGTACTGGGTTTGCCTCTTCGTGCAATAAATCGCAAGATTGCATTGAGACAGCTATCTCTGTCTAATTTGGGTACCACTTCTGTGTGCACCGCTCTCACAATTAGACATGCGAACAGACGACAACATCGCTTTTCGTTTCTTCGACCAATCTTTACACTGAAAGGGCCAAAGTAGTCAACTCCAACTTTTTCAAAGACTGCTGCCATCACTGGAGTTATCGCTTGTGCTCTGCCTTTTCTGCAGGTAACACACTTGTTCTTGATTGATCGTAAGGCTTCTCGTATGCCTAGGATCCATATCTTCTGCTGAACAATGTTCCTGACATGCTGTATGCTTTCGTGTTGGTTGTTTTTGTGCTCGTTTTGCAAGAACAATTCAACTGCATGATGTTTCCAATGTAGCAATATTGGATGATTTGCGTTGAAGTTCAAATGACTTTTACCTAGTCTGCCTTTGGCACGAATAATTCCTTCCTCATCCAGGAAAGGTGAGATTTGTAGAAGTTTGCTGCTTTTTGGGAATTCCTTTTCAAGTTTGAGAGATTTTATCTCTTCACCAAACTGTTCTCGCTGTAGTAAATTGAAGATGATTATTTTTGCTTTTTCTTTTTCTTCAATACTAACTAAAAGCGTTGATGGTTTGTATTTGCTGAATACCCGCCGTACGTATGCCATTGCATTTACTAGTCTGTTAAAATTGCTTAATCGTTCCCACTGATTAATCGCTTCCTTTTCATCAGCCTGTGTCATGAAGACTGATGATGGTATGTTCTCTTCATCTGAGGCAAAGACAAGGTTGACTTGCTCTGGCCATTCACTCTGTGGTCGCTTTAACCAGGCCGGCCCAATGAGCCACTCACTCCTCCTGAGTTCTTCACTGTTGATCGCTCTCGTGCCAATGTCCGCTGGGTTGTTGATACCACTCACATGTCTCCACTGAGAAACATTAGTTGCATCCAATATCTCAGCTACTCGATTGGCCACAAACACTTGTTGTTTACGATGGGAGCTGTGTATCCACTGCAGTACTGTTGTTGAGTCCGACCAGAAACTGCAGCATTGTATCTTCATTTCGTGTTCTTTGACTATCTGTTCCTTCAACCGAACTGCCATGACTGCCGCTTGCAATTCCAGCCGTGGTGTTGAAAGATTGCATTGAGACAGCTATCTCTGTCTAATTTGGGTACCACTTCTGTGTGCACAGCTCTCACAGTTAGACATGTGAACAGACGACACCATCGCTTTTCGTTTCTTCGACCAATCTTCACACTGAAAGGGCCAAATTAGTCAACTCCAACTTTTTTAAAGACTGCTGCCATCACAGGAGTTATCGCTTGTGCTCTGCCTTTTCTGCAGGTAACACACTTGTTCTTGATTGATCGTAAGGCTTCTCGTATGCCTAGGATCCATATCTTCTGCTGAACAATGTTCCTGACATGCTCTATGCTTTCGTGTTGGTTGTTTTTGTGCTCGTTTTGCAAGAACAATTCAACTGCATGATGTTTCCAATGTAGCAATATTGGATGTTTTGCGTTGAAGTTCAAATGACTTTTACCTAGTCTGCCTTTGGCACGAATAATTCCTTCCTCATCCAGGAAAGGTGAGAATTGTAGAAGTTTGCTGCTTTTTGGGAATTCCTTTTCAAGTTTGAGAGATTTTATCTCTTCACCAAACTGTTCTCGCTGTAGTAAATTGAAGATGATTATTTTTGCTTTTTCTTTTTCTTCAATACTAACTAAAAGCGTTGATGGTTTGTATTTGCTGAATGCCCGCCGTACGTATGCCATTGCATTTACTAGTCTGTTAAAATTGCTTAATCGTTCCCACTGATTAATCAAACACTTGTTGTTTACGATGGGAGCTGTGTATCCACTGCAGTACTGTTGTTGAGTCCGACCAGAAACTGCAGCATTGTATCTTCATTTCGTGTTCTTTGACTATCTGTTCCTTCAACCGAACTGCCATGACTGTCGCTTGCAATTCCAGCCGTGGTATTGAAAGATGCCTCATTGGTGCCACTCTGCATTTTCTAATTACAAATGCTAAGTGGGCTGAGTATTCCTTTGGTTGGGATCTTAGCTAGCGACTGCACACATTTTGTCTTCAGATGCATCAACACATGAAGTTCGGTTTTATCCCTCTCTCTGTTGAAGTATCTTCTATCAATGATTGTTTCGGCCACAATTGGAAGTTGTTTCTTCCACATCAAGAACTCTGCTTCTTCACCAGGATCCACTTGGTTGTCCCAATGTTGACCATTTTTAGTCCAGATGCCTTTGAGAAGTCGTCTAATGGTATCTCTGAACGGAGCAAACAACCCGATCGGGTCAAATACAGAAGATACCAGTGACAGAATCTTCGTTTGGGTTATAGGGTCTTCAACGTCCTTGTTCGTACCTCGGCAGACTTGAAGACTATCATCAGTAACAGTCCATTGTAGTCCGTGCACTGAAGATCCTTCTGTATTGGGTTCCACTTCGACTTGCTTGGTGTTGCTGATTGATTTCAAGTCGACCGGGATTGCTTTGCAAACCTCATCGCTGTTGCTAATCCACTTTGTAAGTTGAAATCCATGCTGCGAAAGAAGATGTCGCAACTGACTGAAGACTTCGATTGCCTCTTTAAGGGTTTCTACTGATTTGATGAAATCGTCCATGTAAAAGTTGTTTTGTATTGCTTTTGCTGCGATTGGATACACTTCTTCGTTATCGAGTCCCACTCGTTTAAGAGCATAATTTGCGCAAATTGGAGAACTCTTAGCTCCAAACAAGTGACGCTGATATTCGTATATATGAACAGGTTCATTAGTTCTTGGGCGCCATAGAAACCTCAAGCAACTTCTATCCTGCTCGGGAACCTGAACTTGCAGAAAAATCGATTCGATATCTGTTGTTAGGGCTACTGGTCTTTCACGAAATCTGAAAATCGTTCCAATTAAACCATGCAGTAGATCAGGCCCTGATAGTAGCTTTTCGTTTAGGCATACCCCTTTGTACTTTGATGCAGCATTGCAAACACGTCCCACCTTGCCAGGCTTGTTCGGGTTTAGTACTGGATGGTGTGGCAAGTACCATTCTTTCCCGAAGGCGCCTTTCAATTCGGACTCGTCCAATATCTTTACGAATCCCTTCTCTACGTCTGTATCTATCGACTTTTGATATAAACTTTTAAGGTTTGGTTCCCTTTGCAATCTTCGCTCCAGTGAGTTAAGCTGACCCAAGGCAGAGCTGTAGTTGTTCGGCAGGTTGGCTCTGGTTCACTCAAAAGCATTCCCACTTCGTACCGCTCGCCTGTATGCTTCGTCGTACTCTCTAGCATCTTTTGTGCCTGCAACTCCTTCTTGGACTGACTGACGACGTCAATTTTGGAAGCATAAGTTTCTATATCCCACACTTTTCGGATATTCTCAGCCACTTTCATATCTTCTGTTAAGGCAAAATGAAAAACATTTTGTCTTCTCTTTCCCGTCCTAGGTCCACTGACTACCCATCCTAACTCTGTTAGAACGGCAAAAGGTTCACTTCGTGTTCTTATTCTGTAGTCCAAGGGTCTCTGTAGCTCGTAAGCATCTTGACCGAGAATGATGCCGACGTCCATCAGGTTGAAAGTATTGTTTGGGAGAACGTTCAAGTGGTTGAAGCTTTGCTTCAGCTTGTGGTAGTCGTAGTTTGTGGTTCCGAATGAAATAGACAATTGTACAAACGCTTCTATCGAATGTACTTTTTGAATGCGGTCCTTTTATTTTTATGGACACCATTTCTGTCTTAAAATCTTTCGTTCCGCGTATGCCAGCTATGTTGAGCGTAACATCGGTGCATTTGGCTCGCAACTTCTCATTAACGCTTCGGTCGACGAATGATACCGTTGAACCACTATCGAGGAAAGCAAATGTGTTTAACCTTTTGCTGCCACTCTGAATTGAGATGGGAACTATCTGAAGAAAACTCGTAACTTCGTTACTTTGACTGATTGTTGCTGCGCTTACGTTGAGTGCGTGATTGCCCTCGTCCAGTTGGTTTTCTGGTTGTAGCAATCGGTTGTGCTTTCTGGTACATCCATTTATACCACAAGCGTTGACTTTACAGTCTTTGATTGCATGTCCTTTTCCCAGACTTCCGTAACATAAGCGTTGCTTCCTTACAGCTGCATAACGATCATTCACGTTCAAGTTCTTAAACAAAAGACAGTTCCAAATTTTGTGCGTTCCATCGGCTAATGGGCAATGATCGGTAATCGTTGCCTGCGGTTCCTTTACGTTTGAACTCGCACTAAAATTCGAGGTTTTAGAGAACTGCTTGGTTTTGTTCGCATTTCGTCGATGATCCTCCTTACGTTCCCCTGCGGGCTGCAACATGCCTTCGTAAACGAATGAAATTCTTGATAGCCAGTTCTGTAGGAGACAGAGATCTGGTCGGTCCTCATTGGTTTCATCTACATAGAACCACCATTTCTCCTTCAGATTAGGTGGCAACTTTTCAATCGCCATTTGCAGTGTAGCACTAGATCGCAAGTCGCCTTCATTTTTGTAGTGTTCAGAACACTAACTACGTTACTGATGGTTATTGAATAACTGACTAAAGCTTTTGAATCATGCATTCGGATTGCCTGTTAATTTCGCAAAGTATTGAGTTGTGCTTCAACAATTAGGTAAGATTGGCCAAACCTCCGTTCCAACAAAGCCCAAGCTTCACCATAGAGATCTCCGGAGTAGCCCATACTTGATATAGCCGCTCTTGCTTTGCCAGTTGACAATGTTTTCAAGTGGCTCATTTTCTCTGAACTAGGTATTTCACGGTTATGAACGGTTGCTACAAACTTGTTCGACTATTCCGGCCACTCGAGTGGGTTGCCGTCGAAAGAATTTAACTTCAACTTTGGTTGTTGACTATTACTGCTTAGTACATTGCACTCAGACCGGTCGGCTAAACGGTTGAGTTTAAAACGCTCGCCGCTTGGGGATCTGGATTTAAGTAAACTTTCTCGATCGAAACTGACTCGATAGTTTTCGTGATCGTTCTTTGTATGACCAAAACAACAGTCTTTAAAGTTTGCAAACCTATCTGATTGAGCGAGCCAGCCGAAGACGTCCTTGCTCTTTGGACTTTTCCCATTGAAAAGCGATCGGCTTCTTATACTAGGCGCGGCACCATCATCAGCACCAAAATCTCTGGCATCAGGGGCTTCCTTTTCGTATTGCAGTTTGCGCACCGTCTTCTTCCAAACGGTGCAGTTCCATCTCAAGCTCCTTCTGCTTCATTTCATAGTTCAATTTTTCTCAGACGCATTTTGGTGTTAAATTCTTTGTCTTGAGCAGCAAGCTTCTCTGCTTTCTTCGCCTTTTTATCGGAAGACGCTTTGGACTCGTTGTCCTGGTTTTCCTTTTGTTAATTCTTAACTGAGACTTGGGAGGTTTCTCCCATAGATCTTGGAACTTTATCAATTGGCTCTACAGCCCTGCTTTGGAGAGGGGTCTGATTCTGCTGATCCGCCATGCTTGTCTGGCCGTGGATATATGGCAACCAATCGGCTTCTAAATTGATGAAAAATTCGCGTTGTTGGATTTTGTGTCGTCGGTAGAATTCCAAATTATTGAAGATATCACCCCTCTTGTCAAGTAGCTTCTCTAGGTTGATATCGAATTCCAAAATTTGGTTATATACTGTTTTAACTTTGCTAGCTCGATCCCTATTTTTGATCAGTTCGTAGCCTTCTTTCTCCTTGAGCTCAATCTGCTTCGCGCAGTGTTTGAATTGATTCTCGTGGTTGCTGTGACTACGTGACCGAGTCACAATTTGTATACTTTGACGTCGCAGCTTGACGCTTTTCTATCCCGTGGTTCTGTTTTCGGCAAAGTTCGCACCTCAACGTTGTTTGACTGTGCAACTCGAATTGCTTCGTTGTCCTTCTGTTTTGTTCAACATTAGACAGCGGTTTGTATTCCACTGTCCGGGTAGGTGGACCAAATGTAACGGCTGCTTTTCTATCAATGACAAGGAAAGTTTTATTGTCAATGCGTTATTAGCGCAATGACTATTTATTGTCATGCCCACTTCGTTATTAGCGGTTTACAAGCTGTCGGCATACTAAGTTGTGCAGTTCGCTTTTATAATTTTATTCCCGCTATTCTTTAATTTACCGTTGCATTAAACGTTGTTTTATTAGTCCAAATATCTAATCGTTCAGCTTTGCTGAATAATAAAATCAATTGCTGGAACTACTCAGTAAGTTACAATTAAATAATCAAAAAATTTTTCTGAGTTTTGAATAACAACTCAATAAGTCAAGTTGGTGCTATTCAAACGAAAATTGATGTCCCTATAGGTTGCTCACTGTTTATATTTATAAACGAAACTAAGGGGGTACATTCGGTTTCAGAATAGAACACAATTCACAGAGGAGAACCGTCTTTTGCCGTAAGCGGACTTGAATTGTTGGTCAAAACAGAGGTCCTTCGTTAGTCACTGGGGCCGAAGCCATAGAGACGACGTAGCATCTAGGTTTTTGTTTTGGAAAACTCAAGTCTGTGAACTGAAAATCTATCTTTCACCGCTTATCACTTTCAACGAACTGATTATAAGTTCTTCGTCTGGTCAAAGAAGAGGAATTTTTGTCACCCTAATGTTCGGCTATCAGAGGTTCTTTAATTTCCTTTCTCTCAAATTACTCAAATTGTCAAGACCAAATCGATGACAAGACAAATTACAAGTTTCACGTTAGCAAGACACAGTATTTTACTGCTCAGGTGAGATTTTTAGGCAGACTGGATTTCCTTGTAAAAGTAGTTTTCTTAGTTCTTTCAAAGCCAACCTGACTTCAACTGACAAATCTTGTGTTCTGCTGAAGCTAGAGCTCCCCTTTTTCCACAAAACTGAACCCGGTTTCTATGATCACAACAAAGCTCAGGCTTAATTTTCTGATTGTTCACAGCAATCTGCGACACACACACACACACTTACTTTTATTAAGCTTTGAAGTGCGTGGAATCAGATCTATGCGGAATTTCACGAGTCTTAGTTCTTTCACTTCGCTTCTGTATATGTGGCAGCAGCTGTGATTTTTTAGAAAAGTCAAACTAACACTTTGTTGTTACCAGGTGTAAAACGCAATTTTGGTACACAGCAGTTTTATTGACCTCGTTTTGTTAAGACTTTAACCCGGTCAGCCTGTTCGCACGCTTGGGGGCTCTTTTTACACGTTTACAAATGTATGAAATTTAGAAAGAAAATATGTCGACATAAAAACTGTTTTAATGAAATGAATGTTTGTGGAAATCATTAATGCTCGGCCTTCACAGCTATTTTTAGCGGTGACACATCAACCCGGGTTCTCACACGTTAACGTAAACCAATAACAATTTAAAATCGTTATCATGAACTTATGGATAAAATGTTTCCAAATCCTGAAAAACCATGATTTCGCTTGAAGTTTTAGCCAATTATATGATGAAAAAAATCAAAGTGAAACGATACAGGGTGAATAAATCGGGGTGAAAACACAGGGTTCAAAATGGGGGATGAAAGAATGTAAACCCTCGTATATATATCGTTTTCTAAAAGTCGGTAATTTATGGAAACTTTGTTACCTTAAAACGTACTAAAATTTTTTCTTTTTATGGCGTTTTATGGTAAGTTACCATAAAAATGAACTGTAGTTTCCCAAATTTGTGTTAAAGTTTTTGGCGTTTTTTAAGTATGGACGTGTAATTTGGACTGGTTTTTAGGCAATTCAAAATTTTTCTGACCGTTTCGTGATTTTTGTTTCCATAAAAACCATAAATGGCGTTTTATTATTTGTAAGTTTCTTTTATGGTGGTCAGACAGGGTACGTAACAGAATTATTATCGACTTGGCAGAGGGCAAACTGAAAGGAAAACCGATTTGATTTTCTCCTATGGATTGCGGTAAAAAAAACTCGAATCTTTAACCTAATTTTCAGATAATTAAAAAAAAATGTATTGTGACACAAATATAAATTTAAATTCTTCACATTGAGGTTCTAGCAAAACAATTATCTGCTATGAATTAATAAGATGGTATTGAATCCACTGGGAAAAGACAGACAGGTCAACAAAGAAACTTCCATTGTTGCAAACACGATTCGGGGTGTCGAAGCGATCCATGGAGTAACTGGCGATTCCATAAAGACATTCGGGTTCCAGGGTTCCGCATTTGAATTTGTACAACGGCCCCCCTTGGTCCATAAAACAAATATTAGAACTCTCTAACAAAGGGACTGTGCAGATATTATCAGCCCTGCAAGCTTCGGAATTGTTTCGGTATTTGAAATTGGACAATGAGAAGAAAGTTTCTTGAAGAACAATCGGAAACGAGTAGGATCTCTTTGCGGTTATGAGAGAACCCATGCCACACGTCCCGAATAAAGTGAGCCGGTGGAAAATTTCTGGAAGGGGTCCTGGGCAAAGTGGGAGTCCACGACCAGCCGCACCCCAGATGGGTCTTCCAGTTTTTAAGATGGCGAGATCCATCAGGGGTTGGTTACTGGGAGAGAAGCTGAAATTGATTGCTTGTTGAAAAGACAACGAGGCTCTTGAATGTAATCTGTAACGAAACATTCCGACACCCCCCCCCCCATTGTCAAAGAAATTGCAGGAACAGGATCACTACACGTTGTGCGTCTCAATTTTTTTTTTTTGGATATAAAGTTCATACTAATTTTTGATAACTAAATCAGTTTACGGAATTACTAAACAGCAGTTTAACTCGCGAACCAATTAATTAATATATAGTTAGTTGCAACACAAAAAGCGAACGTTCAAAAAACTCCTGGCATGCAAATGAACATCAAAATTCTACGAATTTATGATACTTGATTTAAAAAAAACATTTTTCCATGTAGCTTTTGTTTTTACTTAGATGCACAACTGCAATATAGCAAACACAAAAAAATCACAAAAATTTAGGAATCGAAATTCAAATTGAACTTTAAGGCAAAGCAAAAGAGAGTGTTTTGTATTCGCTCACCAGTTCAGCTGTTCTACTCAAAACTAAGAGACCTAAGTGACAAATACGAACAGTTTGTAGCAGCAACAAATGTCGTCGAAAACAACAAATCAACAAAACAATTTTCAACACAGCAATCACAGAGCATACCAAAAAAATTACTTAAAGCTATCTTTGGTGATCCGTTGAAATGTTTATTTATACTTTAAATACGACTCCAATATGACAACTCGTTGGGGCCGAAAAATATCTGAAATTTCTTGAAAAAAATATTCATTACTAGCGTCTACTGGTCCCAAAACAAAAACTAGTAGCAAAGAAGGTGACTACTTTGCTACTAGTCCCCCCCCCGTCTCGTCTTTCGGCGCCCAATGTGGAAAGCGCTTAATTTACTTGAATGTGCTTCCCACCGGGCAATTAAATAGATTAAAATGGAAAAAGCTTCTGAAGAAATGTGGTTATAGTTACGTTCGGCAGTAAAAGCATTTTAAGCCATTTTAGTCCTTCTACGATTTCATCTGTTAAGATTACTAAAAGTAATGGTTATACTGCAACTAAACGGTTTAAACTAAGTTAAGCAAAAACAATTCCAAGAAAGTTTTAAGTAATTTAAAGCAAAATCTCACTGTTTTTGATTTTAGTGTTTTAACTTTGTTGAAAAAGAATTAGAAAAGCAAAACGAAATCATCCATCAACAACATTATAACAGCTGGCGTTTGTTTGAGTTAAATGAAGTGATAGAAGAGCGTAGCTACGAACCGGAGATTTATTTTGTTCAGTGCAGAATTCTTTTTTCTCGTTTTCTCGTTTTTTCTCCTGAGGTGTGAGGTTATTGGGACTCTATAGCCAGGAAAAACCCCAAAAGAAGTCATGATGAGTTGAATTAAAATAGATAATTTTTTTCTAATGTTTTTCTCTGATAACCTCACTTCTAGACACATTACTTCGAATATCTTTTATATTTTGATTTTTTGGTCAAAGAAGTAACTAACTCAACTTGAGAATCTAACGAACATATATTAACTATAAGAAACTTTTGTCGAACAACACAATTGAACATATCAGTGCCTCATTGCATACATTTAACTGTTTTTCAATCTTGAGTTAAAGAAACACTACTCATAATCAAGAAAAGTATTACAAAAATTACCTAGAAAAATAGTGATCCACAAACAAACGAAAAAAACAGCAGATTTTACTGTTCAAATTGTAGCAGTTCTTCCAATTTCTTGATCAACAACTGTATCCGATTGAAGTGTTTTATGCAGCCGGCTAATTGCAAAAATAGAAAATCTTTTCATTCAAACCAGAGAGTGAAGGGACTTGTGTTTATGAAAACTTCCATCCAGGAATTGACAACATTGAAAAATCAATTTTTCCAAATCAAGTTTTGCAGTTTTGAGATTATTAGAAGTTCCATTTCCGAAAAAATTTCTGACATGCCAGTGCTTGCTGCTGCTCATCACGCAAGCAAGCGACCATAGTGCTCAAACGAGAGGACAAATCATCACATATGGCTGAGAAAATTTTGATGAAATGAACGGGATTTTAGAAACAGTGTACTCTTTTTAATACCGTTTTATTTAAAATTTGAGTAAAGCTAACGGTACCACCTTTAAACACATTTTGGTTTTAAAAAAATATGTCTTAAGTTAACTTAAAATGACGCCAATGGTGAATAGTTTAAAGGCCCTTGAACCTCAAAGTTTTCTCACAAAGACGAAACGCAAAACGTTTGATTAAATGTTTCTACGCTCCACGAGTTTTTTTAAAAGACTCCTGATCTGATTTTATAAAATTCCTCTTACACCTAAACAAAAAACAAATTTTATATTTCAACCTCTCTTGTGGAAAAAAGAAAATAAATTCACAGTTCGAAAGATCTTGAGTTCTCTTTATTATGTTTGTATTGTCCCAAGAAAGCATATAAAATTATTGTTGGTCGACTGAATTCAGTTTTGTACTTCAATAAAAATACAGATATCTTAAGTATATTTTGTTCAGATTTTTCCTTAAAACTCTCTAAATGATATTTTGGGAAATTAATGAGCAATATGAGCAATGATTTGACTATGACAGCCAACGGAAGGAAACGTATGGTGAGCGCTGCGGGGATGCACTGGGCGGGGGTTGATGTGGGCAACAGTGGGGGGGGGGGCAACGGTGGGAGGGGGTTTGGGCTGCACGGGGTCCTTACAGCCTGAACGATGTGAATGGGTTAGGAATGAGGCGGTGAAGTGAGAAGGGCCTGATGTGAGGGGGGTTGTTGTGGAGGAGGGTGTGGGGGTGACGGTCAACCTCTAAGAGCCGCCCTTCACACCATAAGTATAATTCTCCGTGAATAAGTATAGTTTCTGTGAATCGCATAGTTGGAGACAAGTGAGCTGAAAGTCTCTAAGAGCACTTAATGCTTGCTGGGTGCTACCTGTTTATCCCGTTTTTGAGTACGAAAAGTCAAATAGGTCAGAAGAGAACGCGGTCAAGGGAAAACAAAATATGTACCTCTTGAAAGTACATTGCTTTATGTTATCTTCGTGGCATGTTTAGGAAAAAGTTTTTTGATGGGAGGTTTTACTTACGTGGCTGATAGAATTTTCTCTACGATTCTGTAGATGCTCTTTGTTGGCTTCAGTTTTGAGAAATCTGCTACTTCCAAAGTCAATCCCTCGACTAAACATAAAGTAGAATGCAATTGATACGCAAATGTGGGCTTCATAAATCAAAAATTCAACAAAACTTGGAAGGGTAGCCCAATATACTTTAACCACTATATAGGAGTTGAATCTCAGATCAGGTATCTATTTTCTGAATAAAATCAAATACATCCTAAATCCTGAAAAAGTTCATTATTTTCGAATGCTTGTTTTTTTTCATTGTAAGTGCAGCAAAAAAACAAAGATTTCAAGAAACAAAAATCGACCAATTTTCAACTTTTTAAAATTAAAATTTGAAAGTTTTTGAAATTTCAAAAGATTTCAAAACCTTCAAAACAATAAAACTGTTGGTTTTGGATACTTGGAGGGATGGATTGTCGAAAAGCAGAAAATGGTTAAAAAAAGAAGCGTCAAAAATATCATTGATTAGATAAAAAGAAAATTTATTTTTCCTGCCGTCCCAGTTTTGGTTTGAACCAAGAATACGGTTGTAGTTTTAAATGCGGATTGCTTCTCTTGAGAGGCTGGCATTGACTCAAGGCTATTTAGACATACTGCAACTTTTCTTCCCTTGCTAGTTTTAAACGATTGATATCTGTTATAGTAAATTAATCTTTTCGAAACCAGATTGATATTAGAAATCAAATTAGAATTTCGTCTTATTTTTTGATAACGGTTTTTACTAAAACGTACAAAAAAGCACATGTTTGCTGTCGTAGGTACAAATTTTTCAAAATGTTGCAGTGTATCGAATGGTTCGAAATACTTAGAAGGAATACACTTTTTTTGAGAACATCGCGAAAATTTTTTTATAACAAGCACTGGCATAAGTAACGAAATTTACAAGGTGAAAAATTATTAAATTAAAAAAAACAACTTCAAATATCTTCATACTTAATCAATTTGTAATTGTACATTAGTCAAACTTCACGGGAGTTTGTCAAGTATTTTTTGACAACGACATTTGTTATTCGTTTTTGACTATTAGATAATTTAAAATACAATTTTATGATTGACGGCACACCACGAAACTCAAGCTTGTTGAAACGATCCGTGTTGTAATTTTGAAACAAGTTTCCAGGTTTTGCAACCCAGAGTCATATCAATAGTGTGCCCAGAGTCATGTCAACAAATATCATTTTTTTTTGTTTTTCGGCACAAGTTTGGCTTTTGGGCGTTTTTTTGCTAATTTATTGGATTGAAAAACTTATTCCATCAGACACGGCGTTCTCATAAAACAATTTGAAAATTTTACTGAAATGTTTTACCAAAAATCTATCTGCTTTTAGCGAATAGGGTTTAAAATAACTTGTTTGCACACCTATAATCTTGATAGTCGTGTTAAATTTTCAAAAAAAAATTGATTGTAAAATTAATGCTTCAAGAAGGTTTCAAGCTCTGAGAAATGCTTTACCAAGATGAAATCTATGACAATTGAAGAGAAAAAAAGTTTTCTTGAAAGATTTATTTGTCTACTGCTTTACAGTTACCTAATCTCGTTAATTGGATTCTACTGTAAGAAAATAGCTTTTTATAACTTTTTCAGCTTTGTTTCATGACATTAGGAAAGTAGGGTCTCAATTTAAGGTATCAAAAGTAGAACATTTAATGCGTGGTTCTACTGAATGGGTATCAATCCAATTGAACTTTTCAAAAAAACTAAAATAAGATCTTTTATTGTTCCAAACCAGTAAAGTTTTACAGAATAGTTCTACCTGGATTGCTAGGACGTATATATGGTTTTTGTTACTTCTAAGAACCCTACATGATCATTTTGTAGCAGCTAAGAATCATTTCAAAATTTCAGTTCATTTTTTTCTGATTTTTGAGAGGTGGTGTAGCTGTCGCATTACTAATGTAAACGCTGAGTAGCCCTCTCAAGATCTATTCTCCTTAATTTCTGGCATTCTCAAAAATTGCTCAAATCTCACAACTGATGCGAAAAATGACGCATGACTGTTTTTTTGTTCTTTGGGTAGTACAAGTATATTCTTTGAATTTTCGTTTAGAGGGTCAAAATATAAACGCATATGATTAACTCGGGTTTCATCTAAGGTAGACCGCAGGCAATCGCTTTTCAAATTAGATTTTTTACAAAATTAGTCTGTTTTTTGTGATGGCAAAACTACTACGTCGTGCGAGACAGTACGTACACGTAAAACTCCATTCTATAAGTTTCGAGGGCAGAATAAGCGGGTGAATAGTTTTTATGTGCATTCACATTTACTCACGGTTTTTAACGATTCCAAATACTTGACTTTTTGCAAAAATAAAAAGATCTTGAGAAAATTTGCCCGCACATGTAATTTTTTAAAACAATTGTCCTGACCTCGAAACCCACAGTTTGTTATTTTTATCTTGGTAGTCTTGGTAGTCCATATCTTGGTAGTCCATGACCTTGGTATATTCTTAGAGATTCTCTAAAAGCGCTTATGACTTAATACGATCACTATGATTCATGTATGCCTTAAATGGTAGATAAGATTCTTTAATTGCATACAGCCCATGCATTTTTTGTCGGGCAGAACTTCTTGCTTTGTTTCTATATATGGTAACCAAAAATCTTCGTTTCCTGGTTTATCTTTATGCCTGTTTGATGATTTCTCGAAAAAAAGCATAATCTATAATAATTGCATATATCTTTGTTCTCCAATATTTCTCCTTATTTCTATTTTTTTTTTTTAAAAAAAATAGAGTATTATCATATTATTATTTCAAGCTCACTTGGGAAATGATGAACGCACTGGGCTGAAGTCAAGACAAATCTTCGACTAATAATCGCAGCTCCACAGAAATTCAACATTTTGTAAAAATTTAACTTGGCGTAAAACCGTCTGGGTGGGCTATTTATGCCGTTAATGATCAATGATGTAGATTTTTTGCCCAGAAAGTAATTGGATGAAAAAATACCATTTGGGTAGTTTTTTGGTTTGTACATCGAAGTCTGGATTCTCGTAAAAGTTGTGCAAACTTGAAGTAAACAAAGTAAACAAAAATAAACTTTTCTGCTCCGATTTATGAAGTTCATATTTTAGGTTTATTGTATTTTAGTTGTCGCGTTTAAGTTCAACTATTATCAGTTATTTTGCGGTTCGATACTTTGTTTGAACATACTCAACTAACAAGTTCTAGTTTAAGTAACTGATTTCACAACCCAAATATAAATAACGAATTTAAGTCTGTATAATGTATAAAATTTTTCTCATTTCTTTTTCGGCAAAACTGGTTATAAAATATTATGACAAACGCTGAAGGTTTAACTTGTTAATCTAATTATTTTATGACCTTGACTATCTGTTTGATGAAAACTATTAGTTCATCAAAACTTCATCTTTACCAATATTTTATAGTTTGTCAAAACCATTAAATTCAATTAACCATAACAGCGGTGAATTTCCATTTGCTAAGGTTGATTGATTACAAGGTCGTTTGAAATGTTACCTTTCGTAAACTTTCAGTCCGGGTTTTCCATTTATTTGTTCACGAGGGTTTAATTTAGTTCGGGTTTCTTTGACATTTTGCAACCCGCAGCCTTCTTTAGACTGTTTTTGTAAAGAAACAATGAACCAAAATAGCAACAATAAACCTATCCAGTGGAAACAACTTTTGCATGGCTTGTCGGAAAGTTGAAAGAATATGTTCTTGAATTAGGGTCGAGTACGTGAACAAAATGTGAACAAAATTGTGAGCGAATTAAACAAGTTGATCATTTTCATCAACAAAAATCACAGCAGGTGAAAAATGAAGATAACATCATAGTAGGACATTAAAATGTAAAAAATATAATCTTATTCTTTCACTTGTTTGGCTGTTTCACTTAGAGTAAAAAACTTCTGCATGAAGTCATCAAGGTACTATTTCTTAATGATTGGAATGGAAACATCTAACGCACAGTGACAAGCGTTAATGATTCAGAACAATTGAAGGGAAATTTCAAGTTTCAGAAAAGATTCAGAAGGATTTCAGAACCAACTGTGAATTGATTTCAGAATTTTTCTGAATTAGATTAAAATTCATGGAAAGTTTTCTGTTTTCTTTTGAATCAGAAGATAGTTCAGAATGAATCACTGAATTAGCTCTGAATCAGACAAAATCGGAACAAAATGTGACCTGAGTTAGACTCTGAGACAGTGCTGAACTCGGTGTACAGTTAGGTACGAGCTCAGTTTTAATCCTCTGATAGTTTTCTTAAGATAATATTGTGGACTTCGCGGTTAAAATGTTTCTCAAAAGGCAAAGCCTCATACCTTTTAAGCCGGTTTTGTTTAATGACCCTATCCAATTTCTTTAGAAAATAATCTTTTGACTTCAAAAACTGTTTGAATTATGTAATGCCTCGTTTCAGAACTACAATCCGTGGTTTACCAAATAATGAATTGCGAATGGTTATTTATAATGAATGGTCCAGCTAAAACCAACCATGGTAACGCGCTGAAGCATGGCCATGATGTAACTGCAATGTTTTATTATATGATAAAAATTCATTAGATAAACGAAAAAAACAATTAAAAAACTGTATTTTTTTCAAAAATTAACAAAACTAGGTTAGATGATGAAGAACTACTGATACAGGCAAATTTTAAAATGAAACAATACAAAATGTAATCAGCAAAAGAAGAAAAAAAAGGTATATTGTATATCCCCATAAAATTGAAGGAATAAAGCGATATTTTTGAGATTTTCAAAGTTTCAGTTTCTATCTGTTTTTCTCAGCAAAACAAAACCACATAGGCACTGTTTTTCTAAATTCTCCAAAAAAATTACAATGGTTTTGTTTCAATTTGTTTTTTAGAACACTCCTAAATATGCCTCAGTAACGGCTACCTCTGCACTATTTTTTTCAAGTTTGAGATGCCAAGTAGATTGTGATCAATCCATCTCAAAAAGTTTTCTGATGTCCAATTTGCAGCAATGACAGTTTCCTGTCTTGGTCTTGATGCGTCTATAAATTAGAGAACTGAATCCATTGGTAATAGAGGTCAAACATTTGAGATGTATAGTAGGTACGCATTAATATGTTTCTAGCTACTAACGATATTTGTTTCATTTTTCTTTTTTTTCTTGAAATCTCTTGAGAAACATATATTATTCATTTTTATCGGGAAAGATGAAAATATCCCAACCGGTTTAAAGAAAAACAGTGCCATTGAGAACTCTATTCGTTGATGGAGTTCTAAACTGAAATTAAGAATGGAAAACGTCAGTGAGTCTGTTTTTCAAGGTTTTCGAGACCATTTCTGTTTTCTCTTCGCCTCTCTGTTTTTCAGGTTTTGTTGTAATAAAATGAATTCTGCTGCTCAAAATTTGTGTTGAAGAAAAATTTTTTGACTCCAGAAAACTCTTTACTTATGTCACTTATTTGGCAGCTTAACGCTGAGTAAAAAATTCCTGCAAGAAGTCATATAGATAGTATTTCTTATTGATTGAAATGGAAACATCTAAAACAGTGACAATCAGTACTGATTCTGAACCATTGAAGGGAAATTTCAAGTTACAGAAAAGATTTAGAAGGATTTCAGAATCAACAGAGATGTGATTGCTAAAGTTCTTTGAAGCAGAGCAAAATTCCGAGAGAAAATTTTGTATTGTTTTAACTTAGATAATTCAGAATGAATAACTGAATTAGCTCTAGTTCAGACAAAATCGGAACAGAATACGACCTGACTTAGACACTGGCACAGTACTGAATTATTCGGTGTAGAGTTAGGTACGGGCTGATTTTTAATTCTCTCTACGTTTCTTTAGATAATATTGTGGACTTGGGGGTAAAAATGGTTCTCAAAATGCAAAGCCTCACACCTTTTATGTCGGTTTTGTTTGACCTATAAAATTTCTTTAGAAATTGAACTTTTAACCTCAAAAATTGTAAGAATTATATGCTGCCTCGTTTGAGGACCACATAATAATGGTTTAGCCAAACATAAATAACGAAATTAAGTCTGTGTAATGTATAAAATTTTTCTCATTTCTGTTTCGGCAAAACTGGTCTAAAAATTATGACAGAAGCTGCGGGTTTAACTTATCAGTTTAATTTTTTTATGACCTTGACTCTCTGTTTGATGAAAACTATTAGTTCATCAAATCTTCATCTTTACCAATATTTTATAGTTTGTCAAAACCATTTAATTCAATTAATCATAACAGCGGTGAATTTCCATTTGCTAAGGTTGATTGATTACAAGGTTGTTTGAAATGTTACCTTTCGTAAACTTTAGTCCGGGTTTTCCATTTATTTGTTCACGAGGGTTTAATTTAGTTCGGGTTGCTTTGACATTTTGCAACCCGCAGCCTTTTTTAGATCATTATTGTGAAGAAACATTGAACCAAAATAGCAACAGTAAACCTATCCAGTGGAAACAACTTTTGCATGGCTTGTCGGAAAGATGAAAGAATATGTTCTTGAAGTAAGGTCGAGTACGTGAACAAAATGTGGACAAAATTGTGAGCGAATTAAGCAAGTTGATCATTTTCATCAACAAAAATCACAGCAGGTGAAAAATAAAGATAACATTATAGTAGGACATTAAAATGTAAAAAATGAAATCATATTCTTTCACTTGTTTGGCTGTTTCACTTAGAGTAAAAAACTTTGCATGTAGTCATCAAGATACTATTTCTTAATGATTGAAATGGTAACATCTAACGCACAGTGACAAGCATTATTGATTGAGAACAATTGAAGGGAAATTGCAAGTTTCAGAAAGACTCAGAAGGATTTCAGAACCAACTGTGAATTGATTTCAGAATTTTTCTGAATTAGATTAAAATTCAGGGAAAGTATTCTGTTTTCTTTTGAATCAGAAGATAATTCAGAATGAATCACTGAATTAGCTCTGAATCAGACAAAATCGGAACAAAATGTGACCTGAGTTAGACTCTGAGACAGTGCTGAATTCGGTGTAGAGTTAGATACGAGCTCAGTTTTAATTCTCTGTACGTTTCTTAATATAATATTGTTTGACTTCAAAAATTGTTTGAACTATATAATGCCTCGTTTCAAAACCACAGTCCGGGGTTTACCACATAATGAATTGCGAATGGTTATTTATAACGAATGGTCCAGCTAAAACCAACCATGGTAACGCGCTGGAGCATGGCCATGATGTAACTGCAATGTTTTATTTTATGATAACTATTCAATAGATAAACGAAAAAAAAAACAATTAAAAAACTGTATTTTTTTTTCAAAAAATACCAAAACTAGGTTAGATGATGAAGAACTACTGATACAGGCAAATTTTAAAATGAAACAATACAAAATGTGTTCAGCAAAAAGAAGAAAAAAAAGGTATATTGTATATCCCCATGAAATTGATAGAATAATGCGACATTTTTTAGATTTTCAAAGTTTCAGTTTCTATCTGTTTTTTTCAGCAAAACAAAATCATATAGGCACTGTTTTTCTAAATCCTCCAAAAAAGTTACAATGGTTTTGTTTCAATTTGTCTTTTAGAACACACATAAATATGCCTCAGTAACTGCTACCTCTGCACTATTTTTTTCATGTTTGAGATGCCAAGTAGATTGTGATCAATCCCTCTCAAAAAGTTTTCTGATGTCAATTTGCAGTAATGACAGTTTCCTGTCGTGGTTTTGATGCGTCTATAAATTAGAGAACTGAATCCATTGGTAATAGAGGTCAACACATTTGAGATGTATAGTAGCTACGCATTAATATGTTTCTAGCTACTAACGATATTTGTTTCAATTTTCTTTTTTTTTCTTGAAATCTCTTGAGAAACATATATTATTCATTTTTATCGGGAAAGATGAAAATATCCCAACCGTATTAAAGAAAAACAGTGCCATTGAGAACTCTCTTCGTTGATGGAGTTCTAAACTGAAATTAAGAATGGAAAACGTCAGGGAGTCTGTTTTTCAAGGTTTTCGAGACCATTTCTGTTTTCTCTTCGCCTCTCTGTTTTTCAGGTATTGTCGTAATAATATGAATTCTGCTGCTCAAAACTTGTTTTGAAGAGAAGTTTTTTGACTCCAGAAAACTCTTTAGTTATGTCACTTATTTGGCAGCTTAACTCTGTGTAAGAAATTCCTGCAAGAAATCATAAAGATAGTATTTCTTAATGATTGAAATGGAAACATCTAAAACAGTGACAATCAGTACTGATTCTGAACCATTGAAGGGAAATTTCAAGTTTCAGAAAAGATTCAGAAGGTTTTCAGAACCAACAGTGATGTGATTTCTAAATTTTTCTGAAGCAGAGCAAAACTCAGAGAGAATATTTTTTATTGTTTTTAATTAGATAATTCAGAATGAATCACTGAATTAGCTCTGATTCAGACAAATTTGGAACAAAATACGACCTGACTTAGACACTGACACCGTAATGAAGTTTTCGATGTAGAGTTAGGTACGAGCTCAGTTTTAATCCTCTCTACGTTTCTTAAGGTAATATTGTGAACTTCGGGGTAAAGATGTTTCACAAAAGGCAAAGCCTCGCACCTTTTCAGTCGGTTTTTTCTTAATGACGCTATAAAATTTCTTTAGAAATTGAACTTTTGACCTCAAAATTTGTAAGAATTATATGATGCCTCGTTTGAGAACCACATAATAATGGTTATTTCTAATGGTTATTTTTAATGAACGGTCCTGCAAAAACCAACCATGATAACGCGCTTAAGCTTGGCCATAATGTAACTGCAATGTTCTTTATGATAAGAATTTATTAGATAAATGAAAAAAAAAACAATGAGGAAATAAAACAACTTGGAACCAACTGTATTTTTTTCAGAAATGAGCGTAAATAGGTTAAATGATGAACAACTCCTGATACAGCCAAACATTAAAATGAAACAATACTAAATGTGATCAGCAAAAAGTAACAGAAAAATGGTATTTTCTCTATCCGCATAAAATTGAAGGAATAAAGCAAATTTTGATATCTGTTTTTCTCAAAACGAAACCACTTCCGCATTGTTTTCTAAATTCTCCGAAAACTACAGGAAAGTTACAGTTTTTTTGTTTCAATTTTTTTAGAACACATCGAAATACGCCTCAGCACCTATTTTTCTCAAGTTTGAGATGCCGTGTAGTTTTTGAATGTTCCCTCACGATGAGTTTCTGATGCCCAGTTTGCAGTAATTACAGTTTCCAGTTTTGATGCGTCTAAAGTTAGGGAAATGAAAACCAGTGAAAATGGAAGGTCAAACATTTGCGATGTATAGTAGGTACGCATTAAAAGGTTTCCAGCTACTATCGATATTTGATTTATTTTTGTTTTTTTTTTCCTTGAAATATCTTGTAGAACGCATGCTATCCGTTTTAATTGGGAAGGAAGATAATTGGGAAGGAGTTCTATACAGAAATAGAAATTAAGATCGGAACGACTCAGTGAACCTGTTTTCCATGCTCTTCGATACCTTTTCTGTATTCTCTTAGCCGTTCTGTTTTTCAGGTACTGTCGTAAGAATATGATTTCTGCTGCTCAAAGTTTGTGTTGAAGAGAAATTTTTTGACTTCAGAAAGCTCTTGAGTTCTTTCACTTGTTTGGCAGCTTCACTTAGAGTAAAAAAAACTTCTGCATGAAGCCATCAAGGTACGATTTCTTAATGATTGGAATGGAAACATCAAACGCACAGTGACAAGCATTATTGATTCAGAACAATTGAAGGGAAATTTCAAGTTTCAAAACGGGTTCAGAAGGATGTTAGAGCCAACTTTGAGGTGATTTCCGAATTTTTCTGAATCAAAGCAAAATTCAGGGAACGTTTTCTGTATTCTTTTGAATCAGAAGATAATTCAGAAGGAATCACTGAATCAGTTCTGATTCAGACACATTTGGAACAAAATGTGACCTGAATCATATTCTGACTCAGTACTGAATTTGCTTGAGAGTTAATCCTCTGTACGTTTCTAGAGAAAATATTGTTCACTTTTGGGTGAAAACAATTCTCGAAAAGCAAAGCCTCACACCTTTTATGGCAGATTTGTTTATTGAGCCTATCCAATTTTTTTAGAAAATAATCTTTGATTTCAAAAATTGCAAGAAAAAAAAGCTGCATCGCTTGAGAATCAAGAGACGGGGTTTACACAAACAATGAATGGTTATTTTGATTGATTGACCTTCGTCCAGATAAAGCCAATCAAGGTAACACGGCAGAAAATGGCAAGCATATAAGTGCAAGGTTTTGTTTTATGAGAAGATTTGAATAGATAAATGATGGGGAAAAATGAAAAAAAAAACAAATAAATACACAAGCTTTTCAAAATTGAGCGTAAATACGTTAAATGATGAAGAAATACTGATACAAGCAAATTTCAAAATTAAACAATACCAGAAAATAAAAAAAAACAGCAGAACGAATTTGGTTGTTGTATCGCAATAAATTAATGCTCTTCTCTTACATTTGACCATTTGGCGGAATATCTCCTTCTTCTATATAGATATCATAAATAAATTTGTTATGTTTACTGCATTTTCAACAAACACGAGATGATAGAAAAATACTCTTCTAAAAGTGATTGCGTCATGTCCAGACTCGTGAAGAAAACCACTAAACAAGTTTGTCCATTCGTTTCCAACTCATCTAATCCATGCAAGTGAATAGCCACCGCTCTGAACAGACAAGAATAATCTTTTTAGATTTCTCCGTACCCACTCGTAAAAAGTCAATCCACATTTTTACGTCTCAACAACTGATCAGGAAGAACTGCATCGATACATCCCATTGGAATGTTCTTGAAAAGAGCGCCAAATATCGTTACGTTTGTAGTCAGAGCAAATTGCCACTTTGTGTTTTCCCTCTTGTGTGCACAAGTCTCCACTAGATCCATCTTTTCAATTCTGTTAAGAAGTCAGACCAAGTCCCCTTTTGAGCAGAGTAAATGAGATTTTTCAAAGAAAGTGTTGTTCTCATGTGCATAAGAGTACGGTTATTCGTGTGTGTCCACATTGCGCAAGATAAAACCAAGAGCCAGATTCACTTTGGCAGCGCCTTTAATTTTATCAGAAAACCTCCTTTAATTTCTCTTTGATCTCATTGGGATCAAACTTGGACATCTTGAATTTGAAATCTCGATGTCTCCCATTTACCATTTCCGTATCGACAAAAAATTGCTGGCAAGCACTTAGTTCCTGTTGTAATTTATCGTTGTTTTTGTTTAGCTCCTCCGATTCTAGGACTTCTTTGAAATTTTCACTCGATTTGGTCCAACTTTAGTCAAAGTTCCATGCTTTCTCCTCTTGTGTTGTTGAAGAGAATAAAGGTTGGAAATTTTTCCTAGCACATAGTACACATAGTACTAGGCTTAACTTTTTTTGTGGCATGATGCTTGGCAAGGTGATAAATCAAGTCTTCCTTCATTTGGGAAAGAAAAGTGGACATTTGGAACAAGATAAAGTCCCCCTATCACAAGACTGCCTGTGTCTTGCCATTTTGTTTCTTCACCAACATTTGGTTTCACTTTTTGCATTTCACTGGGAGAACTCTATCGAGAGAAGGTTTGTTTTGTTAGTTCAAGATGAATTGAGTAAAATTCAGTTAAAGTGCGGAGCAACTGGATCTGAAAAAGCAGAATGTGTAATCATTAGAGCTGCTAGGTCATTTTGAGCTACTCGACGATGACTCGTCACTTCCATATATGGATAAAACGTCACCTCTATTTTTAGAAACAAGCGTTATTTAACAACCTTCTAGAAGATTGATATGATCCCGATTGCGACATTTATATAAATTGTTTAAAAATTTCATTTTAATCAGCGATGACTCATCACTTTCTTAGATGGAAATGAGGTCATTTTTTATAGAAACGAACATCTTGTTAGAACATTCTAGAAGGCTGAAGTTATACAGATTACGACACTTCTTCGTATAGTACCTAACTTCCAGTTTAAATGTACAAATTCATTCCGTGGCGAAAAAAAATCGAAATTAACATTTTTATCACATTTTGCTCTCACTCGTATTTGTTAACCTTGACTAGAAACCTTCCTTTCCAACACAGATTATTTCTCCATAGAAAAACCAACAAGAAAATCATTCTTTGAAAATTACCGATTGTTCCAGTATTTCGAATAGATGTAGTTCAAAATTTTCTGTCTGAGATCCAATTCATTTTTCTTGAAAATAGAAAAAAGGACATAAATGTGCTCTCATAGCAACAAGAGAGATCAAGAAAAAGTTTCCATCTGTTGTCGAACAACAAATTTACGTTGTACAGCCTAATGTTGTTGTATTAGAACCTCTCATCCAATCAGGTTTCAGCTTTAGAAAACTTTGATAAAAGATTTCAATTTATTCAGTGCTTTTTCAATTTTAATTTTCTTTTATATTAAAAAGCGTTTTTATTTGAGATTTCCATCATTTGTGAAAAATATTGATCAAGAACCACTTACAAGTTTTGGAAAAAAAATACAAAAGAAAGGAAGGAATCGCTGATGATTACAGAGTAGACGAAAATGATGTCGATTTTTATTTCTTTTACAATTTCTTGGACAATTTAATCAAAGCAGTAGATTCATCCAAATTAGTAAAGGATTTGAATATGCAACCTTCTCTACCAAAAACTTTGAGAATGATGACTACATAACAAAACAATGGGTTTTTCGTCAGAACACGTATGAAACGCTTTCCATATTGAATTCTGTCCCAGAAATTATGGTACAGTACAGAAATCTATCTCAATCTAATTAAATCCTAAATCTTGAATCAGTAAAAATTATTTCATCTCTGCAAAGTGCGCTGTTCTTTCATTAGTACAAAGGCTACAATGCATAGGGAGTAAGAGTACGATTTGGAACACGACTCCCCAACATTTATATACAAAAATATAGTTCCAAATTTGGAACATTTTCAGTGATCAATATTAGATTTAACGAGATGGAGAGCATTTATCGAAGCTTGACTCTTTTGGTCAATTACATCAACTCCTTTCCTCTAACTTATCCCTCTTTGGCTGTTAATTAGGATAACACGTGTAAGAAGAGGTCACTTTACAACTGATACATTTCTTCTTCTGGATAATAACATCACTTTGTCAGCTACTGTTTTTGGATACTTTGTTCCGATTAGTTTTTGTTTAGTATAAACAGAATTGGAAAATTCACCGGCATCAATTGCTCTCTCTCCTCATAAAACAACGTCACCTCTGTTCTCAACTACCTTTGTCTTCAATCCTTCTTCTGATCTCAACACATCGAGAAATGGGATTCAAAAAGTAGAATAACAGCCTTCTCTACTCATTTTCTTTCACACAGGAGACTGCTCGGATAAGCATCAGAGACTTATCGGATGGCCTCTAAAAGTTGTTGTAACCCTTCTTAGTACAGTGTGACACATCGTAGAGCACAATAGGCAACAAATCGAGAAGTATCATCAGGATCAAGTTCTAATCACTGAGAATCAGCTTGGACTCACGCAATTAGTCACGAAGTTGATGTGATCCGTGGAAATCACTATCCTCACGTCAATGGATCAGATTTTCACACCAACTAAGTAGCGGAAAGCATTCAGTACACATTTCTGAATGAAGGAACAATTCCCAACAACTGGTTAAATACACCCGAGAGAGTCACGTATCCACTCTAGAGCCGCAAAGCAACCTTCTCCAGATGGTGAGCATCGCTGGTAGCAGTGAACAAAGCTAGTTGAGTGTTGATACTAGTACCACGTTGTCATTTTACGGTCTGGAAAACTTCGATTCAGCTCAATATTATATACTGAGCTGTCTCGAGCTGTCTAACTGATATGTCGAATACACCGTCAATGACAACCCATTCCAGAGAGGATGGAACATCTCACAGCCCAATTGTGCTGACTGATGAGGCTCCGGTAACTCCCATCAGTGTTTGACCTACAGAACATCCAGCAATTGTTCAAAGAGTGCGACAGTTGGGAAATGAACTAAAAGAGCTTATCAGATAACGTTGGGAGAACTCTTTTTTAATAAATTCGATGTTGCAAGTTTTTTGCTTTATTTCTTTTCAATTACTTTTTTATTTCTTTACTTTGAGAACTTCCAAACACTATGCAAACTATGTTGTAGCAAAAAGAGAGCAACTTTTATCGACATTTTGTAAACACTTTGATAAAAACTGCTTCTGAAAAAAAATGATATAAAACTTGATTTTTAAGAAAAAAACTGAATTTTTTTTTGATTTTTAATAAAAGTATTTGTTTTGAAAATTGACGTTTAATAAAACAAAACAAACAAGTTGGCACTTTAAAATGTAAAGAAAATTATTTTTTGTTCAAAATCATACCACAAAATGAAGAAAAATGAACATTTTTTGTGTTTTTAAATGGAACTTTTTTGAAAATTTATTTACATTTTAGGAAATTTTTTTAGCTCAAAGTTTGATATTTAAGAAAAAACGTTAAAAAAATTTTCAAATTTTAACAAAAAAGTTGTTTCCATTTTCAATTTTAGGAAAAAAAATTGCAAATTTGACTTTTAACAATAAGTTATTTCGAATTATAAAAACAAATACAAATCACAAAACACAGACAAACTAGAAACGTTATTTTCTAATTTCATGAAAAAAAAAGATAATTATGATTTATGCCATGACCATTTAACAAACATTATACAATCTTTATTAACTCACTCCCACACTCTGTGATTTTAAGGGACTGAATTCTATCTAGAAAAATTGATGCAAGGTTCTGAGTATTCGCACTTCTTTGTTCAGCGCGTAGTAGGTGACGCTTGAACTTCTTTCTACTCAATCGTTTTTTGAAAACACTGGATACTTTTTCCTAAGTTATGCTCCACCGCTTTGTTTAACTGGGTAAAGACCAGTCCGGACTCTTCCATAATGGAACGAAAGAACTAATGTTTATAGAGTGTGTACAAGCAATCGATTGCTTGATAAAAAAGACAGGTTTGCTATTTTCTCTAGTATCTTTTTCACTGAGGATGAAATGTGAATGATGTGGTGAGGACAATTATTTAATGGACAAAAAATGTCGTTATAAGTAGCAACAGAGTTTTTTAGTCACTAGGTAAGGTTTAAACTCCTTAACTGACAAAAAAAATTAAAAAAAGTTTTGTCGCTAAAATCTCTGTAAAACTAAGGTAAAACTTAACACATTATTGCTGCAATTTTTACATTGGCACTATAGAATAGAATCTATATATGGAAACAAAAATTACGGTAACGTAACTTTAAATTTTAGAGGTAACAAATTCTGTTTCGATAAATATCTAAAAAATCATTTTCGAAACGATACAACTCAAGAAACATTAGGGTACAAGAATCCGTTGTTATACTTGTTCGAAATAATTTGAGAACTATATTTCTGGTTAAAAATTGGCGAACCTCAAGATTTCCGGAAAGATTACCGTCTATGGAAATAACGTCATTTCGTTAACCTTTTATGGGTATAAAGGACGTCTTTGTCATGAAAGCAAACCTTAGGTTATTGAGAGGAATTAGATACAAATACAAAAGGCATGTATACTGTTTTACACTCTCAGCTCAGTTTATAGAAATGTCTCTCTCTAAAGTATCGCCTTTTCTTTCGAGTGCTCCTTCTATGTGCACGCAATCCTTATCAAAACCAGCAAACGATTGGGTTCCTTTTTAAATAGACTTTGGTTCAACTTCGAAATATTTGGGTGATTTCTTTTGAGCCAGATTTCATGAAACAGAAAACTTCATTCTGAACGAGCCTCCCAAGACTTTAGAAAAGACGATTCTGTGACTTTTGAAAAGTACCAACAACTGCGGTTTGGAGACTATGAGCTTCGAAAATTCTGCTTTCTCAAGGTTGATCTTCGCAATGGAGAACTAGAGATGAGACAACCAACTTCAAATCGTCAAAGATACATGCATGGAACAAGTGCTGGAATAGTGTCACAAAGTGATTAACATTGGACGAAACCGCAGACTCTATATTGCGTTCCTACAATATATCAAGGACAACCCAGTCTCAACTTATGAACGGATTCGACTTTTTTGTCAAAAGGAGAACAACGTATTCAAACAAGTGACTTATGTCAGCTACACTTTGGATGAATTAAAGGATGAATTTTTTTGATGAATTCTACTCTGGATGAATTCAAGCTCTAAACTTTTCAAAAATTGATAAAATTGACAGTGACTCCAATTTTTCTAAACTAAAGTGGGTCATTCATGACGGAATACGACGTACTACTTTAATAAAACAATCTGATAAAAATAATTCTATTTCACAACATCGTTGGAACGCAGTTAAATGGAGTTTTTTGACAAAAATTGAATTAAAAAAAGAGGAATACGAAAAATTATTGGAACATCACCCTGACCTCCTTTTCAATGTAGAGACTTCCAAAAAGACGAGTATCACTTTAGATAAATAAAGAAAAAAATGAGGGATACTGTAACACCTTTAAACGTTTCAACTATTACAGTAGTAATTTTCCAATGTTTCCCAAAAACGAGAAACGAAAAAATTGTTTCCTGACAGCATGTGAAATTTGAGATCAAAACACTATTTAGGAGGAAAATGACCAAAATTTGCCGCACGGAGGAATTATTGGTTACGATAATTCAAATCTGGGTTTTCCTAGCAAGATCGAAAGTGTTCCGTTTACATGCAAATTTACACAAATCTTCTGGAGCGGTTAAAGCAACTACAACCATGGACCGGGTTATTGTTGCATATTACCTAAAACTCCGAGCTCATGTCTCTCGGGTCACCTTACTGGTCTGTTTTGTTGAATCTCAACAAAAAATTGTTATCCATGCATTTTCCAAATGTTAGACTGTTGATCTTTTTTTTTCGAAAAATCATTCGAAAAGAAAGAATGCCACTCGTTGCACCAGATAATGAATGCTTAGAAGGAAAAATTCTTAAAGAGTTGGGAATCTTTAAGGACTGAAATGTACTTGGATACAGTTCTCTCCCATCTAAAGAGTACAAACCAACTTTCAAGCAACTTGGAACACAAAAAATATGCACGTTATGAATTGGAACAATGGAAAGCTCGATTATTCTGAGCTGGCTTCCATTATACATCAATATTGCTCAGCAAAACATTGTATTTTGCAAAAAAAACTTGAAAAATGCAAAATTTCACTACTCTACTTATGTAAGGATTTGGCAAATATTGATGATCATGGTTGTCCGAAGGCTTACAACCGATTGGAAAACGATGATGCTGATGACAATTGCAGCAACTACCCGTATCGACACAAGAAGACTTTTCACTGCGCAGAAAAGAAGGCTTACGTTTACAGGATATCGACCTTAATTTTTTTGATAATTTGTAATTTGTTGTTTTCATTGGTTATTTTTTCCTCTGAAACTAGAGTTTTATTAGAGAATGAGTTGATTAAAAATATCTAAAACTACTGTGCTCCCATACTTTACTACTTTTTCACTTTCTCGCTCCTATTTTTGATATTTTTTTCATTTTTGTTGATTTTACTCAGTCATTACTTTGACGGAACAATTTTTGGTTGTGTTTAATGTTTAGTTCACTGATAGTTTTGTTAATATTTAGCATTTTTTACTGTTCACGTTTAAATTCAGTTGCAAAGATTCTGCACCCATCGGGAAGAAGATTAGATATAAATGACTGATCACAATGATAAGGGATTTCGATTAGTTTATTTTGTCTTCGATGACAATAACCAATAACGTCAGTCTTGGAAATGTTTTGGACAGACGTGTAACCGGTCTTTAGTAGTTTTTAAGTCCCAGTTTTTTGTCATACTGCTGATTTTAGCTTGTATCCTAAGAATTACAATAGCTGAGACTTGGGAGGGGACAACAGTTTGGATCACCATTTTCTCGAGTACAGTTGGATATAATTTACCGTCTCCAAAATAATCAACAAAATAATTTCCAGAAAATAACGAGTTTCTTTCATTGGTTGGAATAAGTGGACCTGAGAAATCTTTTCTCATCCATGATTGGTTAGGTTTTGAAATTTTTCAGCCAGAATTTGTCAAAATTTTCTATTTTTATCAACACTGTCGATTTCTTTACGGTCTAATGTGAACAGAAAACCTTGAGTTCGCTCAAAGTTTTAATCTTGAGTTGATACAGAATTTACCTAATAATGGAACAAAGTAATCAATTATTTTTGATGACTCTTGTCAGGAAAATTCCAGTTATATAGAGTTTGTAAAAATGGCTACTGCTAGTAGAAATGAAGATTTAAGTACAGTATACATAACGCAAATCTAATTAATCAAAAACGCAAAATTTTTTTACTCTACCTGTGAAGATATTGATGATCATGGTTGTCCGAAGGCTTACAATCTATTAGAAAACGATGATGCTGATTGTTATTGCAGCAACTACCCGTATCGACACAAGAAGTCTTTTCACTGTGCAGAAAAGAAGGCTTACGTTTACAGTATATCGACCTTAATTTTTTTGATAATTTGTAATTTGTTGTTTTCATTGGTCATTTTTTCCTCTGAAAATAGAGTTTTATTAGAGAATGAGTTGATTAAAAAATATCTAAAACTACTGTGCTCCCATACTTTACTACTTTTTCACTTTCTCGCTCCTATTTTTGGTACTTTTTTCATTTTTATTGATTTGTCTCAGTCATTCTTTTGACGGAACAAGTTTTGGTTGTGTATTATGTTTAGTTCACTTATACCTTTGTTAGTATTTAGCTTTTTCGTTGTTTACGTTTAATTTCAGTTGCAGAGTTTTTGAATCCATCGGGAAGAAGATTCAGTATAAATGACTGATCACACTGATATGGGATTTTAATTAAGTTATTTTGTCTTTGATGACAATAACCAAGAACGTCAGTCTTGGAAAAGTTTTAGACAGACGTGTAACTGGTCTTTAGTAGTTTTTAAGTCCCAGTTTTTTTGCAATACTGCTGATTTTAGCTTGTATCCTAAGAATTACATTAGCTGAGACTTGGGAGGGGCAACAGTTTGGGTCGACGTTTGTCGAGTACAGTTGGACATAATTTACCGTCTCCAAAATAATCAACAAAATAATTTCCATAAAAAACAAGTTTTTTTATTGGTTGGAATAAGTGGATCTGTAAATCTTTTCTCATCCATGATTGGTTAGGTTTTTGAACTTTTCAGCCAGAATTTGTGAAAATTTTCTATTTTTATCAACACTATCGATCTCTTTACGGACTAATGTGAACAAAAACATTGAGTTCGCTCAAAGTATTAATATTGAGTTGATACAGAATTTACCTAATAATGGAACAAAGTATTCAATTATTTTTGATGACTCTTGTCAGGCAAATTCCAGTTATAAAGAGTTTGTAAAAATAGCTACTGCTGGTAGAAATGAAGATTTAAGTACAGTATACATAACGCAAATCTAATTAATCAAAAACGCAAAATTTTTTTACTCTACCTGTGAAGATATTGATGATCATGGTTGTCCGAAGGCTTACAATCTATTAGAAAACGATGATGCTGATTGTTATTGCAGCAACTACCCGTATCGACACAAGAAGTCTTTTCACTGTGCAGAAAAGAAGGCTTACGTTTACAGTATATCGACTTTAATTTTTTGGTAAGTTTTAATGTTTTTAATTGTGATTAAAATTTGTTAATTTCTTTGATAAATTTTTCCTCTGAAAATAGAGTTTTATTAGAGAAAGAGTTGATTTAAAAGTATCTACAACTACTGTGTTACCATACTTTACTATTTTTTCATAGTCCTGCTCCTATTTTTGGTACTTTTTTCAATTTTGTTGCTTTGTCTCAGTCATTCTTTTGACGGAACAAGTTTTGGTTGTGTATTATGTTTAGTTCACTTAGACTTTTGTTAGTATTTAGCATTTTTCTTGTTTACGTTTAATTTCAGTTGCACAGTTTTTGCATCCATCGGGAAGAAGATTCCGTATAAATGACTGATCGCACTGATATGGGATTTCAATTAAGTTATTTTGTCTTTGATGACAATAACCACGAACGTCAGTCTTGGAAAAGTTTTAGACAGACGTGCAACTGGTCTTTAGTAGTTTTTAAGTCCACGTTTTTTTGTAATACTGCTGATTTTAGCTTGTGTCCTAAGATTTACGTTAGCTGAGAATTGGGAGGGGCAACAGTTTGGGTCGACTTTTTGTCGAGTACAGTTGGATACAATTTACCGTCTCCAAAATAATCAACAAAATAATTTCCTTAAAAAATAGGTTTTTTTTGGTTGGAATAAGTGAATCTGTAAATCTTTTTTCATCCATGATAGGTTAGGTTTTTGAACCTTTCAGCCAGAATTTGTCCAAATTTACTATTTTTATTAACACTATCGATCTCTTTACGAACAAATGTGAAAAGAAAACATTGAGTTTGCTCAACTTAATAATTTTGAGTTGATACAGAATTTACCTAATAATGGAACAAAGTATTCACTTATTTTTGATGACTCTTGTTAGAAAATTTCTAATCATAAAGAGTTTGTAGAAAAAGCTACTGCTGGTAGACATGAAGATTTAGGTACAGTATACATAACGCAAAAGTCTCCTTCATCAAAGCTGACTAAGAAGGGATATTGAGCTACAGAACACCCGTATAGTACTATTCAAAGCACCCATAGACGGCTTATAATTAGAAAAACTCAGTCAACAGTTGGGATTGGGATATCAACTAAAAGACTGGTACAGCACAGTAACGTCAGTTCCCTATGGTCATTTACTTATTGACTTGACTCCAAAAACATTCGACTCTCTCTATTAGACTGTACTAACAGCGGTTCAACGCCACCAAAAAGTTTTCAACTTCGAAGCAAGCAGCAGATTTTATTTTTGAACGATGCGCATACAACTTTGAGCATACATCTCTATACTTTGATCTTGTTCCAGAAATACTCCCACAGTTTTGAACTTTTCTCAAAATTTGTCCCAAAAACTTCCTCCAGTTTCTAAACGAGTGCATTGTAAACCTTCTAAGAGGAGAGCTAAGAGAAATTCAAAAACAAAGTTTTAAAATTCAGAGAAGAAATTTATCTGTTTATTCTAAAAAGAACTAGTCTCAGTAAAAAGAGACAGGTCCTGAGCTCCAAAAAAAGGATCTGTCTTATATCAATTTTAACCCCGTCAATCATTAATCGTCTCTTATGAAATGGATCAGTTTGTTTTGATTCCTCAACAAATTTATGAGGAAAAATTCAAGTTATCACATAAAAAATTGGACAAAATTGACGGAAAGCAGGATTTGGTTCCAAAAACTTTATAATCTGTTTATGAAAAATTTAATGCTAAAAAATGTCTTCCAATCACTTATAAATAAAATTTAAATTCAGTTCCCATCCCTATCCCTAAATTAAGCTACTCCTAACTGACAATTTGTTAGATAAGAGATATACGAAAGTTGCATTTTTCGGTTTAGTATACCCCCTTAGGAAGACAAGCGTTGAATTCCCTTATATTCATTACACAATACTTGACGAAATTGGCTAAAATCCACATGAAATTATAAACAGGGATTCTGATAGCAAATACCGCGGAAGCTGGATTCCTTACCAAATCTGAAAGAGCTAAGCTACAGAGATTGTACAGAAAGAAAAACCGTATATGGTTTAGTTCAAAACCTTCAGTAAGATAGCGGACCGTCAAAGAAGAAGGTTACCGCTTTTTTTAAACGAAGACTTCTTACGCTAAATTTCGACATGCCGTTCGACATTTCAAAAGGTGTCTCGTTTTGGCTTTCATTGATAAATTTTTCGAATTTAATAACGATGTGAAACATTTATTGATATGTGTTGACGTCTTTTTTCGCCTAGTCCGGGTTCAACAGCTGAAGTCAAAATATTCCCCTAATGCCGCAGCTGCCTTTAAAAAACGTTAAGGAAGAACATTAAACCTAATAGAGTGTGGGTTGATCAAGTTACCGATTTTGGGGAAAGATTCAAAAATTTTTGCCTGAGTAAAGACATCAAACTCTACTCTAGAAGAAGTGAAAGAAAAGCTGCTGTAGTAGAACGAGCAAAAAGATCTTTGACGAACCTTATTTATCTCTACATGGAGGAAAACGGTGATAAATAAGTTCACAAAATCGATCGTTTTGTTAATACTATGAACACAAGAATTAAATGATCTGTAAGTTAAAATCCCAAAAACGTTAAAAATTCAGATTTTTTAATGAATTTTTTTACAAGAAATCTTTTATTGAGTACAAAGAAACACGCTTTAAAAATGGAGATAAATTTCGAATCTCCAAGTACGTTATCCCATTTAGAAAAAGTTACAAATCTCAATTCACAAGCGAAACTCTTCAAACTGTCAAAATTGCAACTTTGAAACCACCAACTTATAATCTTTACGGAGAACAAGCAGACGAAAATCTAGGCAAGTTTTATAAACAAGAGCTTGCAAAGTGTGTCATTTAAAGACGAGTTCTTTCACTGTAGAGTTGGTTTCGAATGCTTCTTTTGATTGTTACCAAATAATACATTGAGTTACAAACTTTCTTCGGGAACAAATAACTCTTGAAGAACTCTTGAAGGAGAATTGGAGGTTGCAATTACAGAACTGTCTTAACCTTCCTTGTACTGAAGCATCACTGAAGGAAAATTCTTCTATCTACTTGAAGCAGCACCGGATACAAAACCGTCAACACAGTTGATCCTGGTTTATATATTTCGTTCTCTGATACTGTAAACAAAACGAACAAAAAAATTCAGGAACGCGAAAAGTACTTATTACACTTTAACAAAATTACATGGTGCCATTTAACTCTTTTGGAGTAGAAGTGCCATTTAACACTTTTGGAAAAAGTGCCATTTAACTCTTTTGGAGTAAAAAGTGCATTACTAATGTTTAGAAGACTTCTGATAATCATTTTTAGAATTTAAGTTGTAAAATGTGGTTGCTGATACTGATTTACTGTATTTTCGTGGACATGCCAGCAGAGGGCCATGAGATTTGGAGCTTTAGCGCAAACGATTTTGAGGACAGCAAATCCGTTTTTGAGACGATTTGTTGTCCCAGCAGCAAAAAGAGTGGGTGGTGATTTAATTGAAAAAACTGCTCCTGAAATTGAAAATGTTTTGACTGGGAAGAAAAAATTCAAATCTGCTGCTGCTGATTTTGGAAAGAAGACTCAACGTAAAAAGCTACGTGCAGGAAAACTAGATTGCGTCGCATTATTCGAAGATCGCCTCCAAAAATCAGTCGACGTCGTCGAACAAGAAAGGATTCGTTTGCAAGTCTAAAATGAATTCGAGATCAACAAACGATTCTTTCTTTCGATATGGACACCTTACAAACATTTGCTTCGAGGTTTTTGACAAAATTCCTGTTTTGAAACTAAAAGAATCTTTCCATGTTCAAGAATTTTATCCCAATACTTCATTGGCTGAAAGCTGCATTCAATTTGAATTCGAAACAGATAGAAGTATCTGTTCTGATATGAGAGATATCCACCTTCAAATCAAATGTGAACTACATAACTGCAAGATTGTTTGAAGAATTATGAAGAAAGACGAATAAAGAAAAGCAGATATTGGCATGTCTTTCACAGATGACGAGTTACATTAACTGACTCATGTCAACAATAGACTACACTCACTTTTCTCCAACAGTTGAATTTATCTAAACAATCAACAAGTGCATAACTCGAAAGGTCTCTATGCACACGAGGCATTAATTTATAATGAATTTAATGCTTCAACAAGAAATAAAGAAAGGATTTTAGCTTGTCATGGAAACGAATTTAAAAAAGAACAAATCGGTTATGAGGAGAGCATGTTTTATGGATCGAGAGGAAGAACTTTTGCATAAAAATGGGAGCACTTAATAGAGTCTATTAGCTATTGATTTATTCCAATATGGAAATTTACTGCTTCCAAATACAAAAGTTAGACTGAAATTGATTCATGCAGGACCTAGTTTTTCCATGATTTCCTACAATCCTCAAGTTTTCCTTAATGTTCTTGACTGTTTCTTATTTACACGACGTGTTGTGGTTAACGAAATGTATCACCAGAATATCAAATACCAATTACTTCATCAACCTGCCTATTACAATTTTATGGAAACAATTGCACGTAAATTTACTATTCCTTCAGGACAGAGGTAGTTTATTCAGGAAAATGTTTTTAACAAGAATTCCAAGCAGAGGAATAGCAATTGCAATGAAAACTTATTCAGCATTCACAGGACACTTACAAGAAAATCTTTTCAATCACCAGAAATTTGGGTTGCGAGGAGTTAGATTTATTCGCGGAGGTAGAGCTATAATATCAATTGATACAACTAATGACGGTAGAGCATACGTAACAACAATGAAAGCAATGAATTTAAACGAAGAAGTTCCTGCGTTATCGAATCATCACTTTTAGAACCAATACGTTCTTGTATTGGATCTCACTTCACTTCAAGCTGCTGGAGAAAATATTTATTGTCCTGAACTCAGCGGTGAACGTGTTCAATTGAAAATGATTTTTAATCGTTGTCTAAGTAAACTGACAGGTACAATTGTTCTACGAGAAAGAACATCAACTGTTAAAATTGATCAGTTTAGAACGGTTGCTAAAAACGTCTTATAATTTTTCACTATTTTTAGAGTTTGATATACTTGTTTTCTGTTTTGCAACAATTGTAGGTTCTATCTCTTCAACTAGCTGTTCTTCTCTTCATCAAATTAATTAAGTTTTAGATGTCAACTGGGGTAGATTAACTTCAAAAATTTATATTTATATTTTTTCTAAATCTCCTTGGACTTTTTATAATTTTTGTTTTGTTTTATCCCAGCACCCAGAAAGAAACGGTTGACAAAATCAAAAAAATCTACAGATTGTTGCTTCTCTCAACAGGACGAAAGTTTTCAACTTGATTCCTCTGTCAGGAATCCTTGTACAAACGGTGCTTGTGAGATAAAGGAAAGAAAACTTATTTGTCATGGATAAAACCTCACTCCATGACATTATTGAACGCATTCCTGAACTCTAATTCCGGTGTATTGAATCCTTTCCAGCAGCTTCTGTTCCAAATTTGCCCAAATCCAGTTCTGCAATCATCAACATGTCCCAAAATAATGCATAATGATTGGTCGTCTCAATAGGAACTACTAATACGCGAACTCTCTAGCACGATCAGTCACACATTACAAATTTGTGAATAAAAAGTAGCAGAAAACGATCCACAGACAACTCCATGAAGTGTAGAACTTGTGTAGAATCCACACAATTTATGCTGCAATTCATTTACTTCATGTTCATGATGTGCGTATAGTAAATTTCATTAAAAATTTTATGTAAATTTGATTACTGCGGTGTACACTAAGCTGATGGCTAATGGAGCCGATATAAATTTTTAACAATTGTACGTTTTACTCATTTAGTTGCGAAATTTTTCATTTTTGTCGACTTTATTAACCCACTCGGCTAAATGTACCGTGGTTTTCTTTTATTTAGATAATAATTTAAACCTATTTTTATGTAAGAGATGGAGTGATTTTGTAGTTTGAAGTGCATAATATATACCGTGTCTCTTATTTATACCTTTTTCATTTCACTTTTTTAGAAAAAAAAGTTGTAATTTTTAAGCAATCAAAAGAAAGTAGTTAGAACACCTTACAAAAAAAACAGCCTAAAATTATACGAAAATCTCAAAAATGTTGCAAAAATTCCCTGGATCCTATACATAATCTAATTCTAGTAACTAATCTTAATACTATGCCGTGGCTATAACTAATCCTAATACTTGCAGGCGGCTATAACTAATCTTATTACATGACGGCGGCTATAGATAATCCGGATACATTGTGGTGGTTATAACTAATCTTAATACATGTAGGTTAAACATAATCTTAATACATGTAAATTATATTCCTAATCCTAATACGTTCGGTTATGCCCTATATTATTACATGTAGGCACCCTAGGTTCTTTTCCTAACCTTAATACAGTAGGGAGGACCGTTCTCGGAAAAGGCCGCTATACTTAATCTTAATTCAAGCAGGTCCTCAACCCCCCCCCACCCCCCCCCCCCGGTGAAGTCGGTCCACCTATATACTAATCTGTGAAGACGTCAATTTTATTTTCAAAGTCCCCCGCGGTATCAGATAGCATTTACGTGGAATTTGTGATTGTATTTCAGTCAGTGAATTTTGCCTTGATTGTTTCTTTAAACCGTTCTAACAGTTTCGGTTTTCTCTTGGTTAATGTACAAATTTACCCCACTTTGCATCTAGTCCTCTCTTTGCCTTCTTGATGCTACTTTTCATGTTGCACCTTACAATCATTATAGTCATTGAGTGGTCACTGTGGGTGCTGTCAGTACATGCACTTTTCACGACTTGTATCTTGTAACTTCTGTTACTAAGTGAAAGGCAATAATCGTTGAGTGAGATTTTGTTTGTTCTTGGGTGACGCCATTTGCAGGATTTGCTCAGTTTCTTAGTGAAGAAACTGTCCTCAACTCCGAGGTTTTGCTCTGATAAGGTTTCAACTAGCAGTACCCCCCCCCCCCTTTCTGCTGCTTTCCTCTCCGGAAAGGTGAGGCCCGATCTGTCCTTGTAGTAACTGGAACAAATTTGTGTCTATGCAGGCATTCAGATGCCAACAACCATCAGTGAGAATTTGCTTTTTACTTAGTTTTTCTGAGATTTACATGCTAGCTTGAGCTGATCAATGTATCTGGCATACACTGCCTCCCCGGGTCGAGAAAAAATGTAAAAATATGTAAGATAAGCGGTGAAAAGTTAGTTTTTTCACCTTAAATTTCGTACATAATTTTGCGGTGAAAAGCGGTGAATGCGGTGAAACTATGTAAATTCACCACTAGACTAAGCGGTGATCTTACAAAAATTCACCACAATTCACCGCTAAAATATGTAATTTCACCGCCCTTACAAGGGTCCGAACTTCTAACCTCCTGCATGTCATCCACTTCTTCTTCCACTGCGCCATCTCTCACTAAATTCTATTATTTTTTGCTTGAATATAAATCGAATTCACTCTACTTTCTGCAAGACATGCGCGGTGAATTTTTGTAAGATTTGCAATTTTAGCGGTGAAATTACATATTTTAGCGGTGAAATGTGGTGAATTTTTGTAAGTTCACCGCTTACTATAGTGGTGAAATTACATAAATTCACCGCTTAGAAAAAGTGTCAAAAAGATGTAAGATTAAGGGGTAGTTTTAGTGGGAAGGCAAATCTAACAATTCCTCCCACACTCACCATTAATTTCACCGCATTCTTTGCTGATCTCAAACATCTTTAACAATTTTTTCTAAGCGGTGAATTTATGTAAGTTCACCACTAAGTTGAGCGGTGAGTTTTTGTAATTTCACCGCATTCACCGCTTATCTTACATAATTTGGACACTTTTTTCGAAGCGGTGAATTTATGTAAATTCACCGCTAAATTCAGCGGTTAAATTATGTAATATCAGCGCTACCAGCCGATAAAGTTTTTTTTCACCGCATTCACCGCCTGCTTTATGTAATTTCACCGCATTCACCGCTTATCTTACAAAAATTTCCGCATTAACCGCTTATCTTTCATAATTTTGCGTTGAATGGCGGTGACCATCGACCCGGGTCCTCTGAGCTTTCAGTAGGGGCGTAGATGGAGAAACTTTTATGTATGTCTCATTTACTTGGCCTCAAGTTACGACATTCTTTTCAGAGACAGGTATAGAGTCAATCTTAATGATTTCCTTTTTGTGTTCACAAGGAAGCCGACGCCTGCACTGCTACGTTCTGCATTTATGTCTACTTCTGAGTCCAGTAGAGTATAATCATTCAAGCTGGCAGGAATTTTTGCTCTCAGGTGGGTTTCCTGTAGTGCTCAGTGAGAGCAGTTTGTCTCCTTTTTTATTATCAAACAATAGTCTGGAATTAATTTCTGCAAAGTTTACTGTAAAGAACACAAATTTCTACAGTTCCATGTGCAGAGCTCTGTTATCTTTCCTAGCTAGCATGTGCCCTGTCAAAGTGTTCGTGCCATTAGAACTAGTTAAGGTTCTCCAGTAATTGTAACATTGCCGACACCAGAACCCCTTCCTTGCTTCAAAAGTAGATATCTATAAAGAATGAAATTAAACACTCAAGTTCACCCGATCTGAGAAAATTAAAATAACATGACTTCAAATGACAATAACTGGTTGAAAATGTCAAAAAAGTTGAAATCTGGAGGTGGGCAAAAAGTATGAAATGACCTGCCCTGGTTCCTGTACAACTGCCAATAATAGTTGAAAAGTTCTCGAAGAGTGATACCCATTTGGCTGAAGGATTCCCTATGACAGTTCAAGGAACAGGAAGCTCATGTCTCCTTTTTTAGACAATGATTGCAGACGCTGAGATGTTATTGAGTTCGGGTCCTTTGAAAAATACTTGCTGCTGCACATCGGGCACCCAAATATTTTCTTCATAGATGGCCCTTAATTTCATAAAACGATTTTATTAACTAAAACCATATGTTCTCAAAAAAGGATTTCTAAGTGAGTAAGACGCATTTTGTCCCTTGTTGGGGCAGATTACTAAAGATTTTTTCCGGTCATCAATAAGAGGTCAAAACTACAGCAGTCAAGTGAAAGTTGAGTAGAGTTAAGGTAAATTTTTTCGAATATGTAAAGATTTTGAACCTAGAGGAATGGAAAGGTTTAAGAAAGCGAAAAGCGGCGACATCGAAGCTGCTACAGGAACGATTGAAAGAAACGTCAGTCAAACTGGGTTCCCTGTTCTCTCCCTCATGCTTCTTGTTAGATGGTTGGGAGCGAACAACCTAATGTAAGTTGTGCATAAGATAAGCTTGACATAGCTTGACAAGAAGCTCTACTTGTTCAACGTAAACTTGGCTAGAGAAATGAAGCCTTGAGGAACAAGAAAGAACGTGAGAACGGGTTATAAGAGATGCCTATGGTTGAGAGCTTCAGACCAGTTGTTGTAAATGGGTAGCACACTAGGCATGTATGTAAGAGATACTGGTTTGAATCCGGTACTGGTTCATTTTCACAGTAGACGCACCTGCATAGACCCATAGACCCCCCCCCCCCAAATAAAAAACTCCTAGTTATCTAATAATGCTTAAATATGAGAAAATTTGCGAAATTGTATGCTCTGATATGAAAATTGTAGATCACAACAAAACAGTGCTTAAATTTTGAGTTCAGATATTTATCACTGTACAGTTTAGAACAGCAGTATAAACAGGTTGCTATTTGACAGTGAAATGAGAGCTCATTTTTCAAGAAACGTATTTTATTTGGTGAATCTTCAAGTGCTCTAAAGATCCATTCAACCAATTTCAATTGGATAAATGAAATTTCGGAGAAAAAAGGAGAAAAAATTGTTTTTAATTTAATAAAAGTTTCAAAATAATCATTCAGTCATTAGCTCATTTTATTTTGCCATATGTATAGTAGCCAAATTCATTTTGCATATTTTTGCCCATTTTGCATATTTTTATTCAGAAGTTGCTAAATCTCGGTTCAGTCAGATCGCTGTCCAGACATTTGTATAACCTTGGTCTAGACCAAGTCGAGACCAATGTCCGGACAATTCTGCGCTTACAACGACCTCTGATCAGCAAAGTTGGGACTGATCATTTTTGGGGCTACCAATGATTAATCTGTCACATCAATTTTTTCGGTTTTGAAATAACTTTGTTATCGGCTTTTGATAACCATCAATGAAATATCTGTCTTTTACGTACAATCGATTGACAATTTTTTCCAGTCATTTCATTGATAATTACCAAATATGGATAACAAAAACACTTCAAACGTGAAAAAATTGTTCACTTCTGACATTTTCAGTAGTCTTTCTTGGATCTCAAAATTAGGAGCTTTTATTTTGCGCACATTTCCTAAAGGAGAGTAGAGTTCAGCATCTAACGAAAAGTTGTCGAACTTTAATAATGCAATTTTTGTTTGTTAAAAAAGGTTAACGTCAAATAGCAATAATAGCTAAACAACATTTCGCTCTTACTGAGCTTAAGTTGGACTTTAACATAAAGTTTATGAACGTGAGATCATGCTATCATGCTAATTATGCCATTTTTTGTATCTAGTTTTGTCTTTTTTGTTCAATTTGGGTTGCTCAGTTCCAGTTCTGAGACGTTACAAAGTGCAAAATTTCATCAGAAAATACAATCGCTTATTATTAATGGCGTTACAAGTACTTATTCGCCATTTTACGCCCAACTGAAGGTTAATATGAGATGCAAGAAAAAAAGTTTTTCGTGTGGAGCAGTTATACTTGGTAGAAGGTGGGCATTGACAGCAGGAACATGCGTGGATCAAAGGACAGTCGGTATGGGTTTTTTTAGCTGATTGTTCAGTTGACATACAATTTTTTGACAACAATTTCAGAATCTATTCTGTTTCGCCCCCCCCACCCCCATTGTTTTTTATGACCCCCAGTTACAAATTTTATGTTGTTATATAGCACGTTACTATGTAAAAAAATAGCACGTGCGTCAGGGGGTCATAAACAAAATTATGCTCACTAAGCGCCCCCCCCCCCCGCTTAGTGAGCATAATTTTGTTTATGACCCCCTGACGCACGTGCTATTTTTTACATAGTAACGTGCTATATAACAACATAGAATTTGTAACTGGGGGTCATAAAAAACAATGGGGTGGAGGGGGGGGGCGAAACAGAATAGATCCCAATTTCATTATCAGGACCAAGTTTTCGTACTCTCGCAGACACACACAAATACGCACTAAATATACGCACCCTCTCGCTGTTTCAATTGCATATAAAGCTCACTTGTGGAAACTAAATCTTGCATAAGACAGTTACATACTTTGTCATACTTTTAACATTACGAGCGTCTACCGGTACCGAAAAAATCTACTTCCAAAAAAATTGGCTGGCGACTTCGGAAGTCAACTTTGTTAAACGCGGAAAGTGCTTAATTTTATTAAAGTGGTTTCCACAAAGCAATTAAGAGCCTTAAAATGAAAAAAAAAGATCAAAAAGATACTTCCGTTCGTTTAAGGGCTTTTCACAAACTTTTAATCCTTTTGCCGCTCAATATTACAAAATAGTGTTTTAAAATTGCTAAAATCAGGTATTGTAATGCCATCAATTCGCCCCACTAATCATTGCAGAACGCGCTTTCCTCAAACTTATTTTGCGGTGAAAAGCGGCTTTCACTTTTCAACTTCCAGTTTGGAGGTGAAAACACTGAATGGAATTTCCATATTTCCTTATTGGAGGTGAAAATACTGAATGAAATTTCCATATAGGGCACCACTTTTTCGTCCGCGAAGTTCAAACGTATACGAATAATGAAATCTGCTAAGAAAAACGAGTAAATTTACTTAATAATTTGGTGCCGGTATGCAAGATATAGTTTCCACAAAAACATCAAACAACGAGCTCTAATTCTGCTGAAAATCTTGTAAAGAAAAAGAACAATTAAGGAATTTAGTTGACGTCAAAGTCATGGATTTTGTTTTCTATTTCAATGATATGCACAACAAATTATGTTCAAGCACGACAAGGAAAGTCATTCTCGATTTTCATTAACCGTGGCTTTAACGATGCTGAAAAAAAACGTAACCAGGTGTTGTTTATTAAAAAAATTCAAGGATAAACTAATTGATAAAGAATTAAAAAATAAAAGCACAAAAAAATTAATTCATCAGCAGTTTTCCAAACTGCTCAGGAATGGTATTTGCTTTCTTAGTTAATGGAAATAATTTGGAATAATCAGTACGGTACTTCATGTTTTTTTTGTTTCGCAATCAGAGATCGTTTGCTTCAAGTTAAGATAGAGCAGGAAGCTTAATAAATGATAGCTTGAATTGCACGAACGGAAAACTTATTCAAAACATTCCTTTATCTTGAAAAATAAATTATTTGAGCAATCCATTTTTCAAGCATAGCTAATTCTTATGATGAAACTGCATATTTTTGCTAGATAACTGTTTGGTCTATGAAAACATTTTTTGAACCAAAACCTGCGGTGACATAAATTTTAATTGGCGCCCAATCCTGATGGCTCTGTTAATTTTTCCAATGTATGTTTTCTAACTCGTAAGAAAATGTTTCCATTAGGTTCTTGCACATATCTTTTTGACCTACAAATATAACAAGCCTAAATTGATTATGTTGATTCAAGCGAAATAGTTAGTATTGAAAAGAGGGTTCCAAGCTGTCTTTTGTCCAAAAGTCCCTCAATATATAGCAATTAATTTTGGGAGACAATTTAAAAAATTAATTTTTTTAGCCCAGATGAACAAATGGTTGGACCACTCCCATTATATACCCACCCCATACGTCAGCCCCCCTTACGGTGTGTTTACGGTTTTTGTATGGTTATGCATTATATGTTCACATATTGGGGGCCTATGATGATAAAGCATTTTTTTAAATAAATTTATTTCTTGTTATAGTGAGCAGCCTGATTCTTGTTGAGAGTGACTTCATGAAACGCAATCAGAGAGTAAAATTTCACAAAATTGAAACAGTTGTCACAGCTCCAAAGTTAGTATTTCTCAAGTTGAGACGTTCCCCGGGAAAAATGAGCTCTGATCAGACTTCAACAGACTGCAATGACCTCTGATCAGACGTCAAAAAACTGCAATGACCTCTGATCAGACGTCAACAAACTGCAATGACCTCTGATCAGACGTCAACAGACTGCAATGACCTCTGATCAGACGGCACTACACTGCAATGACCTCTGATCAGACGGCGCCGAACTGCAATGACCTCTGATCAGACGGCAACAGACTGAGCAGGCCATACCTCTCATCAGGCTTTCTTCAATCAAGAGTACAAATTCTCATGCGTTTTGCGGTCATTCAAATCCTCGTGTTCGAGTCCGATATCGGCACAATGTAGAGTAGATCTGGTCAGGCGTGATTAGAGTTTTTGATCGGTGATTTCAAACTGTTAAAATTAGGGCATCGCGTCTCATCATAATTCGCCGCGAGAAAATTCACATCCAACTCTGGGTGAGATAAATCATTTTGCCCCTGAATGTGCTGAAAGTGCTGATTAATAATTTACTGTCTATTCTGTTTCAAAACCCCCAAGATGGTGGGCATACAACTTTCACACCCTTTACACACGGACTTGAGTCTCATAGCATTTCAGCGCTGAACCAGCACGTTTCAAGAGTAAAAGCTTATAAGATTATTTCAGTTCTGAAACATTGCATCTCCAGAATATTTTAAATTTCATCATGTGCAGTTTTTGTTCATTATTTTTATATTGCGGCCATAGAATTCGCCCAGGCTAAATTTATCCAGCATAGTCTGAAAATTACTCATACCCCAAAATTAAGTCTGAGCAGAATAATATCACACTTTTATGGCTTATAACTGATAATTACTATAGTAGTATATACACTATTTATACATAAGCTAGTTTGTAGGCAATTAACTGAAAGCCCAATTAGCTTAGTGGTTACGATTTACTATGCAAATTAAATGTTATACGTACCCGTGCGGAAGTTCGAATCGCATATACAGCAAACATTGTTGGCGGGAGTTAAGCTGAACATTTTATTTTTCATACAGTAGATTTTACTCAAAACCAAGTCTAAGCAGTGTAAATTGACATGAACAGAGTACTGGTCATCCTAAGAAACGGAATGTTTCTAGACTGCTTCAGCGCTGATATGCACTGATACCAACCTCCGGGCAATTACATACTAGCGTGCTATATAGCAACAAATAAATTGTAATGAGAGGGGGGTGGCACAAAAACACCAAGGACCGGAGAAAAATATATCCAAAAGTCGCATTGTTATAACATACGAAAGTTTGAGCGTATATTTAATTCAAAATTGGGCTGACTGTCATATAAAAAGCAATACGTAAAATTTAGGGTCAAAAAATGGTTGCAAAAAGCGCTTCAGGGCTGTTAATTGCCACCCGGATTGAGGTCCAGACCGAAATCGTCTCTGATCAGACCTCCCAGAAAAGAGTGACCTCTGATCAGACCGTCACAGACAAAAGTTACCTCTGATCAGACCATCCCAGACAAAAGTTATCTCTGATCAGGCCTTCTCAAACTGGAGTGATATCTGATCAGACTACTGTGTGCTCTTGAAACTGCCTCTGATCAGACAGTCCCAAACCGAAGTGACCTCTGGTCACACAACTTCCAGATCAGTGTCCAGACTAAATTGCGCTCGAGACCTTTTCTAGACTATGTAATTCGAGCGTACAATGCGCCGTTGTGCTCTCTAAGTTGGTCTGATCAGTGGTCGCGTCGACCTGGTTGGTATCAGACTTTAATCCTCCGCAGCTCAAATTTTGTATAAATTAGCGATAAACATGTTGAATGTAGTGATATGATGTAAGGTCGACAGTAAAAGTGCCTAATTTACCTTTTTATCTCAAATTGAACATCAATTTCCATACCGTCATATAATTGGCAAAAATAATCAGAATAAAACAACAGTTCAGCTTTCAATATCAAATTGACAGTTCCTTAATTTGGGTTCACTGCGTCTTTGTGATTTCCTGAGATATTTTTCAACTGTTGTGTTGATTTTTACCCAGTTTTTTATTCGGTAGCAAAAAAATCTAATCACGCTAAAAAACAGATCGTTTTGTCCTTGTTGTGTGTAAAATTTGCGTACAACGTTTTTCTCAGTAAGTACTCAATTTGTTTATGAAAATTTGTCACAACGTACGCCAAATCTGGAGATTAATTCAAAAAATATGAAATTTTATTGCCCAGATTTTATTGCCATGATTAATGAACAAGATTGCCTGGAATTCTTTTTGCAATTATTCGGCTGCGTACTTTTTAGAGCAAGACCATTAATAATCAATTCGTTAGACCTCACTATAAATTGAAAAACTGCACTGCTTTTGTCAACAGAAATCTCTAACGGAAAAGACCTTACAAAATTTACATTGGATTTTGTCTCAATTTCTCAACGATTCTTAAGATAACCTAATTCGGAGGAAACTAGGGTCCATAAAACTGAGCAGGTCTAAATATTAATTCCAACAGTCGAATATTTTTTTTGGGGGGGGGGGGGGGGGTAGGGACTTTTTGCTACATTGGGATGTTCTTAAGTCAATTTTGGCCGAGAAATGCAAAAAGTCTTGCCATTGAGAAATTATTCGGAAATTGAGCTGATCATTGAGAATATTCTTCAAACATAGTTTCTGGAAGAAATAATGAGGGACAATTTTTTTCAAATTTCTTCTCATTTCTCTGTTTACGCCCTTCGCATATGTTAGTTTGATCTAAAAAATGCATGAGATTCATTGTCAATTTTGTGACAAACTAACTATCAAAATTCAAAAAGTTTAAATTAAGGTCTGAAAAATTGGGAAACTAAAGAAAAACAATATTTTGGTTTTAAAAAAGCTATTTACAAAAAAAAACCAACAAAAAATCTTTATGGTCTGACCTCAGAATTAAAGAAAGGTTAAACATTATTCAGGTGGCAGCAAAAATCTCATGTGGGATTCAAATATACAGCAAAAAATCACTATAAATTGTGTATTCCGGCAAAAATAAATAAATACTCCTGAGCGTACATAATTAAAGTTCAAACTAAAAAACAGGTTTGATCGTTCCGCACGTGAACAAAACAATCTTTTTGTCTTGCGAAAGAACAAAAAACACTTTTATTCGTCTTTTTCTCTTAAAGTCATAAGTGCATAAAATAATGAATTATGAATTACAAAATAATGAATTATTCTGCTTATGAATTATTATGTCACAAAGTTCAGTTTTTCAAAAATTAAACTGGAAGTAATCTATCTTCAAAATAATGTCATTTTTGATTTTCGTGTAAATAATTAACTATATTTGTAAATTATGTGAAATACGCATACGAAAAGAACTAATACGAGCAGTCATTTGTTAAATATTTTTGGCTATTTGTTCCATTTCAATTTGCGTTCTATTGGTAAAACGAAATGTTAATGGTTTTTTGCAGTTTTCATCTTGCTATGAAAGATCGAGATATTTGTGAAATTCACTTTTACAATGAATTGAGATATTAAATTGGAAACCAGCTTCAAAAGTGAATAAATTTACGTACAGGTAGACAAAATTGGTACAAGTACACGCCTGTCATGTTCATCACTTTATATTTAACTTAGCAATTAAAAAAATAAATAACTGTATTAAGCATTGAAAAAAATATCTGGAAAATTGGCGGAATTTTTCGTCGAGATTTACAGTTCTCTGAGAATACTTCTCTCTTTTTGATTTGAGCATGTTTTAGTTTTACTTCAAACGCTGACAGACCAGTCAACAATTTGGCACTGATCAGAACGGAAACAGAGTTGGAGCTACACCGCACTATCAAAATCTGTCAAAAAGACCCGGAACTGGGTAGAACTTTGGTTTTTAGTGGGATGGGTTCGACCTCAACGAAAGTAACGAGACCCAGAAAAACTTTAGCAGATTCGTATTTTTACGAATCGGTGTTCGAGTCAACTATAGAGGGTGATTACAAACAGTGTCCCCAGGAATTGAAATGCTTTCTCGTTTTTTTCTGCAAAAAAAATAAAAGTTAATTTAATTCTAGTTTAAAAAATTTTGGAAAACAATCACATATAAATAGGGCGCGTTTTTCATGCTTAAGATAATATTTAACGTCTCCAAGAAGTATTAATTGCTTGAAGCCATTTTTGTGGCCTTGTGTGCCTTTTTATTAAATTTTCGTACAAGTTTTTATTTTCAATTGCAACAATTTTGTGTTATCAAGTTTTTTGAGTTTTAAGGATAGCTATAGATGCCCATGATTGAGCTGCAAAAAAGTTTTTAGGATTTTTTGTTTGATTTTTTGCAATTTAAAAAATCAAAATTAATTTGCCAAATAAACAGTTCTCTAATGACTAGAGACTGTGAGCAAACTTGAACTATTTTGAACTTTTGTTTTCAAATGGGGAATCCACAGAATCAAATATTTTTAACCTTGATCTGACGAAACATTATTTGTGTAGCTGTAGTTCAAAAAAACAAATTACCCAATTTTCTCGAAAACTGTCTTTGCAAAAATGAAAAATCAAAGGAAGAAATATTGGAGGTTCGACAATTTCACGTGTTATGATTTTAGAGCTCTCTGATCGGCAACTTCGATTTAGAAGAAGCTTGTAACAAGTGGAGAAAATTTTAATCTTTTTAGTTCTACAATTTTGATCAGGAAGATATTGCTTCCACTTTAGGTAATTACCCAAACCCCATGCCAATACGCTGTTAACGCTGGTTCACTCATTGTGTAAAAATTTTAAAGTAGAATTATCAAACTTGATGAAAAATTTAAAAAGTTTACGCACTCTCACTGCAAATCTTCCTTTGTTGTTTTTTTTTGTCCTTTTGTCCAATACTTCGAGTAAAAATAGCCGGTTGTCTGGTCTGCAAATAGTTTCCAAAAACTTGCGCTTAAACAATTGGGAGTTTGTGAACTTAATTTCCTCATTTCTTAAGATTTTGACTACAACTTTGGTGAACATATTTCAAATTTTTGCAGATCAGAAAAAACTGTCATTATATGATTTAGAGAAGAGTTGCCTAAGCTCTGTTGCGCGTGAAAAACTTTAAACTAATGCACCTCCTTAACATTATGCCCAACATTAGCCTTATTGAGGTGCATAAGTGCCACCCAACAAGATTAGTTCTGAAATTGTTGAACAAAGTTGACGTTGTTGAGTCTTTTCTGGGCAAATGCTCAATGTGCAATTTATATAAAAAATTTTCAGCAGTCAAAATATTTTTCAAGCAGTATACCACAGACCAAGAAACTTTCGATTTGTTTTTGACTTTTTTCAAAAGGCAGTAGTAGAATGTATTGTCGACAAACAAGCCGCTGTCATCTTCCTGCTATATGGAAGAACTTTTCACGTATATTATAATCAGAGATTGTTACAGAATTATACATTGCGGTATCAACTCCGGTTTTGAATAATTGTTTCATATTGAAACAATTTATATTTTCTCTTACATATTTTAATTTTTCAACTCTTTGGAAATGCCCTTTGAATTTTTCTCTCGTATTTGATCTAACCCAACAGCAATTGTGCTTGAACTTAGTGATTTTTTTGTCTAAAAAAACGAAATGATCTATAAAATGTTGCCGGTCCCAAGAAAAGTGAACCAGCAATTAAAATAAGCTGCTGATAAACGAAACGGAGCCAACTTTATAAGCAGTCTTTCAATACGTTTTAGTACGGAAAGAAAACCTGTCACGCAGTGTTAAATGATAAAATTTTTGCCGAACATCAAGTTGGTCATACAAGTTATCTAATTTCCCACAACTCTAATAGTACGTCCCTACTGAGTGTTATTGACCTATTGATGGCAATAGAACGATTATTCTAATAACTAATTATAGATTGTTTTCAGCCTTGGTAAAAGGTTCCATTATTTAGGACAAACCTAATCAAAAGCAGAGGTGGTGGCCCGTAATGATCTTCATTAAGAGCCAGCACCCCTGCTTTTTATTAGGTTTGTCCTAACTAATGGAACCTTTTACCAAGGCTGAAAACAATCTATAAGTAGTTATATGAATAATCGTTCTGACAAGTTTTTGGTGACCAATCACAAACTGTACTGCAGCCTTATTCTTCGAAAATAGCTTCCTTACGTAACTTTGTTGTTTCCTAATATCTGAAAAACGTTGCACTAGTGTTCTCAAGATGCGCATCACTACTGGGCTGTTTACTGAAAAGAGATTTTATTAAAAACATTTCCTTGATGGAGTTGTTTTTAATAAAATCTCATTTCAGTAAAAAGCGCAGTAATGATGTGCATTTTAGAAGCACTGGCGCAACGTTTTTCAATCTTAAGAAATAACAAAGTTACGTAAGGTAACTTTGTTATTAAGTGATTGGTTATTAAGTTACTTAAGTGATTGGCCATCAAAAACTTCAGTGATTAAGAAGGGAGATACATGTTTAATGTATAATAAATATTATTGAAGAACGGTTAGACACGACCAAAATTGCTTAAAAAATTATGCTTACCTCGGTCAAGAAAACAGGTGGATAATTTCAAATCAATGTGTTCAAAAATTTGTTCTTTGGACGAAATGCACAAAAATTTCCAATTTAAATTTCTGTAAAATATATTTTGTGACTGAATAAATAATCAAATTAGCTGGAATTTTAGTGGAATGTGACTTTGGTACGCATTTTCTAGACCATACTCAATGAACTGAAATGATGAATTGAGAAACCCTAATTAAAGAGCAAATTTCGTCACAGAAAGTTCCCAAATTTTTTTTTTTAAAAAAATAATTTAAAAATTCAAAATTTTCAATCTTTCTCAATTGTTCAGAAAGTATTAACAAAAACGTGGAAACTTTTGAAAAGAGTAATATACAATTTTTCATCTGATCTGAGCCGAGTTTTCACCCTTAATCCGCCTCTAATTATCAAAAAATAGAATGCGATGCCCTTTCCGTTCTAAATAATTGGGGAAAGGAGTGTATATTTTTTTTTCAAAAATTACTCTTAATTTACACTCTTATCTACACTTTTCGTACAATCCTTTCGACGATTTTAATTTAAAACTGATTAAAAAACTACACCTTTGTTTACACCATTGCTTTAAAAATCGAAACGGAAGAGAAAGCATTATTGAAAACATCGAAAAGAAGTTGATTTGCACTGAACCTCTTGTTGAGAGTGGCAATATTTGTGATTACGACACAGGTGGACCTCTCTTCTTAGTTGACTGCAACTCAAAGTTAGTAATCCACTTAGCATGAGCGATAGGAAAACAGCAACTGAGGTGAAAACGCGGAATCTCGATCATGAACCCAATTCGAAGCTAATGAGGGTTTTTATTGCCATTTATTGCGCAATGTGAGCTTTAATGAGCATTTTTATTATTGAGCATTAACAATTTTCGATCAATATTGTTTAAAATTTTGATTGGGACCTCCATCTCCTACCATTCAACGATTTTAATGATGATTGAATTTGTATTTATAATGTTACAATTAGAAAATTTCAAGTAATTTTAAATAAAAAAGTTGAGGAAAGGTGCGTTCAATTAGGACTTTATTGCTGCATTTGCGTATCATGTCTCATTTTTTTACGGATGATAGGGTTACCCAATTCCAAAGCAACTAATAAACTTTGCAACTAATTGTAAGTTTTTGATCGTTAATTCCAAGTTTGTGAATATTTGTGAGTCAATTTCATGATCATTTCTCGGAGGTTGCTTAATTCAATTAAAAAATGTGTAAGTTTAAAAGATAAAATTTGTGATAAAAAACCATACTGGGGCAATTTTTAACGATAAGTTATCTGTATTCATATTGGTCATATTTGCAGATTAAATGCAATTTTTTGCCAAATTTGAGTATAAAAAATTTTAAATTTGACACTAATTAGAAACAAGGGAGCAGATGAAATATTTCAAAAAAAATTGATTGTCTCTTTTTCAGAAGACCCAAATGCCTATACGGAGTTGCCAGTTACTACATAAGAGACCCGTCGATGCCAAAAGAAAAATGCAACGGGGGCAGTGTGTTCACGCGCGTTTATCCATATGTTCGCTGGATAGCCAGTGTAATGGGACTGCTTCGAAACAAAGCTGAATGACGAAAGAGATGAACTAAAATTTCATTTCAGTTGTTTATGCATACAATTATCTACCTGTACCTAACTCAAAGAGAAATTCAGTACTGATTCAGAAGCTAATTCAGGCTACATTTTGCACTAAATTTTTTTCTAGTTCAGAGCCGATTCAGAAATTCATTCTTGCGTTTCTTCTTATTCGGAGGCTTTCAGAGAAAACTTTGAGAAAACAGGAATTTTGCTCATACTCTGCGAAGTTCAGAAACACTGTGAAAAATGTTCTGTAATCCTCCTGATTCAACACTGAAATGAAAAAACTCTCTGATATTGGGCTGATTCTCTGAAATTGTGACGAAGGAGATAAAATATAATTTCATTTCAGTTGTTGAAGCGCAACATTAAACCCGTACCTAACTGAAAGACAAATACAGTAATGTTTCAAAAGGTGTTTCAGGTCACATTTTGCACTGAATTTTTGTCTAATTCAGAGCTAATTCAAAAATTCACTATTGCGTTTCCTCTCAGAGAAAACTTGTTATGAATTTTGCTCTTGCTCAGAGAAGTTCAGGAAAAATGTAAATACTGTTCTGTAATCCTCTCCTGAGTCAGCACTGAAAAAAACTCTGAAAATGTGCTAATTCTCTGAAAATCTATGATTTCATTTCAGTTGTTTAAGCGCAACAGTAAACCCGTACCTTAAAAAAACATAGCACTGATAGTACTGATTCAGAAAATGTTTTAGGTCACATTTTGCACTGAATTTTTCTCTAATTCAAAGCTTATTCGGAAATTCATTCTTGCTTTTCCTCTTATTGAGAGCAATTCAGAGAAAAATTGTTCGGAATTTCGCTCACACCCTGAGAAGTTCAGACAAACTGTAAATACTGTTGTGAAATTCTCTTCCAGAGTCAGTACTGAAAATAAGAAAATCTCTGAAAATTGCACATTGAATAAAAATGTAACAACAGAGATGAACTGAATTTTCTTTTTAGCTGTTTAAGTGCAATATTAAACCCGTACCTTAAAAAAATCAGTACTGGTTGGCAACTTGATTCAGGTCACATTTTGCACTCAATTTTCCTCTAGTTCAGAGCTAATTCAGAAATTGACTCATTAATTTCATCTTATTCAGAACAATTCAGAAAAATCTTGTTCTGAAATTTGATTTAACACAAAAAAATTCAGAAGAATTGTAAAAATTGTTCTTTAATCGTCCTGAGTCAGTATTGAAATATAGAAAAACGCCCTTAAATTGTGCTGATTTGCTGAAAATGTGACGAAAGAGAGGAATTACATTTTAATTTCTTTTGGTTAAGCGCAACATTTAATCCTAACTAACTCAAAGAAAAATTCAGTACTTGTGCAGAAGTTAATTCAGGTCTTATTTTGCACTGTAATTTCCGCTCATTCAGAAATAATTCAGATCTTCAGAAATGTGTTTCCTGTTATTCAGGGCAATTCATAGAAGTTTTTTTCTGTATTTTGCACTTACTCAGAGAAGCTCAGGAAAACTTAAATACTGTTCTGCAATCCTCCTCCTGAGTCTGTATTAAAACAAAAGAAACTGAAATTGTGCTTAATCTCTGAAAAAGTGACGAAAAAGATGAATTCTACTTTCATTTCAGTTGTTTAACCGAAATTTTGAAACCATGAAACCGTACCTAACACAAAGAGAAACTTGGCACAATTTCAGAATTTGTACTAGGTTACACTTTGCTCTGAGTTCTCTTCTAATTCAGAGCTAATTCACAAATTCACTCTTGCGTTTCTCTTAGAACAATTCAGAGAAAATTTGTTCTAAAATTTTCTCTTACTCAGAGAAGTTCAGAAAAACTCTAATATTGTTCTGTAATTCTCTTGATTCAGTACTGAAATTTAAAAAATCTTTGGAAATGTGCTGATTCTCTGAAAATGTGAAAAAAATGAACTGTAATTTCATTTCAGTTGTTCACACGCAATATTAAACTCGAACCTAACTCAAAGTAAAATTCAGTACTGAGTCAGAAGCTGATTCACATCACATTCTGCACTAAACTTTCCTCCAATTCAGAGTGTATTCAGACATTCGCTCTTCTCTGATCTGTAATCCTCCTCCTGATGCAGTACCAAATCACTAAATTCTCTGATATTCTGTGGATTCTCTGAAAAGGTTACGAGAGATATTAAACTTATTTTCATTTCAATTGATTAAGCGCAACAATAAAACCGGACCTAACTGAAGGACAAATTCAGTACTGCTTCATAAGATGATTCAGTTCACAGTTTGCACTGAAATTTTCTCTAATTCAGAGCTAATTCAACATTTCACTCTTGCGTTTTCGTTATAGCAATTCAGAGAAAATTCGTTCTGAGTTTTACTCTTACTCAGAGAAGTCCGGAGAACTATAAATACTGTTCTGTAATCTTCCCCCTGACTCAGAACTGAAAAAAACTCTGAAATGTGCTGATTTTTTGAAGATGTGACGAACGAGTTGAATTATGTTTTCATTTCAAGCGCATTTCTAAACCCTTACCTAATACAAAGTCAAACTTAGTACTGATAATACTGATTCAGAAGACGTTTTAGATCATATTTTGCAAAGAAATTTTCTCTAATTCGGAGCTTTTTTGGAAATTTACTCTTGCATTTCCTCTTATTTAGAGCAATTCAGAGATAACTTGTTCGGAAGTTTGCTCATATCCTGAGAAGCTCAGAAAAACTGTAACTACTGTTGTGTAATCCTCCTCTTGAGTCAGCTCTGAAATCATTTTCTGAAATTTTTTGAAAATCTGCACATTGTCTGAGAAAGTGAAAACAGAGATGAACTGCAGTTTCCTTTCAGTTGTTCAAGTGCAACCTTAAACCCGTAATTAAATTTAAAAAATCAGTACTTGTCCGGAGTCTGATTCAGATCACCTCTTGCACTCAATTTTTCTCTAGTTCAGAGCTAATTCAGAAATTCACTCTTGCGTTTCTTCTTATTCAGATAAATTCAGAGAAAACTTGTTCTGAAAATTGCTTTAACTCAGAGAAATTCAGAAGAACTGTAAATATTTTTCTGTAACCCTCCTGAGTAATCATTGAAATAAAAAAAGCTTTTTTAAAAGGTGCTGATATGCTGAAAATATGTCGAAGGAGTTGAAATATTGTTTCAGTTCAGTTGATTAAGCGCAAAGTTAAACACTTTACTAACTCAAAGACCTATTCAGTACTGGTAGAGAAGCTGATTCAGGTCACAATTTGCACTGAAATTTCATCTCATTCAGAGCTAATTCAGAAGTTCACGCTTGTGTTGCCTGTTTTTCAGAGCAATTCAGAGAAAACTTGTACTGAAACTTACTCCTGCTCAGAGAAATTCAGGAAAACCGGAAATACTGTTCTGTAAACCTCCTCCTGAGTAAGTACTCAAAAGAAAATTCTATGTAAATGGGACGAACGAGAAGAACTATAATTTCATTTTTGTTGTTTAAGCGTAACATAAAACCATTAGCTAACACCAAGGGAAACTCAGTATTGATTAAGAAGCTGTTTTAGGTCAAGTTTTGCTCTGAATTTTACTCTTATTCAAAACTAATTCAGAAATTCTCTCTTGTGGTTCTCTTGGAGCAATTGCCGTTCTCTGCATTTTGCTCTTACCCAGAGAACTTCGGAACAACTGTAATATTGCTCTGTAATCCTCCGGAGTCAGTACTGAAATTTGAAAATTTTCTCTGAAAATCTGCTGATTCTCTGAAAATGTGACGATTGAGATGAATTGTTTTTTCCATTCAGCTGTCCAAGCGCAATATTAAACCCGTACCTAACTCAAAGTAAAATTCAATACAGGGCCAGAAGCTGATTCACATCAATTTCTTCACTAAATTTTTCTCTAGTTCGGAGTTTATTCAGAAATTCGCTCTTTTTCGGAGCAACTCAGAGAATACTTGTTCGGAGTTTTGCTCTTACCAAGAGAAGTTCAGAAAAACTGTAAATACTGTTCTGTATTCCTACTCCTAAGTCACCAGGGCCGAGGTGTCAACGCTAAAAAACGCAAAATTATGTAAGATTGGCGTTGAATGCATTGAGTTTATGTAAGATCTACGCTTGAGCGTAGATCTTACATAAATTCAACGCATTCAACGCCAATCTTACATAATTTTGCGTTGAATTTTGGCGTAGATCTTACATATTTAACGTTGAATTTTAGCGTAGATCTTACATACTTAGCGTTGAATTTAGCGTAGATCTTACATAAATTCAACGCATTCAACGCCAATCTTACATAATTTTGCGTTGAATTTTGGCGTAGATCTTACATATTTAACGTTGAATTTTAGCGTAGATCTTACATACTTAGCGTTGAATTTAGCGTATATCTTACATAAATTCAACGCATTCAACGCCAATCTTACATATTTTGCGTTGAATTTTGGCGTAGATCTTACATATTTAGCGTTGAATTATAGCGTAGAACTTAAATATTTAGCGTTGAATTTAGCGTAGATCTTACATAAATTCAACACATTCAACGCCAATCTTACATATTTAGCGTTGAATTTTAGCGTAGATCTCACATATTTAGTGTTGAATTTAGCGTAGATCTTACAAAAATTCAACGCATTCAACGCCAATCTTACATATTTTTGCGTTGAATTTTGGCGTAGATCTTACATATTTAGCGTTGAATTTTAGCGTAGATCTTACATATTTAGCGTTGATATTAGCGTAGGTATTACAAAAATTCAACGCATTCAACGCCAATCTTACATATTTTTGCGTTGAATTTTGGCGTAGATCTTACATATTTAGCGTTGAATTTTAGCGTAGATCTTACATATTTAGCGTTGAATTTAGCGTAGATCTTACATAAATTCAACGCATTCAACGCCAATCTTACATGTTTCCAAGTTTTTTTTCGAAAAATCAATTTTTTTCACTGTTTCGACCCCTATGCTGCAAAGGTGAGAAACGTGAAGTCAGAGAAAAATCATTTTTTAGTGCTCTTTTATAGTGCAAAATCCAATTGAGACCATTTTACGATTTCAAATTTTTCAAGTTTTTTTTTCAAAAAGTTAATTTTTTAATTGTTTCGACCCTATACGGCACAGGTGAGAGAAATTACATTTTAGTGCTCTTTTATAGTGCAAAATCCGTTTCAGACCATTTTACGATTTCAAAACTTTTTCAAGTTTTTTTTCGAAAAATTAATTTTTTCACTATTTCGAACCCTATACTCCAAAGGTGAGTAGCAAGAAGTCCAAAAAAATCTCTTTTAGTGCTCTTTTATAGTGCAAAATCCAATTCAGACCATTTGAAGATTTCAAATTTTTCGAGCTTTTTTTTCGAAAAATTAATTTTTTTAATGTTTCGACCCCTATACTGGACAATTGAGAAAAAAGAAGACAGCAAAAATAACCATTTGCTCTCTTACGGTGCAAAAACTATTTCAGACCATTTTAGGAATTCAAATTTTTTTCAAAAACTTAAAAAAATTTTTAAATTTTTCCCAGTACTTCTCAAATGATAATTGCGTTGAATACGTTGAAATTATGTAAGATCTCGGCTAAAATCAACGAAAAATATGTAAGATCTAGGCTAAATTCAACGAAATATATGCAAGTTCTACGCTAAATTCATTGCAAAATATGTAAGTTCTACGCTAAAATCAACGCAAAATTTGTAAGATCTACGCTAAATTCAACGCAAAATATGTAAGATCTACGCTAAATTCAACGCAAAATATGTAAGATCTACGCTTTATAAGGAATGCGGCTCTTAAGGAAACCAAGGTTCGGTGGCGCAATGGTAGAAGAGGCGACAAATAAACAGGAGGTGAGTGGTTCGAGTCCCATACGCAGAGTTCTACGCGTTGATTTTTTGTAAGATCAACGCTAAAATCAACGCAAAAATATGTAAGATCTACGCTAAATTCAACGATAGATATGTAAGATCTACGCTAAATTCAACGCTAAATATGTAAGATCAGCGGCAACTAGCGTTGACAATTCGGAAAATTCACCGCCATTTCTTGCATAATTTTGCGCTGAATGCGTTGAATTTTTGACTTTAAATTCAACGCATTCAACGCAAAAATATGTAAGAAAATTGCGTTGAATTTTCCGACTTGTCAACGCTAGTTGCCGCTGATCTTACATAATTTTGGCCAAATTCCTCGGCCCGGGCAGTACTGAATTTAAAAAACTCTGAAAATGTGCTGATTCAGTACCGGTCTTACTCAATGAACATTACGCGCCGGACTGTGATAAATCTGATAGAAATCAAGGAGACTTAGGTTGAGGTCACAGACCGAACATGATTAATTCCTGACCGAAGTGAACGAACAAGGGGGTGTATTGGGTTAAAAAATTTACATGAGCAAATTTCTGGACATAGACAGATTTCGTCATGGACAGAATGGACGTTTTGGGCCGTGAAACTCAGTCTGGGGACCCATGGAAATGGAGTCCTGACAAGGTCTTGAAAATGAACCCCTATCTATCAACGTCACCAATTCCTACAAAAGCTTGTGTCTGTTCATGCATCAATAAAGTTTAACGTCTTAAGTAATAATGCCAGTGTATGACGTCAAGTTGGTTTCAGTAGCGCGTGTTGAAGTTTATTTTATTTCATACAACCCGGCTCGAATGTCCTCCCTAAACTCCTCACATTTTGTTGTAAGAGTAGGGGGGGGTATTTTGTCTATGGGGAGGGTATATTGATATAAGGGTGAGGGGTAAATTGGTCTGGGGCGGAGAGGGGGGGCAAAGTTATGTAAGAGTGCGCTGCAATGAGAGAACTTTTGAGGAATTACTCCCCGTGTTCTAAAGTGCAATGTAAGAGTGGGGGGATGCAAGGGGCTGCAATGAGTAGACTTTGGAGAATTGCTCCCACTGGCCGTTTTTGGGATGTGAGAGTTGGCTGCAATAGGATGCAATAGGAGGACTTGTGAGGAACACTCACCCCCTGATGATGTAAAAGTGGGGGTAAGTTGTTCAGGGGGGGGGGGTAAAATACTGTAAAAAATGGGCTGCCAAGGGGGTAAATGATGTAAGCTTGAGGGTGTAAGTTATTGAGGTAAAAGGACTTAAGAATTTAGCTGCCAATGGGGTGTAAAATGACGTTATGACGCAAAAATGAGTTTGTAATTTTGTTAGAGGGGGTATATTGGTGGCAGCATTGGGCTGCCAAGCGGGTGAAATGGTGTGAGAGTGATGGGGTTTTTTTGTAGAGAGGGGTAAAATGATGAAATAGTGAGGTTAAATTGCTGACAGGGGGTAGTTCTAAAAAATATGTCAGGAAATAGATGGACAGTCAAATAGATGGACAGTCAAATGGACAGTCAAATGGACAAGCAGTGATGTACTGGAAGATAATAAGAACCAGCTGAGTTTACAGAGGTCATGGGCTCATGAAGGTTCCGAGTATTGTGGGCTAAAAGAGTGTAAGATTACCGCTTTCAAGGGGGTTATAATGATGTAAGAGTGGGGGGTAACATGTTGAGAAGGCGTAAAAAAGTAGGGCTGCAGAGGGGGGTAAAAATGTGTGAGAGAGGAGCTGCCAAGGTGGTATAATGAATTAAGAGTAGGGTTGCAATGGGAAGATTTTTTGAAAAATGCGCCTCAAAATTGTTAAAAATTTTTAGGCTGCAATGGGCTGCCAGGGGGCAAAATGGAATAAGAGTGAGTGGGTAAAAGATAATTTAACCCCCATTGTTCCTTTTTCGGGTCTGATAAGAGGCTAAAATGTTGTATGAGTTTGTGAAGATTTTCTAAATCAAACAACTCACTCTTACGCCATTTCATCCCCCTGACAGATCAAACAGATGTAAGAGCGAGGGGTTAAGTTATCTTTTACCCCTCACTCACATCTTTTTACTCCCTTGGGAGCTCATTGCTGCCCAAAAAGATGTAAGAGTTTTGAGCTGCATTTGCCTAAATAATCCTCCCATTTTACAGACTACACAAGAAGTGTTTTCCACACTTCAAAGTACAGGTTTTATTTTTCGGCACTTTGTAGTAAACTCAAAACAAAATTGTTTACAAACGTGGTTGGAAATTTTACTGTCGAAGTTTAGCTCAGGTAACTTTGATTTAAATAAACACCTGTATAGTTGTATATTTTCATTTTATTTCATAGTCCCAACTCTTTTTCCATTAAGATATACAAAACAACATCGGTTCAACAAAACACATGAATTTGTTCGCACACAAGTTGCTGATATAGCATAAATATTTCACGGGGACGAAAGACGAAAGGGGAGAAAGCAGAACATAGTGATGGTCGTCAAGCACAAGCGGGCGATTTTGTGCTCGAAATTACCGGGTGTGCACATATTAACAACTGCACGTACTTCTGAACATGGGTTTCAATACAGGTTGATGAGAGCTAGCTTGGAAGGGTTTAAGACGGATTATAAAGCCCACAAAGGTCTCGACAATTGCCTTGTTTGTGTTTACTCAGAAGACGCTTTAGTTTCCATAATAGAAATATTCAAATGACAATTTTGTATTGCTTGATGTTAGAGGCAGTCCCTGCTAGAAGCCAAAATTTTGAGGCAATTAATTTTTTGGCTAGAAAGTATTTTGCTTAAAATAAGTGTATTACAGACTTTTGACTGAATTTTGACTTTGTTTTTTCCTCATATCATTTTTGATACCTTTGTTATACTCAATCAATGTGAGTTGGGTCAATTGCGTCGCGATTGATATTATCCAAATAGAAAGTGGCACTTGCGTCGCGAATGGCAAATGTGCTATCTACTTTTTGTCGATTACTTGGCGATTAGGCAATCGCGTCGCGAATGGTTGATTTCTATCTAGTTAGTTCAATTGAGAAGCGTTTGACAAAGATTTAATTCAACTAAGCGATAGCGCTGAAAATGAGAAGAGTGACAACTAGAATTAAGTAAAATGAAGAAAAGGATTTGTTCAACATTTGATCAAACATCCGGGAAGTAAAATTAGATTTGTTTACAGTATGAAATCACTAGACAGCATGAACAGACATTACTTGCAAAGTGGGAGGAAGTTAATAAGAAGTTAGCAACAAAATGAACTAAATAAGCATTCGCCCTTCAAATGGAGTAATCAGACACATATAGACTAAAGTACGAGTGTAGATACAAGAAAGGTATCTATCACCGTACGACATTTCTCCCCCCTTGGAAAGAAAATAAATTATTAATTAAAATCAGAAAATTAATAAATATTCACCGGTTAGTAAGTAGTAAAATATTAAATAATAAGTAAAATATAAGTTTGAGAGAAAAAGTTTGTTTTAACAAAGTTTTTATTCGCTGTCACTTTGTCCAGCCATTTCCGCTTGTAATACGGTTATTTCTCTCGGTTGTTCTTGTCGGTCGTCAATGCTCTGGTACGAGTCTTCTACAGTTTCGATATCTTGATCGTCGACATATCCTTCAGTATTGCGAACCTTTTCAACTATTGTCTGAGTTTTCTTTTTCTTTAAAGTTCGTTTACTTCTTCTGACAGAGGAAGTATCCGAATCCGATGTGTCGCTTATGGTTAAATTACGTTTTGAAGTTTTCTTCAAAATTGGTGTTGGGTGTGTAGGCGTCGGTGATGTTGTTTGTGTTGCAGATGGTCCTGCTACAGTTGAATCATCCATTTGCGGCGCAATTGGACTTATGTTGAGTACTTGTACTAAATCAGGTCTGTTTTGAAGGGCTGTGTCATATTTTGGATTCCTTTTCGGAATACGCATCTTTAGTGATCGTGCGATGTTGCTTGTTGTTGAAATACAAGAACGTCCAGAAGAAACTATGCTTACGTCGTCGGCTTGTCGTTTATTCCTCTTGATTTTCTTGTCCCCGGTGTTTTTCCGAATTAAGTCCTTTTTGTGAAGATGAATTTTCTGTTCTAATGTTTTTTCTGTTATTTTCTGTGGACGGCGATCAATGTATTCTAGTAATTTTGTTTCGCGTTCGGCTCGCGTTCCGAATTTCGCGATGTCAGAATTTCGGACTCTAACTTCCGGTTTATATGGCTCCTTTATAACGCTCGTTGTCGGGCTTATCTTGCAGACGGTACTCCCTGGCGCTAATACTTCATAGAGACCGTCTAAATTTTTTTTCTGTCGTTGGCTTTCGTGTCGCTTTCTGGCCAATTTAACTTGGATACTTCTTTCGGAGCATGGTATCTCGCGGCAAATAGCTTCGGGTTTGAGGAATCTTGTCTCTCCGTCCTTGCGTTTTTCTTGCTCCAATCGTGCGCGGGAACTTGCAGCGCAAATGACCTTTTCTATTTCGGTGTCGGAGCATAATGCAGTGTCGGCCCATTGTTCTTCCGTTAGGTACGAACGACCTGGGATTGTGTCCTCGTCTAAATAATAATTAATTATGGCATTATAGTTCAAATTTTTATTATTAGGTTTAGTAGTGATATTTGATATAGGTGTATTACATTTTCTGCCAAAGTGTGCCTCAAATGGTGTAATATTTAATGTTTTTTGTTTTGATATTCTTAAGCGTTGTATTATTGCTTTCAATGAATTTTCTAAATGAAATTTTTTATTTAATTGTGATTTCATGCAAGATAATTGTCGTTTAATTGTTTGAATAATACGTTCTACTAATCCGACTGCTCTATGGTCATTTGCTGGTGCATATATAGGTGTAATATTATTTTCAGCACAAAATGTCTCAAAATTTTTTCCTGTAAAACATTTAGCTTGATCTAATCTAATAGTTCTGGGTACTCCGTGTTGGTATATATAATTATTTAAGAATTTAACTACATTTGGGCCTGATGCATTGTTTACTATTTCTGCCGTAGGATATTTAGAGTATCTGTCTATACTTGTAATAAAATATTGTTCTATTCCTTTCTCATTTAAAATTGGTCCACCAAAATCTAGTTGTATTTCCTCATTCGGTTCACTACACTTAGGTAAAGGTGTCCATTTGCGTTGCGAAATCACTGGTTTAAGATTCTTACCTATCTCAGTGCATGCCTTGCATTCACTGGCTTTTGCCAATATATCCCTGTGGATATAAGGCCACCAAATATTCTGAGCCAACGATAACATTGCAAAACTGCCCGGATGAGTTGAGTGTATGTCCTCGAGTACAGCATCCTTTATAGCTTTGGGGATTGCTATTCTTTCGTCTAGACAGACGCACCCGTTTTTTACACTCAAGTCTCTCCAATATGAATGGAGATACGGACTAATTTCCTGCAGTCTTTCAGCGTCGTCTCGTAATACACAATCTCGTACCTCTTTTAAGATTGCATCTTTCCCCGTTAATATAGCGAGGAATTTTTTGCTGAACACTTTTTGAAGTGTTTCGTTGAACATCAGTTCATCTGTTTCATCGATCATGCTACCTGTTGGAGTTTCGGTACGGCTTGTATTGTTTGATTCTGGGGTCGATGGGGTTGTATCCGAAAAGGTGACTCGTGCTTTTGCTGGTGTTGATTTTGAACGGACTGCTTTTGATTTTGACATAATTCTGAGGCTGTTTATTGTATTTTTTGATTTTAAAGGTTTATTCTCTTTATTTACGAAGTAATTGTTTGAACGCTGAATTTGGGCAAAAAGCGATTTGTTTTTTGGTGTGTGGTATTTATACTCGGATTTGGGTATTTTCGCGCTTAATTTGGTGTTATTTGGTGGATTATTTGCTTTATTGCCATTAATGGGTTGAGTTGGGACTAATTGTTCAGATTGTTCACATTCTTTACTGTCTGACATTTGCACCTCTTTTGCAATGAATTTGCTAATGGAATGTGAATTATTGACTTTATGCTGATTTGGTACGAATTGTAATTTGCTGGTTTTAAGTGGCATTTGCGGCGCAAATGGATGATCAAAATGATTATTAACATTTGAATTTCTAAGTGTTAATTGCGATGCGAATGGAGGTTTCAACTGTGAAGTTGTTAATTGCGGTGCAAATGGTAATTGAAATTTTGTCGAATTAATATTTAACTGTGTGGTTAATCGCGGTGCGAATGGAGGTTTTATTTGTTGTGGTGGCATATTTGACTTTAATATAGTCTGAAATTTTTTAGTTGTTGTTTCTTTATTCGTTATAAGATGTTTCATTGAATCACGAATTTTAGAAATTGTTGCTACAACAAAATGTTCGTCATAAGTAGATATCTTTTTAGCTCTAGCGAAGGGGTTTCTAGAAATGTAATCAACAAGTCCCATTTTTGCACCTGGCATATGTTCGATTGTGAAATTGTATGGTAACAGTCTATCTATCCAGCGAGACAAACGGCTGTTATATGATTTATTAGATCGGTGTTCTTTGAGTATTGATAATAAAGCTCTGTGGTCTGTTACTACCGTGAAATTTTTCCCGTATAGATAATATTTAAAATAGTCAATTGACCACACTATCCCCAATAATTCCAATTCGTTAACACTGTAGCGTTCTTCTGTTGAGTTGAGAAATCGTGACGCGAATGCAATTGGCTTCCAACCCTCTGGTGTATTTTGTTCTAAAGCTGCCCCTAATCCTGAGCGTGAAGCGTCACATTTTACTCGAACATCTAATTTGGGATTGTAGTGACTATTTTCAGTACTATTTGCTATTTTTTCTTTAATTAGATTAAAGTGTTTTGTGTGTTCATCTGTCCAGACGAATTTTACTGATTTCTTTAGTAGTGGTCTGAGAGGGTGGCATAATTGTGCTAGGTGTGGTATAAATTTACCGATATAGTGGACTGATCCTAGAAATGATCTAAGACGTTTTAATGTTGTTGGTGGTGGTATTGTGAGAATTGCAGCCGTTTTGCTTTCTAATGGTGATATACCTGTTTGTGTAAATTTGTAACCGAGCCATTCTATTTCTGGTTTTGCAAAGTGGCATTTTTGTAGATTAATTCTCAAATTATCGTCATCTAGCTTTTGAAGACATTTGAAAACTAAGGCTAAATGGTCTGCTTCAGTGCCTGTACTAACGATTATTATATCATCCAGGAAACAGTATGTGTTCTGCAAACCTACTAGAGTATAGTCCATGGCTTTTTGAAATTCCGCTGGCATGTCTGTGAGACCATAGAAACCTGTTTTGAATCTATATGTACCAGTAGATTCACCACATATTATATTAAAATTACAATGTTTTGCTGTTTCGTGATGTAATTTTAATTGACTATATGCGTATTTAAGGTCTAATGTGGTGAAATAAGCTTGTTGACTGTTGTGTGTACTTGTTAGGTGTTGTGAGATGGTATCAATTAACATTTCAATATTTGGCATTTGATATTTGTTTTTGTGTATTGCTTTATTTAGAACTTTTGAATCTAGTGCTAGCTTTATTGACTGGTCTTTCTTTACGGTTATTACGATTGGGGATATGAAGTTTTCATCCGAACAACTAGATAATTTTTCAATATGGCCTTCTGTCTGTAGTCTTTCTAATTCATCTGTAACTCGTGGTTGTAGATTTATCGGGACACGTCGGCCTTTTTGATGCTTTGCTGTAAACTTTTGATGAAACTTTGATTTTGCTACATGTGTTTTAGATAGACCAATTCTTGATACCAAATGTGGAAATCGCGTCGCAACTGTCTCTTTAATTTTACATGCAGAATTAGTGATGTTATTAACACATTTACCAGTTTCTGGTTGTTGTTGGACAACTGCAATCCTCAGTGGGCCAAACAGATCTCTTCCAATTATGTTTTTGTGGCCGTCATCTACCACTGTCAACATTGCTGATACATCTTTCCAATGGTTGTAGGTCACTGTAGTTTCCAAATGTCCGATGACTTTGATTGGTTCGTTGGAGAACGTTTTTAGGTTCCTTTTTTCTGACAAATCTGTCCATCTTGCAGATTTAGTTGATTGTAGGATTCTATTTGCTAGACTTTTCGTTATAATACTCACAGCACTACCAGAGTCGATCATTGCCGAAGTTTGTATTTCTCCAATCTGTACTGCTACATTCAATGGTTCCAGTTGATGAACTGAATCTGAGGATATAGCTGCCACGTAGTCGTCTGAGTCACTTTCGTAGTTTGAATCGTATACTTGTTGGTACAATTGTTGGTAGCTTGTTATATAGTTTACTGATTCCTCGTCATCACTTTTTTCTGGTGATTGTTCAATTTGATTTACGTTTGCTTTTTGATTTTTCTGTGTTGAATTCTGCTGCTTCTTTGGTTTTCGGCATTTCCGAGCAAAATGACCCAAAATACCGCAATTGTGGCATTTTTTTCCATTCGCAGGGCAAATCTGTTTGTGGTTGTGACTCCAGCGAAGACCGCAATCAGTACAAATACTTGTATACTGATAGTTTGCAGGGATAGATGGATAGCGTGTGAAGTCACGTTTTGCTGGAGGTGCATTCGCGTTGCGATTGCGAATATAGCTATTGTTGATGTAATTTACAGATGTATTACTTGTCATTAAGTTTTGGTTAATTTTCTGTTGATTTTGTGCTCCCATTTCCATTTGTATGGCAATTTCTAGTGCTTTCGGTGGTTCCACAGTTTCCTTCAACAACTCCTTTTGAGTTTCGTGATCAAGCATATTGAGTATGAAAGCGTCCCGAATTAGTGTTGTTTCTTCACTTCCGAGGTTGCAATTTTCTGCCAGTTCTATGAGGCGACCATAGAAACTCTCTACTGACTCTCCCTTTTGTTGTTTGCACGAATAAAATACGAAACGATCGTAGGTTATGTTACGAACCTTTGTAAATGACTCCTCCATTGCCTGCCACAAATCTTTTAGAGGTTGTTTCTCTACTTGAAAGTGTGGGTATTTGCTCTTGAAGATACGACGCCCCTCTGTGCCAATGCTTAGATACAGCAGCGATATCGTCTTCTGCTCACAGAGTGTCCATGGTTTGTCTCCACAGAGAATTCCAATTTCATCAGCCTTCTTGCATCTGTTTTGCCAGTTCACTTTCAACTGCTGGTTCCGAACCTTACGATCTCTTTCTGTGGCCTGCGTATGATTTTCTACTGGTTCTTCATATGTAGGTTCGGGTGGATAGTTTACTGATACAGGAGGATCATCTAAGAGAGTGTCAAGTTGTATTCCTTCTTTGGCGAGAAGAGCAATTTTCCAATTTTGTGTCCATTTGTCCCACGTTAGAGTGGGTGTTGCTGTGGGTTTCTCCCAGAAGGCTTCTATGTGCAGTGGAGTTTTCTTTGAGTCCGCTGCTGACTGCGCCATGTTATACTCAATCAATGTGAGTTGGGTCAATTGCGTCGCGATTGATATTATCCAAATAGAAAGTGGCACTTGCGTCGCGAATGGCAAATGTGCTATCTACTTTTTGTCGATTACTTGGCGATTAGGCAATCGCGTCGCGAATGGTTGATTTCTATCTAGTTAGTTCAATTGAGAAGCGTTTGACAAAGATTTAATTCAACTAAGCGATAGCGCTGAAAATGAGAAGAGTGACAACTAGAATTAAGTAAAATGAAGAAAAGGATTTGTTCAACATTTGATCAAACATCCGGGAAGTAAAATTAGATTTGTTTACAGTATGAAATCACTAGACAGCATGAACAGACATTACTTGCAAAGTGGGAGGAAGTTAATAAGAAGTTAGCAACAAAATGAACTAAATAAGCATTCGCCCTTCAAATGGAGTAATCAGACACATATAGACTAAAGTACGAGTGTAGATACAAGAAAGGTATCTATCACCGTACGACAACCTTTTCAATGACTCAACGACGTTTTTCAATGATCCAAAGTGCGTTATTTTTCTTTAAAATAATTATTTTTCGAATCATAAGAACTTCTGTTTCGAATCATTCTTTCTCATGTTTTCTGTTTAATAACTAAAAAAATGATTGCTTCAAAATGAGAATCTGCATTTGGTTTAATTGTCTCTTGTGGGAAATTGAAAATTTTTTCACGTGTTCTTTCCTTTCTGAAAGTTGTTATCACAAAATTGTCTGACGAAGAAAATGTTCCTAAACTGGACAAACAGACCGACGGTTTTAAGTTGCACTTCAATTTAAAAGTCGGTTACAGGAGATTCCTATGAGTGTAAACTTGCCGTAGCTGTCCAAGCGATAAAAATACCTTCTGAAATTAGGAAAAATTTGCACCCTACACGCGGTTTTTAGTTTTTTATTAGATTTCTTGAGTTTTTTATTTTGAAAATCTTTCAATGACGGCGGTCAATGCTCAAGTCTTGCCTAATAAAAAGACCTTGTCATGTTCTTGTCGAGTTATATGTTGATAATAAATCAAAACAAAAAGCTCGGATACCTACTTTAGAGCTACCAAAATCTTTTATTGGTTGGCTAGAGATGAAGAAAAAAATGATGAACTAGAAAACGGAAAAATGTTTTTTGCTCCAAAAGCAGGAAACAAGGTCACAAAATCAAAATTTCAGAGAAACGTGATCAAACATTTAATATAAGAAAAAACAAATAGTCTTAATATTTGTTTAAATGTTGAACACGAATTCTGGCAACAAAAAGACAAATTAATGGGGTTTTGAGTTCAATTTCCAAACTAGTCGATTGAAACTGGCATTAGCCGCCCACAAAATGAAGAAGGAGACTATCCATTAAGGAGACTTTAGACAAGACAGACAACAAAATAATAGACACAACCAGCCTCAATTACGACCACACCCAAGGTCTATATTAATAAAAAGCTTAATAACAAAGTCAAAATAGCAATAGTTAAAAGTTAAGTTAAACAAATTGACTTACATTTCATCAAAAAAATATAGGATTTGGCTTTATTCAGAACAATTGACATTTAGACAGAAACAAAAAAGGCAAATAAAAAAATGGAATTGTCCTTTTTGAAAACAAACAATTTCCCAGAGACGGAAAAAATTATCTATCAAACGAAATCAAAAAACAGATTTTTTATGCTTTCCTTCAGAAGCACTGAGCTCTGTCACAATCCAGAAAGTTATACGACTACAAAGAGAACAAAAACAGAGAAAAAACAATAAGAATTCAATTTTAAGAGAAGATGGCGTCGAAACAGTTAAAAATTTGTAAATAGAAACAAGTGTGTCTCTTTTCAGCGCCATTAATGCATATGTGATTTGCCATTAATCATGGATATCTGACAAGACAGCAAAAAAATAAAATAAAAAACGACCAAATGTCTAAAAATGTTATGAACACGCGTGGTATCAAAGCCAAACAATCATTATTTATTAGATAAAGCAGAAATGAAGGCTAAAACGAAATTCACTTGAATAGGGATATGACCTCTCTCTTAACAGAAATAAGGAAATAAGATAGACAGGTAACAGAAACAAGATAGAAAGTGATAAAGCACAAAAAAACCATTAATGGACTTTTACAAAACACCATTGAAAAAAAAAATTCCAAAACTTTTGAAAATCAATAATTTTTCAATAAAAAGCTTTAATTAGATCAATTTGTAGTGGCTTATTCAGACAGTTGTACTTGTCATTAGTTAAACTGTAGTTTGGATATGTCAAAAGTAAGCAAAACAGGAGCGTTTACAGGATGAGCTCAAAAATTTTCACGATCAATTCTATGCAAACAGCATTGAAGCCTAAAAAGCAGTTCATAGGTTTATCGTTCTTCATTTGCATCCATTTTTATCTGTTGATATTTGAATTAATTCTGATTTGTAATTAACATAAAAACAAACATTAAAATATAAAAATGTTTTATTAACTGTCCCATTACAGTCCAAATAAAATTTGGGTTGTAAAATTTTAAATTTAGGCTTAAACTAGTCGCGCGACTGCTGAGATGTCATTAAAACAAGTAATTGTGACAATTTTTTTGAGCGAAACGGCTAATTTGACACACAAAATCATTTTATCAGAAATAAATGATGAACTTAGCATATTCATCGCGTTATTATAATAAAACTATTAGCTTTGGACTAAACGTTTTAGATTGTTTCACCTATACCTCATTAAATAAATATAAAAAGATTTTGGAATAATTCGACTTGAACATAAATAGACGAAAAGAAGAACAAAACCAGCAAAACTCTCCGAGAAAAATTAAGGAATACACTTTGGTTGAGCCAAATAAATGTGAGGTTTACAGAGGAACCACAGTATAATTCCTTAGTAAATATTATAGCAAACAAAGATCTTGATATATCAAAAAAGAATGATGATGCATATTTATAAATATAAATCTCAATTTAAATTAGCGAAAAGCCGCCAATTTTTTTTCTGGAACAATTGCTTTACAGCATCACGTCAAAATATCACACATCTGAGTGAAAGTAGATTGTCTCAACAATTTTTATTTCTTCACTATCAATCAATCTTGGCAAATTGGTTAAAAGATGCATACGTGGTTTCGTTTTTTAAAGAAAAATTGAGAAAAATGCTTCATTTTCACAAATTTAGCCAAAATTTTACCCAAAAAAGACTTTTCAAAGAATTCAAAAACTCTCTTAAATCTTTAAACGCAAAACCAATGCGACATTTGCTAGCAATTTTATCATATTTTTCAGCAAAATCATTAGAAATTTCAGCAAAAATTACAAAACATTTGTACAAAACAACGGAAGTGAGGCTAACGTTCACAAAAATTTAAACTTCCTTAACTCCTCGGAAAAAAGTGAAATGAAAAAAGAATTTATGATTAAATTTCCTAAGCTCGATCAGCTTTCTAATGATACCACTCACAACTCGTCTGGATGAATATATCGACCTACGAAAATAGACTGAACAAAGAAAACCCAGTTGAGCATATACTTCCTCCCCAATAAAGATGGTCGAAAGAACTACAATATTAAAGGTGGTTTTACAAAATAGAAAACACATTTTTTAAAAAAGGTTACAAAATCTAAAAACAATTGTTCGTTGTTTTTCGTGGCATCCTTAAGGAAAAATTTTTAGCATTAGTTGCGATGTCAGGGTATATGCTGCTTCTAAGATCAGGTTTGCAACAAATTGCAGCAATCTTTTTGGAGTCAGCTTTTGAGCGCACAAACGCCCGATCAGAAGTCATTTTGGTCCAGGACCCAAATCTGGATCAGTTCGGCCACTCGCTAAATAAATATTTAGTAATAATAGTCGGTCTTTTTCAGTTTTTCTTAAAACTGGCCACTCATATCGGATTGACATTGAATTTAATGACCTTTTAAATCAAGTTTAAAGATTTATCCAAAAATGTCGGCAAAACAATTTGAAGATTAATAAAATTTCATTGTTTAAAGTTTATATCGATTGCAACTACGAACTCAAATCAACATCTTGATAGGAAAAAAGGTCATCACTAAATATCAAGAATTCTTTAATTTTTATTTTGAACTTAATTCGTCGAAGTTGTCGTCTTTCGAAAGAAAAGTTCACGTGCTTAGTCATGATTATTACCAACACTCTAATCCAATTTTTTTCTTCTAGTATAATACTTTGGTTAAATTTGGAGTCAAGTGGTAGCTCAATAACAAATTTTCAATGTGAAAAGCTGTCACGAAAAGTACAGCATCTTATCATTAACGGGGTTGCAAGTACCCATTCGACATTTTACGCCCAGTTGAAAATTCACGATACAAAAAAGAGGACGAATACTTATTGTGGAGCTGTGATACTAGATAGGAGGTGGGCTGTTACGGCGGCCACTTGTGTAGACATACTATCACCGGGCAAGTTTAATATTTTCACAAATATCATTTTTGCCCAGGTCGAAAAATTTCATTAACATTAAGTTGCAGACATTAAATACTTTCCCTGTCTGAAGGTCAAGTCTTAATCAGTACTGATTCAGTAAACTCGCATGTCTTGGATTAGTACTGTATCAGAGCTCTGGACATGTCACTTTTTAGACTTGGCACGTCTTGAATTATGACTTAAGTCTTGACAAGTTTTGAGTCAACTCTTGGCCAATCTTTTTAGTGTTGATTTTTTTGTTTCGCAACGACAGAAAAAAACCGTCATTTACAATTGCTTCCTTTCAAACCATCCAAGCTAAGGACCAAGCAGATGAAAATGCGAGACTTTTCATAAAGTTCACAAGATAGAGAATGAAAAATTTATAATATCACCCAAATATAACAACCATAGCCACTCTTTTGTGCCTGCCACTCTTTGGTCAGATCAACAATTTTTTTCTAACAAATTGGACAATTTGTAGTTATTTTTGAAATGTATTATTTATAAATAATTTCTGCTCAAAACTACTCCGTTTTTCAGCTGCGCGTTAATCTACACTTGTTGAGTTTTGTCAAGACTTCACTCAAAAATTGCCAATTCTTAGACAAGACTTGACTCTAGACTTGTCTTGAAAAGTCTTCACAAACCTTAAGACTTGGAACTTGATGTGATCACAAAATATTTGTCATTTCTAGACCTGTAATTCACAGGATAAGTGCTGATCAAAACCTAAAACTGGTTGTGGGTTGCGAAATTCCACGCACTCCCCCCGAAAAAAAAATGAGTTACCCCAGCAGTTATTTTCAAGACCTCCCATCCCTCCGATGATGACGTAAAATTTTTGGAAGGAATCAGCAGGAAAAACTCACTCCAATTTTACCCATCTAGTAATGTTTTAAAATTTTTTTGAAGGCTTAAAAGGGAATACTAGCCAGTAGATAATGAAATAAGCAAAATTGAGCTTCCAGGTGCCAAGAAATGAGCACAAAAAAATTAAGTTACGCCAGCCAATTCCTCTTACATTTTTCGCCGTTTTGTTACTGCTAGAAAAATTTTTGGCACATGAGCCCAAGTTCTAGTTCTGCTGCATTGGTTTATACGATTGTCAACACAACATTGGATTAACTGCAAATTTCAGCGCTACAGACATTAATCTTTACCCAGTGGTCTACAAATCTTTCTTCAAAAATTTGAGTTGATACGAACCAGCGTCGCTACCAATTGAACAGACCATTTGGTCGCTTTATTTTTCTTTATTTCTACAAAAAGTATCCTATCACATGTAAAAAGGTTCTAAATTTGCGGTATATGGTGACAAAGCAGCTATTCTACTAATTGTTTGATACTATTAAACAATAGATTAAAGTCAATTTCAATGTACTAAAGCAGCATAGTTGGTATTAAATTTTACAATACCTTTCGCTCAAAATTCCCACAAATTAGTGGAATATTAATTTTAAAATCTTTTGGTAGGAGCGCTGGCTCATAATGTCAGCACTATTTCAACTTTTCTAAGACTCTGAAAATCGATTCTCAAATTTTTGTTCTTTTAATGTGGAAAATTGTTTTCTAACTTCTGCAAAAAGCTGTATTTGTTCCATCTTGTACGGTCCCAAGTTGCAAACTATGTTTTGCTATATAGCACCTTGTTTTATTGTAATGTCAAAAGTTGGAAAAAGTTGGTACATGCGCTTTGGGGAGTGAAAAATATGTGCCCACTATGTTGCGGGCGGAGAACCGAACAGAAACCGAAATCTTTTCCGATGAAGAAATTTTGTTTTAGTATTTTTTTGGAAAATTCCTCGAGCTGGGTTACCTAGAGACGAACCCAGTACTGACTTGTAAAGACTTGTAATCTGGCGTTGGTTAACCTAATTCTCGTTTTAGTGCTAAATGTTTATTTACTGGAGGGTGACTTCGATAATTATCATCAGAGTGCCAAATTCCACAGGATAGCTGGAATTGTCAAAGCTCCGAAGTAAGTTTTACGTCAGAAAAAATGAATCTATCATAAAATGAATTTATCATAAGTTACTCTAGAAGGGCACTTATGTCATTGTTTCTGTTTCCATCTTTTCTGTACCCCCCTCCCCCTCCCCCCCCCCCGTTACAGAGCACGTACCATTACACAGAAAATTATTATGTAAAACTATATCACGTGCACGCGGGGGTCTCATAATGTATCCGCTAAGCTAGGGGGGGGGGCACAGACGGAAAAGCTCCAGAGTTCTTTTCCATGTTATGTGAACAAACCAATACACGTGTTTTTTTTTACTTTTCTCAAGATTGATTTTGCATATTATGACATGAATCTAGCCAATATAAAACCAGTTTTAAGTGAAAAACCTGATCATGCTGTTTGGGTGCCAAACAGGGGTACCGTGCAACCCAATTTACGATGTCTGAAAAGTCTGTAAAACTGTCTGATCAGAAATCAAACAATATTTTGATCACGTATCAAAGAGTCTAAACATAGTATGCAAAACAAAGAGTCAAAATTTATCA